>NW_016803192.1:1982483-2019385 GCF_001698545.2 Rhinopithecus bieti
TATACATATTTATTATATATGTAATATGTATACTTTATATATAAAAATACATTTTATATAGAATATTACATATAAAATATAATTATTTCTAAACCTCACAAACTAGGTTATTAACCATGTACTAAATATTCATGGGTATTACTTACCTCAGATGTGCTTTTCCTAGTGTCTTAGATATATATCCCTTCACAGAAAAAGTATGAGGAGCCAAGAATTAAGCAAAGTAATCTGGAAGCATATATTTCCAAAATTCATATCCAATGAGTCATACAAGTTACCTATAGATTATAATTAAGGGCATAAAAATCAAAACTTGACAGATCAGACACTCTCCAAGACTGCAGACTCAGGCTGGGCGACCTATGCAACTTGGAAGTTGACCCATTTGCATGTTAAACACAAAAGAATATTCTTTACCTTCACAAAAGGCTCCATCCTGTTTTTCTTGAACCAGAACAACAGCTCAGTTTGGTTTTCTTACTTATGACTGAGGCACAATTTCAGAGAAATATGCTTTTGTACATAAACATATCTATCTGTATATATATTATGTATATATAAATACATAATGTGTGTGTGTGTATAAATACATGAACAGTGCAAGCACAAAAACTGTAATGAACCACTACAACACATGTTCATGTTTAAAGGTACAGCTGTTACTTTGAGATCATTATTTGTCCTGTAGGACTGGAAATACAGAATCATCAGATCTGAGGATTTACCTTTTTTCTAAGCTGGAATTTTTGTTTTATGTAAAATCTCACAATTTTAAATAGCTAACTTTGTTTTCTAAAATACTGCAGAGGAAAAACATGTCTGCGTAATGGCTCCCAGCTGAAGGCTGATGGTCTGTGTCATCGCTGGAAAAGCTTCCTTGAACACTTCAGCTCTAAAATAATTATATACTTGTGGTTATTCCCACAAAAACTGCTACCACCCACACAACTACTATTAAAGCAGAGGTCACCATAATTATATTCTAAATAGCATTGTAGAACCTAGGACAGAGGAATTAAACGGAGACTTTTCCCATCTCTAATTCCACAGGCCTCATTCTCTTCCACGGTCCTATGAGGCTGCCACAGTAATGGTGGCTGTAGTACATTTCAACAGGGATTCAAATGGGCCCTTAGCTAAAAGTTTACATTTTCTTTAAGCCCACACTGACTGTCTTATGGATCAGTTACTAAACCTCTCTAAATGTATGCTCCAAGAAGCACTTTAGGTAAGAATGTTTCATTTGAATGGATGCTACTTTAAAATGCTAACTTACCAAATACGTATTCATCTATCAAATAGTTTGTCTGTTGCCCTCAAGAAGTCTCCAATGGAGCAGCAAGGCAGTGACATATTTAAAATTAAACAAAGAAACAAATAAATAAATAAAATAGCAATTCTGGAAAGATGGCAAGAAACATCACACAGCAGTAAAGACTGATAGCCCAAGGAGGCCACATAAGTAACTAATTAGAGTTTGAACGTGGAAGGGCTCACCACAGGCTACTAGAAGGGCAGCACAAAATTCAAGGAGGTATTCCCACATTTGCAAAAACAGATGGAAGAGTGCCAAGAAATGTAAAACAACAAACATTACTTTGTTTCCCCATTACTCTATTAAATAATCGGAGAATACAAACAATGAAATAATTATTTAAAATATTTCTAACAAGTTTACATTGTTAGAATTCAAGATAATAGATGTTAAATAAGACAAAATCATAGCAGTTGGTCTTAGAAGCTACTTAGAAGACATTTTAAATAAGAATTTGTGTTCTACATTTTATTAGTAACTTTTATTAAAATAATAAAAATAAACAATAAGACACAACTCATCTCAGGATCTGAAAATCCTATTACGAAAACAAAAGAAAGTAAAGAAAGTGGCTGTCGCAGTTTTATTTGTTAAATTCCACAAAGAATATTTTTAATTTTAAAACAGAATGTCAACAGGGTTGATTGAAATAAAAAGAAATAAATTAATGCTAAATAATTACTAAGGAAGTTTTATTTATGGAAATGAATAATTCAGTGTTTTACAAAGTAAATTCAAGCAGCAGCTGCTTTGCTGACATTTAAGCTTAGAAGAGCTTCCTCAAAAATGTACAAACTTTAAAACTAAAGAATCATTATATATTTTTAATGTCAAACAGGAAGTTATTTCCTAAGTCATCTGGTTTTAGTATAAAATATTACATGGTTACAATTTAAGGAGTCTCAGCATTACATTTTTCATAGGAAGTATCTGTCACATTCTAGTTTACTGAATATATGCATAAGTCCTGGCCTGTTTAGTCTTATAACAGCTGGGGGCAGACAGTAATTCAGGTTTCTAACAATCTGTTCATATGTATGTGTACTCAGGGTTGTATTTTAAACTGTATTTCTTACTATGTTCCAGGTGAAAAGAAATGGAAAGTAACTGGTTTAGGGCACGGAAATTCTTATTCTACACAATAGGAAAAAAATATCTCAAATAATACAGTTGACCCTTGAACAACACGGGTTTGAGTTGCACAGGTCCACTTATATGTGGGGTTTTTTTTCCCCCCAATAAATACCATTCCTTATCTGGGGGTTCCATATCCACAGTCAAACACAGACCAAAAATACAGTATTAATGGGATTTAGGTTTTGGTTTCCTGGGGAGGGACAGGCATCCTGTAACTAATTCCCTGTGGATAACGAGGGACAACTGTATATTCTTAATCCATTCTTTTGTTAAATATTTACTGAACATTTCTATGTACCAAGCCTGTTTTAGGTTCTAGGGATACATGAGTAAAACAAACCAGGATCCCTTATTCTAAAAGGAGTATTGTGCGGTATGTTACAATGTGGTAAGAGTTACAGAAAAAGAGAGAGAAGTTAAGGGGTGTGGGAGGTTATAGGAGGAAGGACCTAGTAGGTTACATTTTCAGTAGGGTCATCCAGGTAGGCCCCGCTAAGGAGATTTTTGGGGGAAAACTTAAAGGAAGTAAATAAATCAGTAACATAATTTTTATAGCCAGTGATGTGATACAGATACTGAAGTTTCTAATTCTATACAAGACATCTTTTTTAAATATTTTCAAGGAAAATGGGCATGAAGAAAAGAATAATTGTAGATAAGAATAAATTTTCATATGAATTCTTAAACACAATATGGATAAGGTAGCCTAGTCTAAAGAGAAGGCATAGCTACTAATGCCAATGTAGAAGTATCTAAGTTACATTACTTGTGGGAATCAGACAGGGCTTAATTTCACAATGTCACTAAAATGAAAGTAAAGGCTAAGGAGACAAAAGACATACATTAAAAATGGCTTACACACTTAAGAGTAAAAATGAGCTCACATTAAAATGAATCTGTTAGAAAAACATTATTCACTAAGGGTATTTCTGGGGTAGCACAGGGTGAACACTACATTCTTTGCTCCTTCAAGTCTACAGATTGTTTTGTTTTGTTTTCATAAAGTAATAATCATCATCATCAGCACTGTAAACTAGGCATCTATGTAACTTCTCCATGGGTAACAAAGAAAGAAGGGTTCAGTTACTACCCAAAGCCTGAGTTCTAATATAACTAGTTCTCTGAGTAATAGGCAACACGAATCCTGTCTGATGTTTTGGAATGACAAATCTAGAAGTAACCACATTAGCGTGCACTAAAAACCGAAGTCCTCTATTTTACCTAACTCAATGAACACAAACAGATTTCCTGAAGTGAAAATGGGAAAAATAATTAAAGAACCACAAGTTAAAAAAGATTTTTTTAATTCATAAAATGACTGAAATACAGCAAATTTAGGATTTCTGGTATTATTACTTTATGTTGACTTTAATTTCCCTATATCAGTTTCCATTAGCTTTTTAACTCACAACTAAAGTATTTTATTTTTATTTATGTAATACAGATTAATAAACTTCTGGTACTCACTACTGTTTATGTAGCTATATAAGTTCCTCCTCTTACTTAGTTTGTGAAATTCTACAGAAAATTCTCCCAAATGCATCTAACATCTGCAATGTTTCACAAAATTTATTTGTCCTGTATTGTAAAAGAGAAAATTTATTTCACACGACAAAAAAGGAAATACTACCCCCAGATTTTGCTACTTAACAATAATACAATTTGCAACTTTAGAAGCCTATTCTGTAAGAAAATAAAGCAATTATAAATTTTTTTTCCACATTAAGGGGGGTAAATTTTGTATATATAACCACTGAATAAAGTTCTCCTGACTGCAATTCATTTATGTAACTTTTTTGACAGAGCTCACTTACGTAACTGCTCCACAGTTATGTACCATTAATAGGCATACTGAAGTTATGGTAGAACAGATGATCCTGTTACAGCACTTTCTATATAACCAGACATTAATATTTTAAAGGCCATTTTACAAAAATCACTGCCTTATATTTATTCTAACCAATTAAAACGAGTTCTTCAAAAACAGCAATTATTCTCTTCTTTTATTTGAAATCCATTTAGTTCAAATTTAATCTAATTTGATTAAATTTGATTTTTTTTATAAAAAAAATTTAATCTTATATGGAAAAGGTATTAGGAAGAAAATTAACAAGGATTTTACAGGACTAAAAAGGTTTTCAAGTTAAAAAAAGAATACTTTTAGCCAGGCACAGTGGCTCACACCTATAATCCCAGCATTTTGGGAGGCTGAGGCAGTCGGATCACTTGAGCTCAGGAGTTTGAGACCAGCCTGGCCAAATGGTGAAACTCGGTCTCTACTAAAAATACAAAAATTAGCCAGGCATGGTGGTGGGTATCTGTAATCCCAGCTACTTAAGGAAGCTGAGGAAGAAGAATCACTTGAACCCAGAAGGCAGAGGCTGCAGTGAGCTGAGACCACACCACTGTACTCCAGGATAGGTGACAGAGCGAGACTCCATCTCAAAAAAAGAAAGACTACTTTTAAAAGATGTCTGTTTTGTTTTAAAATCTAGAACCAAAGCCTCAAAAGCAAATTTTCGTTAAAGATGAGTATCTTCTTGATATCTTACAATCATCTACCTCAAACTTAACGTGTCCAGGTTCACTGTTTCTTACAAATCATTTAAATCAAACTCCTGGCATCACCATGCTTCTCTTCAGTTACCAAGTTTTGCCAAAGCTCCCTTTGATGCTTCCCGTTCTCACGGTCACCTCCCCGGCCACCCGGAAAAAAAAAGAAAACAAAAAAAGGTCCTTCTATTTGTAGCTTAATCAAATGGAAAGCGTCCCTTTTTTCTAGTATCAACTCCTCCAACCAGCTTGAGCCCATACACAGAACAATCACACTGTTTCATCTCTCATGTCACCCAGGCAGACACGGGGAAGAAAACAGAACTATATGAAATTAAAAGGATGTAAAGTAATAGAACTACTGCACTTACCTACCCACAAAATTATTATTTAGAGATGTGTAGGAAATCACTAAAGGCATGATTAGCATATATAGATATAAGAGAGAACTGCATACGGCCAACCAGGGCAAAAAGTGTTTAAAGGTAAAATTTACTTGGATACATGCGAATTCCTACATTTAAGTTAAAAATACTTTCAAGTTTTAGAATAGAATGACATTTTATAAATTCAACGTGAATCAACAATGTCATGAAGTACGACAGAACAACTAAACCAATCTTAATTATCAGTGCCGTAATCACAACTGCACGGAACTCACAGCACATCTATGTTCATTTCTACAGACCATATTTTTAGATAAATCTTGATAAATAAGTACGTTCCTATGGAAAGGCAATAAAGAGATTAAGAAGTCTTTTTAAAAACCATAACATTCACAAACACCATATTATATACTAACCACATCTTAGAAATCTACCCAGGGCATCTATGGGAAAACAGAAAATATTTAAATTTAGCCAGAAAAGAAAACTCAAGAAAGGGAATGAGACTGTTATCACTAAAGTAAGCTGAAATAAAAATCTAGGTGACCTTAAATATAAGAGCTTAGGCTTGATCCTATAAGCAGTGGCAAAAGACATAAACTAAACTGATCAGTTCAAAAATCTTTACCTAGCAACAGCATTTAGGATAAGGGTAAAATCAGGGAAGAAGGAGAAAAGAAATTTTCTAGATAGAAAACACTAGTCTTCATGCTAATAAAACAATTGAAAAGATATTGAAGACAGTTTTGGGTAAAACTGCAAGACATTGTAAGCTCTTAAACTATTCCTCGATATTCTATAAGATAAACAGAGTTTTAAAGAGACAAAAATTGGCTAGCTGCCACTATGCCATAAAACGGGGATAGTATCATACTATAAATTTCGAAAAGTAGGAAAAAAGGAAAGATTTTGGCAAGGCTCAGCATGCCATGGATCCTAGCCCCTAGAATGCACTGGGGAAAGAAAATGAGTTCAAATATCTTGCAAATTTCCACTAAAAAACACTCCTCGTTTTTGGGAGAAGTAGACTGAGGGCATAAATAGCCCAGAGAAAATAAAACAAAACAAAAGAAAACACTTAGTATAAAAAAACCTCTACCCACCTTCAAGGGATTTCAGCAGGGGCTAGAAAAACCACCAGGGTATGCCATTTTTCAGGGATCCACACTTAATAGAGAAGATAACCCAAAGGTAACCCCAGAAAAGAGGAAACATTCCTGAAGGCTACCTAACAAAAACACTGCATTGGCCATGTGCTCCCTCTCCCCCTCCCTCAGGCTTCAGGAAAGTACATAAAAGAACACCCCAGCCTTCACAATATAGCCCACAGGAGAAAACAAACATCAGAAAAAGGTAGCAGAAGTGTTAAAGAGCATTCACCCACAATTTTTCAGAGAACCAGCAAGGCAACTCTGCAAACATGCCTAAGGAAAAGAAGATGCATCTGAAATGTCATAGTCTATTAGAACTTAATAAAAACATAAATTCAAGAAAACTAGACTTCAAGGAATAGTTGATAAAACAGAGTGAGATGACAGAAGAGATAAACTGAAGGCCAAAACAAATCCATAACAGTGCTAATAAATATATCAGAAACATAAAAGGAATAGCATAGACACAGCTAAAATTCAAATGAAAAATTTTATTTAAATTACTCAAGATAATCACAGTAAATATCTTGGGGGAAAAAGGTTAATGCAAACACAGAGAAAACCAAGGCATGGTAGGCAACTATTGTGGAAGACAGCCTCCAAGATGGCCTCCAATGATCCCAGCTTCCTGTTGTTCATGTCCTTTATGTCCATGTCACCCCTCCCATTAAGTAGGCTAAACCTAGTGATCTGCTTCTAACCAAGAATATGGTAATGCAGATAGGATGTTACTTCACTCCCTATGACTGAGTTACAAAAGGCTGTGGCATGTCTTACCAGATGTTCTCTCTCATCTTCTTGGCTTGCATGTTTTGACGAAGTAAACTGCCATGTGGAAAGGGCTCATGTGGGAAGGAAGTGAGGCTATCAACCCAACATTCTACAGGAGACTGAATGCTGCCAACAACCATGAGTGAGCTTCAAAGCAGATCCTTCCCCAGTCAAGGTTTCGGATGAGACCACAGACCCTCCTTAGCCAACACATTAATTGCAGCCTTGTGAGAAACTGAAGCAGAGGACCCAGTTGTCATACCTAGATACCTGACTCACAGAAACTATGAGATTGATAAATATGTGCTCTTTTAAGTCACTACATTTTGGAATAATTAGTTATGCAGTAAATAACATCAAATGTTAATCCTTGCTTTAAAGTTCCAAGGATAGTTGGTTATCTCTGAGGAAAAAAACTCCCCCCAAAAAAGGAAACAAAAAACATTTTCAATTACAATTTAAGAAAAGTTTTCTGATGGGGAAAAAAAAAAAAAAAAGTACAAACCAAAAGGGCACAGTATGTTCCAGAAAGAACTGATACAAGATATATCCCAGTTAAGCTTCCAAACTCAAGGATACAGAAAGAATTCTTCTAGGATCTAACCAGAAAAATCACGTCACCTATGGTAGGATGATTGCAAGGTGGGGTGGGGATGAAAATTAGGCTGCTCTCAGACTTCCCAGAGCAACATTTAATGTCATAAAATACCGATGCAATGTGTATCTACAAAGTTCTGAGGTAGAGAAAATACGACCTGACAATATTATATCCACTCTACATGTCACAAATGTATAAGGCAACAAGCAGTCATTCCCAACCATGAAAGATATCAAGAATTCTAGAACCCAAAGACTCTTCCTAAATTAACTATTGGCAATAAAATCAAGCAACAGATCAAAAAAAAATTTTAAAGACAAAATGTGATGAGCACTTTATGGTTACAGAAAAGAATAATAAGTATTATAAGTTATGACAATGTAAAATTACAACTTACAGAAACTGGGACCTGAAAGAGAAAAGGTGGAGGAAGTATAATTGTACTTTCACACAAGGGAATCACTCAATACTGTTCAAAGTTAGAATATGGAGTTAAAACATAATTACTCAACCTTGTCAGTGGGTGGATGGAGGCAAGTAACCTTTTATCAAGAAACATTTACATAGACTTTAGCAAATCTTTTGTTTTCTAAATTCCACTAAAAAAACAGTGTATACAATATAATCCCTTTGTATTATCCTTTTGTTCCCAGAGAGATGTCTGTATTTGTGAATGGTAGAATTTAGAGTAATTTTTGGAAGGCATTTCATATTTTCTATATTACTTATATAAATTGAATATCCTTTTTATTAAAAGCATGATGTTGTTTTCCCCCACAACAATAAAATGCAGGAAGGAAGGAAATACTGAAAGCCTGAACTAGAGTAGAGGTATTGAAAATGAAGTCTCACATATTGTTAGAAAGATTGTTAGAAAGATTCCTGCATTGATTCCTGCAGGAATCCTGCAAAGATTCCTGTGAGTAGTAAACCTCACAGGCTTCATCTAACGTTTCTGAGATCACAGACTTTCTCCCTAAATAAAGATCTTTGCAGCATAAAAATCCCTGTCTTCTATTATATGAATTCTAAAATTCTTTGTCTAGCTTTCAAGGAGCACCAAAATATGACCCTGAACAGCAACTAAATTGTTTTATATAATTAAACTAATCTTCTCATTGTCCCACAAATATCTCATGTAATGGCTTTTATATCTTACTACCTACTCGGAATATCTTCTAAATAAATAATTTAGTTGTTTCCATTTCACAGACTATTCCTTCCCCAATACTTAGTAAGATAAATGAAATGAATTTTAAAAAGAAATTATCTAAATGTTACCTAGCTAAAGTTTATTTGCTACACAAAATTCTTCCTTAAGTCTTAGAATTTAACTAAAAAACTCTTTCAGAATTTTTAGAGCACTCAGAGACTTTTCTATATTGAAACATAACTCTAAATTAATACTGCTTTGCAGCCTGTATTAGTCTTAATTCAAACACTTTAAAAAAACTCAAAGATATAAAAATTTAAAAAATATATTAAGAAACTCATCAAAAAATTAAAAAGAAAATAAAAGAATTATACAAATAGACCTGACTGGAAATATGTTCTTAAACCTCTGAGATGGTCTCCCCAACCAAATATTTCATATTATATATTTTTAAAAGATAAGATTATGTATTTGTATAAATGCTACAAAGTGTTTTAATAATCACTTTTTCATTTACTTCCAAAAACAATCTTACAATCATAATTATCCACCAAAGGACTGTAAGTATACTTAAAAACAAGAAACCATAAAAAAAAATTATAAAAAAAATTAGTCAATATGAAACCATTTATCAAACTTTATAAATTTATCACATAAAAATACTCATCACAATCCTCTTTAACAACACAAAGCTACATTTGCAAGTAAGTAGCTAAAGCTTTCTTTTTTGTTTTTCCTTCCAACCATGATTTAAATGTTTATATTCCTTGTTTTAATATTCCAACACACAGTCAAAATGTGACAGTTGCAGTTGTATATTTACCTTCAATAGTAACTACAAAATCTAAAATCATTTTTAACTGGCTCCTTCAGTAAGAGCCAAAATTTCCTAAAGAAACATTTAACACTTAATGTTACATTTATGGTAATGAGAAAGAGCAAGGTTAAGTCAATGTAAAAATGAATAAGCTTTAATGATATTCTTAACAGGATTTCCAGATACTTCTACCACAAGATGGAGATAAAGTAGATGTATTTACATATGTCAAAAATATATAATTTTATTAAATTATTTGATATCACTTGGCTCACAATCAGAAATACATACTAACTTTATGATAAAGGTAAACTCACTTCACATGTGGTCACTTTTAATTATTTCCAAAATATTCTTTTAATAAAATAAAGACATATAACATTTTCATATTTCATTTTACACAAGAAACTGCCAGTATTCAGGTATTTTTAAAAACACATTGAAGAAGATTCATATATCAATACCAGAGCTGTTCAATAAGTTTTTTTGTAATGATGGAAACGATTGATGTCTGCATTGTCGAATGTGGTATCCACAAGCCATATGCAGCTACTGAGCATTTGAAATGTGGCTAGTACCACTATGAGACTCAATTTTAAATTTTATATAATTTTAATTAATTTAAAATTAAATAGCCAATGTGACTACTGGCTAATATACTGGACAGCACAGAGCTATATACTACAGCCAATTTAATATTTTAATATACGTCAAAATCTAATCATGGTTTTCAGAGTGTAAAATAACACATAAAAACTGATCTTTAAAAATAAAATTACTATAAATCAATGATGAAAATGAAAGATTCTGACCATTAATAATGGAGATTTTTCCAAAATCATCAGGAAAAAAAATAGAAAAGTTCAATATAACTATAACGGTAAAAATAAAAACCAATATACATTAAAAGGAGTAAAGTTTATAGCATCCTTCAAAGGGAATAAAAGAGCATATATTAAAACACACAAATCTTTTAAAGTATACCAATAACCATGTAAATTTTCAAGTTTAGTATAGAAATGTGCTTAAATATTTAAAATATGTAAATATCTGCAATTACAATAAACCTATTTACTGTTTACACAAGTCAAAGTTAACATTTTCAATAATAGGAAAAAAAATTTGCTCCCTCTTACCAAAACAGTAGGAGTCTAACTCTGCAATTACAAAGTAGAGCACTTTGCACCAGAGAAAGATTCCAACATAAATTATGTGGACCTCAATCAATGCAAAGTTGGGCATCAATTAAACTAGACAGCCAGTAGCCATTCTGCTTCAAACTGAGAGAAACAGTCTTACTAATCCAGACAAAGATGCCAATCGAAGGTGCTGAAACCAAAAGGAAAAGTTTCATGATGATCACATCTCATAAAACATAAGAGAGGATTCATGAAGAAGCCACTTCACTGGAGTCTGTTCTTGGATTTGGGCAGAATAAGGGAGGAAGCTGATTTAAAAGTGCTATAGCGGTGACACTGAGAAGACAAAAGAGTGTTAGAAAGAATCTGAGAATTGGTCACCAAGTAATACCTGAAAATGTGTTGATGGTTGGATTATTCCAGCACAAAAGCCCTGACTTTAAAATTACGCAAACAAAAAGGATATTTCATTAAACTGTATATTACAAAATGGGATATATTCTTCTCTTTTGCAATAAATAATCAAAACCAGCTTTTAATGACCAGTCAGGTTCTAACAGAAAATGAAAATAGGCTCCCACATTCAGCAGATCTACCCTTCCCCAAGATCTCAGTAAATTATTTCTACATGTGCTGTGTTAAAACTGAACCCCTAGAGGGCAACTGAGCTTCAATCTTTACTTCATAATACATACTTCAGTTCCTCAGCAGTTTATAGACACCATGACCTACTTCCTTGTATCTTGGAACTTTTCCTTTAATACAAAAAGGAAATGGAAAGAAGAAAATTGATATATTCCATTCACTAATGCAAAATACCATTATGTAATACATTCATGTTACATTTATGGTAATGAGAAAGAGCAAGGTTAAGTCAATGTAAAAATGAATAAGCTTTAATGATATTCTTAACAGGATTTCCAGATACTTCTACCACAAGATGGAGATAAAGTAGATGTATTTACATATGTCAAAATATATAATTTTATTAAATTATTTGATATCACTTGGCTCACAATCAGAAATACATACTAACTTTATGATAAAGGTAAACTCACTTCAATTCATTGCAATCATTCAGTGATGAAGACTATGGTACAAATAGATATATTCCTGAACAACAGATATCATAAATGAATATTTGAATATTAACACTCTCAGTAGGAATCATGTAGCAGATAGGAAAGACATACTTAACAAGTCTATTTAATATAAATGTTTTGCATAACTTTACTTTCACTAAATGACATGTTAAAATGTATAGGGAAAAAAGTGAAGAATTCAATTTCTATAACAATTACCCCTATATAAACTACCCAGTATAAAACACTACAGGAAAAACAATGTTTCTTCAAAGTCAAAATGTCAAGAGGTTCCTTACTGCCCAAATAAGTTAACTCTATTTCATGAGGAAGAAGTATTGATATTCAAACAGGCCCACACAAAATACTGACATAGCAAAAAAAGTTATTCTATCAATATAAAAATGTACTAGCTAGCAAGGCCAACAATATCTTAGATTCAGCCTTTTTTAATGAAGCTCAAAAACTAGACATACACAAGTATAAAATGTATATACCAAAAAAGGTAGCATAAAAGAAAATGCTGCCGGGCGCGGTGGCTCACGCCTGTAATCCCAGCACTTTGGGAGGCCGAGGAGGGCGGATCACGAGGTCAGGAGATCGAGACCATCCTGGGTAACACGTTGAAACCCCATCTCTACTAAAAATAGAAAAAATTAGCCGGGCATGGTGGCGGGTGCCTGTAGTCCCAGCTACTCGGGAGGCTGAGGCAGGAGAATGGCGGGAACCTGCGAGGCAGAGCTTGCAGTGAGCGGAGATCGCACTAAGGCACTCCAGCCTGGATGACAGAGCGAGACTCTGTCTCAAAAAAAAAAAAAAAAGAATATGCTAAGAATTTACCTGGACAATATACAGAATAATAATTACTAATTGATAACTTGGTCCAAAAGTCATGTGTTTTTGGTTTTTTTTTTTCACTTTTATTTGTATAGATGTAGGGGGTACAAGTGCAGCTTTGTTAAATGGATATATTGTGTAGGGGGGAAGTCTGGATTTTTAGCGTAACCATCATCTGAATACAGTACCCTGTACCCAATAGATAATTTCTCATCCCTTACCCACTTCCTACCCTCCCATCTTTCCTGGTCTCCAATGTCTATTATTCCACTCTCTGTACCCTTATGTATACATTACTTAGCTTCCACTTATAAGTGAGAACATGTGATATTTGACAGAAAGTCATGTTTTTTTTTTTTAAACCCAAATAAGACTTTCACATAATCAACTCTCTTTATCTGTATATATTTTCTATAATATGTATTCACTAACTGGAACAAAATTATAATTCCATCCATAAACAGCTTTTGAAGCTAAATATGTATTGTGTGTCACCACACAAGTCCTTCCTCCCCAGCAGAGCCGGTCACCAGTACCTCTTTAACTAACTGTGCTCAGTGACAGAACCATCATCTTGGTGAGGACAGAGAATACACGCACATGCTGGTTAAAGACTCTTTCTCCATGTCACAATCATTTTCTTCACTAAATTCATCAATCAATTATAAGCACGACATCGTAAGTATGTAGGAATCTCAATGATCACAAAGCAATTTCCGCTCATTTGGATTAGAATCCACATATGAAAACTGAAACATCAAAGAACACACTGATGGAACACAGAGTAAGAAGACGCTGCTAAAGAAGGTGAAGTTTGTGTGCAACAGGGTTAGTAAAGGAAGCAGCCATATAATTGACAGGATACAAAAGAGGTCAAGGTTTAAGGCTGCCAGAGCATACTTTCTTATTTTGTAAGAGTTTGCTAAGAATCCTTGGCCTACTGGAAAAGAACCTGAAACCTGGCCTAGATAATCTGGCGTTTAACCACCAAGATGGAAGTAAGGGAAGTAAAGGTCAAGAAATAGCAAACACACATACACACACAAATCTAACAACAAAAACAGCCAAAAACTTATGGCTTATATAGAAGAGTGCTTTAGATAATAAATTATGTAACTTTAAGATATACAAATGAGCAAAATCTATATGCGTTGTTGCTACGGGCTGCTTTAACGAGAAATTCTGTTCCTTTGGCTAATCCATTATTTCTCAACCTTGGATGCACATTCAAATCACCCTTTTGAAAGCTCTGAAAAAGAAATGCAATTATCTCTCTTTGTGGAGGGAAACGTGCACTATTGTTTTGTTTTGTTTTAATTCCTAGATAATTTTGAAGTACAATGAAGGTTTGAGGACCACTGATTTAGCCTATGTGTGAGAGATGAAGTTCCAATACACTTCAATTATACAGGCAAAGTAAAGGTTCTACTCTAAGAATATGACAATTTGAATCTCATCATCTAAACAGACTTCACCAGGGAAGATATGAAATAAAAAGATAACACAAAAGAAGTTGCATGAAGCCTTAACCACTGAGGCAGAAGTAAATAGTAGACCTATTTAGGTCTACTCTGAAAATCACTGGGTACTAATGAAATGAAAGAGTTCCTCAATGAGCTCAATGATAAATAAGTCAACCACAGATGATCTTCTGAAGCCAAAATCAAAATAAGAGGGAAAGGAACAATTAAGAGTTTTCACACTAATGCATCACGAAGTACACTTAGTCAAATCTTCAATAAGATCAGATATTCTCATTTCCAAAAGTTCAAATTTTGCAATCTAGGCATAAAATATATCTACGGGAGATATACCAGGAAAAAAGTAAAATGCAACATATCCTAAATTTAAATTTGTACACTGTACTGACACAATCTAGGATTCAATGAACATCTAGCTACTTTTAAAGGGGGTTTCAAATTTCCAAATATAGCTTTGACTTTTCTCTTAGGATGGTCTAGTTTAGTCTGTGTAGGTGAGTGACAAGAAATAAGCAGACACTGTAATTGCAGTAATCGGTATTGAGATGGAATACAACTGTTCCTACTGAGTCAATAAAGCCAGGGTATTCCCTGCCTAGAAAAGTCAGTCAGAATTGAAATGGAATCACCACATAAAATGCTCAAGGACCCAATAGGCTTAAAAAGACAACTATAAAAGCTAGACAATATACTACTGCAGAGCATTGGTTTCTTTCTTTTTTTCTTTTTTTTTGGTTGTTGAGATGGAGTCTCACTCTGTTGCCCAGGCTGGAATGCAATGGCGCAATCTCGGCTCACCACAACCTCTGCTTCCTGCATTCAAGCGATTCTCCTGCCTCAGCCTCCTGAGTAGCTGGGATTACAGGCATGTGCCACGACACCTGTTTTTTTTTTTTTTTTTAGTAGAGATGGGATTTCACCGTGTTGGCCAGGCTGATCTCGAACTCCTGATCTCAAGTGATCTGCCCACCCCAGCCTCCCAAAGTGCTGGGATTACAGCCGTGAGCCACCATGCCTGGCCAAGAACTGGTTTCTAATCATATGCTTGATATTTACCCATGGTTTGACCTAAAGCTAGTCAATTACCCAATATTTTACATAAAGTACTTTGAAAAATATCATAAAGATTCACACTTTAATTCTATGCAAGACTTGGTTCTTTGGCAATGTCACTGACTAGGAAGGTATGAGTACAGGGTTGAACAACAAAAATACTTTGCAATAAATACATGGCGAAGTTCAGAAAGTCAAAAAGAAGCTGAGCTGTGTGTGATGACCTGGAAATCTTACAGAAAGATATGACCTAGTAAGTCTAGTCAAGTCAAATCGATTTTCTTAAGCTCTGCTGGTAGATATAGCTGAAATAAGGCAAGATATCTAATAATATGAACTTAGAGTTAAATTTGTTCTGGTTTGATTTTGGTTGTCATTAAAACCAAAGTTTTAAGGTTATGATGAAGAATCAAAGGGATGAAAAAGTTAAGTGTAAACAGATCATTCATGCATGCATTTTGAAGGTAATGACACAGGTAATATATCAGAATACAGAGTAAAATTACTGGTGTTGATTAGAAGGAAAAAAGCGGCCTGACAATGTGAACTTTCAGATTATGTAAGCACAAGTCAGTAGCCATTAAATTAAAAGATTAAACTGTGTTTAGCTATTTAGCCATTCCTAGAGCAAAGAATGTATTTCTTTAGCTTTGAGGACTTCAAATAAAACAAAATGTTACATTTAAAAATCTGACAAATCTGGTGAAATCAATTTCTCCAGAGAAGGTAAGGACTAATGCCTTAGGACACCTGTAAGAACAACAATAACAAAAAGACTGTTCAGTTATCTCTGTAGTACTACATTGCAGTTAATGCTCATTCTCTTAAAACAGCCTCACTCTTTAAATAAATGCCAGAGGTTATGCTACAGCGATCTGAGACAGGGACGTCCCTTTAGTTCTAGCAAACACACATGGTTACACTGTTGTCTGTCACTGTTAATGAAAACCAGCTTCTGGTTTTAAAAGAATGCAGAAAGCCAAAATCTAGAAAGTAAATTTGTCATTTGTCTTGTATTTGGTGGTAAAATTAATCTTTCAATTTTATTTGTACCAAGTCTTTTCCTGGGAAGGGAAATAGACAGAAAAGAAAGAGGGAAAAAAGGAATAAAGGGAGGTAGAAAGAACAGATTTCAAATTCTTCTGATTTTCTTTTTAACCAGAAATCAAATCTAAACTTCTGTCAGACTTTTAAGACACTCCAAAATCAGCCTTGACTCTCAGTCTTTACCTACATCACTAATCCCCTAATGCACCACTGGTCTCCTAAAGTCAATCTCTTTGCTACTGTATCAACAAACATGCCCATTCTCACCTCTGTGCCTTAAATCCTGGGTCTCTGGTCTGAAATGTTTTTCCAGTTTCCCTATACTTAGCCAAATAATTAGCTGCACTTCAAGGTCCAGCTGATAACCCAAATACTTCACTAAGTCTCACCTGCCTAAATCAGAATTCACTGGCTTATTTTTTTTCTAAAGTAACATACAAGTATTTTATTATAAATTGTTTTATATAACGTAATTCTATTTTCTGTGCCTGGTTTGTCTCTTATCAACCACACAATAAGGTACTTAAAAGCAAGTCTCAGACTTTGACTCCGTCTCCATAGCACTTCTCACAATACTGAACATGTGATAGGCATCCAATAATATTTAAAAAGACATGCTATTAAACTTAATTCTGTAAATTAAACTTAATTCTATGCATTCAGAGCAATATCAGAAAGTTTTAAAATTACTGAACAGTGTCTAGTTATCTACTCAATCTTCATGACCTTTTCCAATGAATTATATTTAAATCCTAGAAAAAAACTTAGAAAAGGCATCAAGTTTTAAAATTGCCAATATTACCAACACTTAGAAATAATACCTGCTAACATTTCCTCACTGCACTCTTCCTTTATAGAATTAATTTTAATTTGAATATTTATTTGATAACTACCTCCCCTACCATACTTAAACTCAAAAAGAATGCAGACTGAATCTGTTTCAGTCACATTTATGTAGACAGCTACGTGCAGGGCTGGATACATGGTAAGTATTCATAAATTTAAGGAATTAGTTAATTTAGGCAAGCCCTTCCTATATTTCTAGAATTTAATTTGATTAAACCAGGAGTCAGGAAATGTTTTCAGTAAAGAGCCAAAGAGTAAACATTTTAGGCTTTGTAGGCCATATGGTATCTGTTGCAACCACCCAACTCTACTGCTGTAGTGTGAAAGCAGCTATAGGCAATACATAAGTAAATGAGCATGGCTGTGTTCCAATATAACTTCGTTTACAGAGATAGGTGGTGGACCAAATTTGGACATGAGGCTGCAGTTTGCCAACTGTTGAATAAAAACAATTTATTGTAACTAGTTTCTCATATTGATCAACACACTTACTGTGACTACAAATGTATGTATCCTATATCCTATGGCTGTACCATAATTAATATAAGCAATCAGACTCTGCTGACAACTACATTTTTGGCAATATGCCATATTATATATGATGCTATGTTGAACATCCTTATGCATATTTTATTGTACATCTCTGACCATTTCCTTAAGATAAAATCCCAATGGTAGAATTGCTAAGAAAGTAGCCACATTTATGAATTTTTGTGATTTTTTTAAAATACGAGCTCCTTTCATGCTGTTATTCCTGGCCAGCAGTGTAAATACCTGCTTTTCCAAAATCTTGTCAACACTATACATTACATATGTTTTCTTACCCACAAATACTTCATCATGTATGTGGTAAGAGTTCAGTATTTGTCTACATTTTTCTAATTAGGTAACATTGATCTAAAATAAAATAAACGAGTATTAATATATACCATTCAATGAAACAAAAGTGTACCTTTGTGCAATACAAACTACTGAAAACTACAGAATATTAAAATTGCCCCAGAAAGTTCCTTTAATATCCTTTTTCAATCAATACTTGTCCTACTCCCAGGTAGTGCAACTGTTGTTCATATTAGTTTTTTCTGTTCTGAAACATTATATAAATGTTGCCTGTTCTAGAACATAATATTAAAGGAGTATACACTTTTTTCTCTTATAGTTCACTAAGCATAAGTTTTGAAATTCGTCTCCACTGCTGTACAGAACAGTAGTTTGTTCCATTTTATTGCCCATTGTACAAGTACACCACACTAAGTCTTATCCCGTCTTTTTTTGAGAGGAATCTGGGCTATTTTCAATTTTTGGCTACTGATAGATACACTACTCTTAAGTATTAGTATACAGGCCTTTTTTGTGTACAGAAGTTTCATTTCTCCTGGAAAGAGTTGCTAGGTCACTGGGCAGATGTGTGTTTTGTGAATGTTGTTAGTGCTCTTAATTGTAGCCATTCTGGCAAGTATGCCATTCCGATTACATGAAGGTTGTTCTTATGTTATTGTCCTACCAGTCTGTAAGGTTTTGCTCATTTTTCAAATCTTGTTTTTTTCCCCCTCTCTGTTTGGGTGTTTCCTTGATCTATCTTTAGGTTATGATTCCTATTCATTTCCATCCTAAAAGCTTTATGTCAGATTTTTTTGTTTGTTTGTTTTTCAGTTTTGGAAATTTCCATTTGGGTCTTTTTTACTGCTTCAAATTCTCTGTTAAGATTTCCTATTTTTATTCACTGCAAACATATTTTCCCTTATGTTCTTAAGCAATTACGACAGTTGCTTTAAGATTCTTGTCTGCTAATAACAACATATGAGTTATCTTGAAGTTAGCCCATTGATTTCTTTTCGGAATGGTTCATGTCTTCTTGTTTCTGTGTACACTGAATACTTTTGCATTCTACTGCAAACGTTGTTAGCAATATGAGTAAAAAGTTTGGGTTCTATTTTTTCTGAATAATTTTTTTCTTTTTCATTCAAGCAGGCAATTTAATTTACTTTGAGTATGTGTGCACACATACTTTCCAAGGCCTGCAGCTACACCAAAGCCTGTCCTCGGTTCTTCAGACCAAGACCGAGGGGTTTTGTTTGTTAAGAGTTTTAGCCACCCTACCTGGCAGAGACTCACGCAGTGCTATTTCCTTACTTCAATGTTTGACTTCCCTCTATTTTCTGTCTGCTTTTGTTTACTCTCCAGTGCTTTCGGGTATTTATTTTTCCTATTTTGTTCATAAGTTATAGTAGTTTTCTGCAGAAGGAATTGTGCAATGGAGCTATCAGGCCATGCCAAAAACAGAACTCTTTATAAACTTAATAAACTCATTATAAAGTTTTAAGTCATACTAAGTTTAGGTAATATAAAGTAATAGCTAATTGATCTAACGACATTCTTTCTGATTGACCCCATTCACAATGTGCTAGTCAGCCACTATCAACTGATTAAAGTTGACACAGATGAACTGTATTTGCTATCTCTGACATAGTTAAAAGGTACATTATTAAGGAAACACACTAGGCTGGGAATAAAGATAGCTGAATTCTAATAATGGTCCTGCTATATTAACAAGTCAGATGATACTGAATAGGTAATTTACTCTTATGACACTATGTCTTTCTATTCCCCACTGTACCTAACACCATATATTGCACATAGTAGTACTGAAGGAGAGTTTGTTAAATTAACAAATCAGTGTAGTTATGGTTTGTTCTGGAGGGGAAGTCGTCTATGTGAAATCTTAAGGGAAGGCAAAGGAATACAAATTTCAGTTTTTAATCTATCATTATCCAAGTTGAATATGTTGACTGATAGTACACTAACAGAAAAGAGAACCTGCATAACGTGCACAAAAACATTAGAGCCACCACAATTGTACAAACATTCTACTCCTTTGCTTCCCTTTAAAAGAGAGATTTTTACTACTGTCCGGTAAAATGGTTTCAAAATGAAATAATAAGACACTTCAAAGTAAACATATCCAAAATTAAATTCTGAGTCCATCTACCACCAATAATAAAATAAAATAATAAAATTTCTCCACACACAGTCTTCCTCATCTCTGCTAACTGTAAGTCCTCCTCTTTTACTTGTTCAGGACAAATAAGGAGTCATCGCTTTCTCTGTTGCCTCTACTTTCAAAATATATCCCAAATGTGCTCATTCTCACCACTTCCATTTTTACCAACCTTCCAGTCCACCATCATCTGTCAGCTGGAGTATCTCAATCACATCAATCACACAATTATTAGTGTCTCTAATTCTCCCCTTGTCCCTATTCCACCTATTGTTAACGTAACAGTGAGAGTTGATTATAAATCTCTTTTCTTTGAGATGTCTCTTTTCATTGTCAAAGCAATCTTCATCTTTCCATTTTTCTCCTTACTAGCTACAAGTCCTCAGTACCTAGAAGACCCTGAAAGATTCTGCCTCCAATCATTTTGCTGAACTCCTCCCTATTCACTCTACCCCTCATTCATTCCAACCTAACCACGGTGACCTTTTTGGTGTCCCTTAGTCATGCCAGCTTCACTTACACCTTAGGGTCTTTGCACATGATATTCCTTCTGCCAAGATCATTCTTCTCAGAGATATCTGCATTATCTCACTCCTTCACCTCCTTCAAGAATTTAGTCCACATGTCACTTTCTCATTAAGACCTATATTGATCACCTATTAAAAACTGCAGTCTCATTTTCAACACCAGCATTCCCCACTGACCTTATCGAAATTTATTGTTCTCCAAGGCACTTATATTTACTTATAATGTTTATTATTTATCCTCCCCTCCACCACTAAAGTTTATAACTTTCAAGATTTTTGTCTATTCACTGTTCATAAAATGCTAAGTGACATACAGGGAATAATATTTTAAATGACTACATTCCACATAACACTAAGGTTCAAGTGCTCAAAAGAATCAGAAAATTCTTTATTTGCTTTGTAAAATTATAAAACTTTAAAACTGTTGACTTATATGACTTAGAATTTATTCTATATTTTCTATCTCCCAAAAGAGAAAACCACAAAAAGAAAAAGAAAGGAGATACATACTAGGCTGCAACTGTCACCTATAACTTCTGATTTAAAATCTGCTTCATCAAAATCACACATTGTTGTCATGTGCTGGCTCTGTAAATGTAACAAAATGAAGCCCAATACAATAAAACTGCTTTTATCTCTTTTGTACATTACTCTTCAAAGCAAATTCTGTCCCCAGCCTCTCAAAAAAGGGCTGATTATTATTAACTGGTTTTAAATCTGAAAGTCTAATACATTCCAGAGTTTTGTACAAACCAAATTGCCTTTGTTATTTTTCCAACAGATATACAAGATTCCTATAAAAGTGTCTATTTCAGTAAAATATAATTATCTGTGGGTATTTGCAAAATGTTTACCAGCATCAGGCTCTGATTACCAATGTCAATTGCAACTGCAGGATCATCAGGTAACTTAAGTGAAGTGTGATCTTCTACTCAGATTGTATATATAAGCACATCTGCTTGAAGGCCATATTTAATTTTAGATTAATTTCTCATAAAAGAAAAGGATTTAAGTCTACTATAGCAAAACAATTCAAAGTTCATGTCTAGGTAGATTAGAACACTAAAATATTGTTAATGAAGTATTGGTAAAAACGCTACGACTTTTATAATAACATATTCATTTTAACAATATTTTAAAATTTCAAGACACGTAATTGTTTGCATTTGTGTTCAAATGTAGATTTTTACGCAATTATACCTTCAAAGATGAGTTACATAAACTGGTTGTTTAAAAAACTATATTCATCATCCTGACAAAATTCTAATTTTGTCATTTAAATTTTTAGCATTTAAATATTTCATAGGGGCCAAAATGGCTGACTAGAAACATCTGCGACAGCTGCGGTCGAAGGCTCCCACCAAGAACGAAAAGGGCGAGTGAATCCTGCACCGGCAATTGAGGTATCTAGGTTTTCTCACTGGGACTGGCTAGGTGGCTGGCGCAACCCAAAAAGAACAGGGAGAGCAGAGAGAAACTACGGCCCACCCAGGAGCCGCACAGTGTAAGGGGAGCTCCCATCCCCAGCCAAGGGAGACGGTGAGTGATTATGCTATCCCGCCTGGAAAACTACACTTTTTCCATGGATGTCTGCAACCCATGGATCAGGAGATCCCCTCGTGAGCCCACACTACCAAGGCCTTGGGCTGTGCAGATTCTCCGGACCGCTCGGTTGGAGACTGCCTAAGACCACTGAGTTCCCGCGGAGAAGGGTGGCTGCCATTACTGCAGATGATGGCTGCTGCCGAAGACTACCGAGCTCCCAGAAGGAGCGGCGACAGCCATCACTGCAGCTCCGGTCTGCCATTTGCCCCTGCCGGTGCCAGGGAGACTGGGTGGTTTGGACCCAGGAGGAATTTCCCACAGCAGAGCACAGTGGCTGTGGCAGACTGTCCCGAGCCATGAGGCCCGGAATTAGCCGACCTCTGTTGCTTCATCTCCGCAAAGCGGAGACAAGACGGCACATTTCCGGGTTCTTTATTACAAACCTTTCCCGTGCGCACCTAAACCTTTCCCGCCTAGGCGCAAACATTTTTCCCGCCCAGGAAGATATGCAGCCTATGGCGCAGGCGCGATCCCGCACCCGGGAAAATTACAAACCCATGGCGCATGCGCAATTGTAATTTGAGTAAACCCAGCCTCCTGTCACCGCCCTGGCCCAACCTCTTCCTCTGCCAGCCTATATAAGGCATTGCACTGCCACCATTAAACGAGACTTGATCAGGCTATTTGTCTTGTCTCCATTTCTCGTGTTTTCTTGTCTCCTCCATTNAAGACGGCACATTTCCGGGTTCTTTATTACAAACCTTTCCCGTGCGCACCTAAACCTTTCCCGCCTAGGCGCAAACATTTTCCCGCCCAGGAAGATATGCAGCCTATGGCGCAGGCGCGATCCCGCACCCGGGAAAATTACAAACCCATGGCGCATGCGCAATTGTAATTTGAGTAAACCCAGCCTCCTGTCACCGCCCTGGCCCAACCTCTTCCTCTGCCAGCCTATATAAGGCATTGCACTGCCACCATTAAACGAGACTTGATCAGGCTATTTGTCTTGTCTCCATTTCTCGTGTTTTCTTGTCTCCTCCATTCCCACTCCCCCTTCCAGGGTCCGTTCGACTGTCCTGCAGGTCGGGACAGCAGACAGCGGCCAAACTGCCTCTTTAGTTCACACCCGGATGCATCTCTCCTCACTGGGCAGGGTCTCCCAGCGGGAATTTCAGCAGTTCCAGTCAGGGGTTTATGGACAGACCTCTGATCTCCCTGGGATGGAGACCCTGGGGACAGAAAGGCTACGATCTCCTCAGATCAGCAGACTTAGTCTTTCCCCTGCTGGCTCTGAGAAATTGGGGCAGTCCAGACGAGTAGGATTCCCCCTAGAGCAGCACACGCCCTAAGCCAAGGGACAGCCAGAGTGCTTTGTTAAATGGGTCCCTGATCCTGTGTGTCCTGACTGGGTGGGACCCGAACAGGGGGTTGCCAGACACCTTATACAGAAGCGTTCCCACCGGCATCAGGTCAGTGCCCCTCTGAGACCAAGATCCCAGAGGAAGAAGCAGGCAGCCATCTTTGCTGTTCTGCAACCTCCACTGGTGACACCTTCAGATGCATGAGGGAACCAGGTAACTAGGGTCTGAAGCAGACTCCCAGCAAACCACAACAGCCCTACAGAAGAGGGCTGTAAAAAAAAAAAAAAAAAAAACATAGCAGTAACAATGAACACAGCATAACAGCATCAACAAAAAAGTCCTCACAAAAACCCCATCCAAAGGACATCAAAGACTGAAGCTAGATAAACTCATGAAAATGAGAAAGAATCAACTAAAAAACACTGAAAACTCAAAAACCCAGAGTGCCTCTTCTCCTCCAAATGATCGCAACACCTCTCCAGCAAGGGCACAGAACTGGGCTGAGGCTGAGATGGATGAACTGACAGAAGTAGGCTTCAGAAGATGGGCAATAACAAACTTCACTGGGGTAAAGGAGCATGTTCTAACTCAATGCAAAGAAGCTAAGGACCATGATAAAACATTGCAGGACCTGTTAACCAGAATAACCAGTTTAGAAAGGAACATACAGGACCTGATGGAGCTGAAAAACACAACCTGAGAACTTGCAATAAGTATAAATAGCTGAAAGAAAGAATTTCGGAGCTTGAAGACCATCTTTCTGAAGTAAGACAGGCAGACAAGATCAGAGAAAACAGAATGAAAAGGAATAAACAAAACCTCCAAGAACTATGGGATTATGTAAAAAGACCGAACCTATGACTGATTGAGGTACCTCAAAGAGACAGGGAGTATGGAAACCAGATGGAAAACACACTTCAGGATATCATCCAGGAGAACTTCCCCAACAACGCAAGACAGACATTCAAACTAGGGAAATTCAGAGAACCACGGTAAGATACTCCACAAGAAGATCAACCCCAAGATGCATACTCATCAGATTCTCCAAGGTTGAAATGAAGGAAAAATATTATGAGCAGCCAGAGAAAGGCCAGATCACCTAAAAAGGGAAACCCATCAGACTAACAGTGGACCTCTCAGCAAAAACCTTACAAACCAGAAGAGACTGGGCCTTCCATATTCTTAAAGAAAAGAATTTCCAACACAGAATTTCATATCTGGCCAAACTAAGCTTCCTAGGCAAAAGAGAAACAAGATTATTTTCAGACAAGCAAATGCTGGGGGAATTCATCACCACCAGACCTGTCTTGCAAGATCTCCTGAAGGAAGCACTAAATATGGAAAAGAAAATCTGTTACTAGCCACTACAAACAAACAAACAAAAAAAAGAAGAAAAAAAAAAAAAAAAAAACACTTTAGTACAAAGACCAATGACACTATGAAGCAACCACATCAACAAGTCAGCAAAATAACCAGCTAGCATCATGATGGCAGGACCAAATTCACATATAAAAATATTAACCTTAAATGTAAATGGGCTAAATGCCCCCAATTAAAAGACAGAGAATGGCAAGCTGGATAGAGTCAAGACCCATTAGTGTGCTGTATTCATATGCCAAGGCACGTATAGGCTCAAAATAAAGGAATAGAGGACAATTTACCAAACAAATGGAAAGCAGAAAAATGCAGAAGTTGCAATCCTACTTTCTGTCAAAAGACTTTAAACCAAAAAGATCAAAGAAGACGAAGAAGGGCATTACATAATGGTACAGGGATCCATTCAACAAGAAGAGCTAATTATCCTAAATATATATACACTCAAATAGGAGGACCCAGATTCATAAAGCAAGCTCTTAGAAACCTATAAAGAGAGTTAGACTCCCACACAATAATAGTGAGAGACTTTAACACTCTAAATATTAGACAGATCATCGAGACAGAAAATTAACAAAGATATTCAGGACTTTAACCCAGCTCTGGATCAAGTGAACCTGACAGTGATCTACAGAACTCTCCACCCCAGATCAACAGAATATACATTCTTCTCATCACCAAATACACTTACTCTAAAATCTGTCACATAATTGGGAAGTAAAACATTCCTCAGCAAACGGAAAATAACTGAAATCTTAACAAACAGTCTCTCGGACCAAATTAGAACTCAAGATTAAGAAATTCATTAAAACCACACAACTAAATGGAAATTGAACAACTTGTTCCTGAATGGCTCCTGGGTAAACAATGAAATCAAGGCAGAAATAAATAAGTTATTTGAAACCAAAGAGAAGAAAAAGACCACATACCAGAATCTCTGGGATGCAGCTAAAGCAGTGTTCAGAGGGAAATTGATAGCACTAAATGCTCACAACAAAAAAACAATAACAAGTTCTGAAATTGAAGCAGTGATAAATAGCATACCAACCAAAAAAAAGCCCAGGATCAGGCGGTTTTACAGTTGAATTCTAGCAGAGGTACAAAGAGGAGCTGGTACCATTTTTTCTGAAACTATTCCAAACAACTGAAGAGGTGGGACTCCTCTCTAACTCATTTTATGAGGCCAGCATCATCCTGATACCAAAATCTGTCAGAGATACAACAAAAAAAAGAAGGCTGGGAGTGGTGGTTCACACCTGTAATCCAGCACTTTGGGAGGCCAAGGTGGGTGGATCACGAGGTCAGGAGTGTGAGACCAGCCTGGCCAACATAGTGAAACCCCATTTCTACTAAAAACACAAAAAATTAGCCAGGAGTGGTGGTGGGCACCTGTAATCCCAGCTACTTGGGAGGCTGAGGCAAGGATAATCGATTGAACCTGGGAGATGGAGTTTGCAGCGAGATGAGATCATGCCACTGCACTCCAACCTGGGTGACATTTCAAGACTCCATTTCAAAAAAAAAAAGGAAAACTTCAAAAACTTCAGGACAATATACCTGATGAAGATCAATGTGAAAATCCTCATTAAAATACTGGCAAACCAAATCCAGCAGCACATCAAGATGCTTATCCACCATGATGAAGTCACCTTCATCTCTGGGATGCAAGGCTGGTTCAACACATGCAAATCAATAAACCAATTCTTTACATAAAAAGAACTAAAGACCAAAACTACATGATTATCTCAATAGATGCAAAAAAAGACCTTCAATAAAATTCAACATCCCTTCATGTTAAAAACTGTCAATAAACTAGGTATTGATGGAACATACCTCAAAGTAATAAAAGTCATTCATGACAAACCCACAGTCAATATCATACTGAATAAGCAAAAGCTGAAAGCATTCCCCTTGAAAACAAACACAAGACAAAGATGCCCTCTCTCACCACTTCTTTTCAACACAGTATTGGAAGTTGTGGCCAGGGCAATCAGGCAAGAAAAAGAAATAAAAGTTATTCAAACAGGAAGACAGGAAGTGAAACTGTCTCTGTTTACAGATGACATGATCCTATATCTAGAAAACCCCACTGTCTCAGCCTAAAGGCTCGTTAAGTTGATAAGCAATTTCAGCAAAGTCTCAGGATACAAAAATCAATATGCAAAAATCACAAGCATTCCTATACACCAACAATAGACAAGCACAGAGCCAAATCATGAATGAACTCCCATTCACAATTGCTACAAAGAGAGTAAAATACCTAGGAATACAGCTTACAAGGAAAGTGAAGGACCTTTTCAAGGAGAACTACAAGCCACTGCTCAAGGAAATCAGAGAGGACACAAATGGAAAAACATTCCATCTCATGGATAGGAAGAATCAATATCGTGAAAATGGCCACACTGCCCAAATAATTTATAGATACAATGCTATTTCCATTAAACTACCATTGTTAAGCATCCACTAGAATTCAGAATTAGAAAAACTTCACAGAATTAGAACAAACTATTTTAACATTCATGTGGAACCAAAAAAGAGCCCGTACAGCCAAGACAATCCTAAGCAAAAAGAACAAAGGTGGAGGCATCATGCTATCTGACTTCAAACTACACTACAAGGTTACAGTAACCAAAACAGCATGGTTCTGGTACAAAAACAGACACATAGACCAATGAAACATAATAGAGAACTCAGAAATAAGACTGCACATCTACAACTATCTGATCTTCGACAAACCTGACAAAAACAAGCAATGGGGAAAGGATTCCCGATTTAATAAATGGTGCTGGGACAACTGGCTAGCCATATGCAGAAAACTGAAACTGGACCCCTTCCTTATACCTTATACAAAAATTAACTCAACTGGGAGGCTGAGGCGGGTGGATCACTTGAGGTCAGAAGTTCTAGAGCAGCCTGGTCAATATGGTGAAACACCGTCCCTATTAAAATATAAAAATTAGCTGGGTGTGGTGGCACATGCCTGTAGTCCCAGCTACTTAGGAGGCTGAGGCTGGAGAATCACTGGAACCCAGGAGGCAGAGGCTGCAGTGAGCCGAGATCATGCCACTGCACTATAGCCTAAGCAACAGAGTGAGACTCCATCTCAAAAAAAAAAGAAAGAAAAAAAGAAAAAAAAATTAACTCGGTTGGGCGTGGTGGCTCACACCTGTAATCCCAGCATTTTGGGAGGCTGAGGTGGGCAAATCACAAGGTCACGAGTTCAAGACCGGCCTGCCCAACGTGGTGAAACCCCATCTCTACTAAAAATACAAAAAATTAGCTGGGTATAGTGGCACATGCCTGTAATCCCAGCTACTCGGGAGGCTGAGGCAGGAGAATCGCTTGAACCTGGGAGGCAGAGGTTGCAGTGAGTTGAGATCATGCCATTGCACTCCAGCTTGGGCAACAAGAGTAAAACTCCGTCTCAAAGAAATGAACTCAAGATGGATTAAAGACGTAAATGTAAAACCCAAAACTATATACTAGAAGAAAATCTAGGCCGGGTGCAGTGGCTCATGCGTAATTAGACCTGTAATCCCAACACCTTGGGAAGCCGAGGCAGGAGGATCACAAGGTCAGGAGATCAAGACCATCCTGGCTAACATGGTGAAACCCTGTCTCTACTAAAAATACAAAAAATTAGCCGGGCGTGGTGGTGGGCGCCTGTAGTCCCAGCTACTCAGGAGGCTGAGGCAGGAGAATGGCGTAAACCCGGGAGGCGGAGGTTGCAGTGAGCTGAGATCACACCACTGCACTCCTGCCTGGGTGAAAGAACAAGACTCCATCTCAAAAAAAAAGAAAAAAAAAAGAAAATCTAGGCAATACCATTCAGGACATAGGCACGGGCAAAGATTTCATGACAAAAATGCTAAAACCAATTGCAACAAAAGCAAAAATTGACAAATGGGATCTTGTTAAAATAAAGAGTTTCTACATAGCAAAGGAAACTATCATCAGCGTGAACAGACAACCTAAAGAATGGGAGAAAATTTTGGCAATCTATCCATCTAACAAAGGTCTAATATCCAGAAGCTACAAAGAACTTAAACAAATTTACAAGAAAAAACAAACAATTAAAAAGTGGGCAAAGGGCATGAACAGACACTTTTCAAGACATTTATGCTGCCAATGAACATGAAAAAAAGCTCATCACTGGTCATTGAAGAAATGCAAATCAAAATCACAATGAGATACCATCTCTTGCCAGTCAGAATGACAATTATTAAAAAGTTAAGAAACAACAGATGCGGTGAGGCTGTGGAGAAATAGAAACACTTTTACACTGTTGGTGGGAATGTAAATTAGTTCAACCACTGTGGAAGACAGTGTGGTGATTCCTCAAAGACCTAAAACCAGAAACACCATCTGACCCAGCAATCCCATTACTGGGTATATACCTAAAGGAATATAAATCATTCTATTATAAAGATATATGCACGCGTATGTTCATTGCAGCACTATTCACAACAGCAAAGACATGGAATCAGCCCAAATGCCCATCCGTGATAGACCTCCAATATGCTCCTATCCTTCTGTGATCTAGTACCAGATCTATCTAAATGTGAGCCACGGGTATCTTCTCTTACCATGAACATACTATGCAGCCTATAAAAAGAAACGAATGGCGACATGGAGATGCACGGGACATGGATGAGTTGCGAAGTTCATATATCTTCAGCAAACTAACGCAGGAACAGAAAACCAATCACCACATGATCTCAACTTGATAAGCGTGTGGGCGCGAGCACTGAACAATGAGAAAACACCTGAACACAGGGAGAGGGAGAACAAACACTCCACCGGAGTCTACTGCTGACGGGCGAGGGAAGGAAAGCATCAGGATACACAGCTAATGCATGCTGGGCTTAATACTTAGGTGATGGATTGGCCAGGTGCAGTGGTTCACACCTGCAGTCGCAGGACTTGGGAGGCCAAAGTGGGCAGATCACCTGAGGTCAGGAGTTTGAGACCAGACTGGCCAACATGGCGAAACCCCATCTCTACTAAGAATATAAAAATTAGCCAGCGTCATGGTGTGCTCCTGTAGTCCTAGTTACTTGGGAGGCTGAGGCAGGGGAATCACTTGAACCCAGGAGGCAGTGGTTGCAGTGAGCTGAGATTGCACCACTGCCCTCCAGCTTGGGCAACAGAGAGAGACTCGGTTTCAAAGGAAAAAAAAAAAAAGAAACCTAGGTGATGGGTTGATAGGTGCAGCAAACCACCATAGCACAAGTTTACCTATGTAACAAACCTGTACATCTTGCATGTGTATCCCAGAACTTAGAAGTAAAATTTCATTTACTTCTAAAACCAAATATACTGCATCTTCCTCTGTGAGAAGAAAACTAGCCATTTTATTCAAGGGTATTTATATCCAACTACACACAGTTTTACTGCAAAACTGTCCTGTTTTCAGAAACAAGGTAATCATAATAAGCTATTGAGTCTGATAATGAGCATATGAGCTAACACATACAACTGAGAACCACTGGATCAATAAGTAATAACCATTGTACAGTAGTCCCCTGTTATGCATGGGGGATACGTTCCAAGCCCCCTAGTGGATGCCTGACACTGCAGATGCTACCAAATCCTACATGTACTATGTTTATTTCCTCTACATACGTACCCCTGATAAAATTTGATTTATAAATTAGGCACAGTAAGAGAGTAGCAACAACTACTAAAATAGAATGTTTATAACAATAAAAGTTAAGTGAATGTGGTCTCTCTCAAAATATCTTATTGTACTATAAATATCCTATTATACTAACCCTTCTTATGATGATGATATGAAATGATAACATTAGAACTTCAGTTGAGCACAGGTAATTGAAACCATGGAAAGTGAAACCACAGATAAGAAGGACTGCTATATACTTTGTTCAGTTATTTATTTATTTTTTTTTTTTTGAGACGGAGTCTCGCTCTGCCGCCCAGGCTGGAGTGCAGTGGGCGGATCTCAGCTCACTGCAAGCTCCGCCTCCCGGGTTTACACCATTCTCCTGCCTCAGCCTCCCGAGTAGCTGGGACTACAGGCGCCCGCCACCTCGCCCGGCTAGTTTTTTGTATTTTTTAGTAGAGACGGGGTTTCACCGTGTTAGCCAGGATGGTCTCGATCTCCTGACCTCGTGATCTGCCCTTCTTGGCCTCCCAAAGTGCTAGGATTACAGGTTTGAGCCACCGCACCCGGCCTGTTCAGTTATTTTTAAAATAATTCAGCTGTATTTATGATTGATATAAGCCTATTATTCATGATTCCATTGGCATAACATCAGGCATGATAGGCATACATAAATAGTTACTGCTAAGTAACTTTTATTATGTCCATGTGCAGAAAAGAGTTAACATAGCAGGCATGACACTGCCATCCTTAAAAAGCTTGCTTGCAAGATTGGCCCTTAGGTGGCATCGGAGAACTCGGATCTTGGGAGTGTCCCCACCATTTCCTAATTAATAAGAGTGGCTCACTGTGCCCAAACTGTTTGTGCAAACAATATGGTTTATGCTGAACACCTGCTTTCCTTCTGGGAATCTGAAATTTTGGTACATGTTAGGCAGAGGGTTCCCAAATGACCAACTCTCAATAAAAATTCTGGGGACTGAGTCTCTAATGAGCCTCCCTGGTAGACAACATTTCACATGTGTTGTCACAATCCAATGCTGGAGAAATCACACACACCCTGAGTGACTCTACCAGGAGAAGACTCATGGAGCTTATCCCATGGTTTCTTCTGAACTTTCGCATATGCCTTTTCCCTTTATTGATTTTGCTTTGTATCTTTTTGCTGTAATACATTTTAGCTATGAATAGGATTATATGCTGAGTCCTGTCAGTCTTCCCAGTGAATCAACCAATCCAATGGTGGTCTTGGGAACCCATAACATAGTCCAGTGTAATTCCAAAGTGCAGAAACTGTGCCTTATATCTACTTGTATTTCTTAGACTGTATAATATACTCATATATAACAGCTATTCATCATATGCAGTGATTATTTTCCTTTTAATATATCCAAACTAGTCTCAAGATGTGTTGCACATCCACTTCAGCATTAGTTAATACTAGTGAACTGGTTAACGACAAAAAAACATGTAATAAGAGTGGTACACCTCAAACAACAAATAAAAAGGCAGGTTTTTGGCAGCTTCAAGTAACACAGTTGGACAGAAGATTGATTACTTTGACCATGTATATAGTCTGCAGCTCTGCAACCTATTTCAATGTTGTTTTGATAATTATCTGCCTGTAAACTTCCTAAAGAACATTCTAAGCATGCTTAACTTGATTCTTTTTTGTTTATTCACTTATCTTTGGAATTTCACAAAATAGAACATACTTCAGTTCTGTGTGATTGACAGAACAGGGTATTTTATCAAGTTTCTTTGTTATTTACCTACAGCTCTGTGATGTTTCAAACAAACAAATAACCCATGCTTCCTTGTACTTTATATAATTCTTTCAGAGCTATATCTCACTTATTGGACAACAGATCATAAAGACTGCAACATAAGTACAAAATGAACATTAAAATAAGGGAAAACAAGGCCCAAGGGATGAAAGGAGTCAGTAAAAGAATACAGCTAGGTTAAAGAAAGTTCCAACCCATCCCTGATGACGAAATACTTTTTTGTCTTTACCTGTGACAGCAAAAGGAAAAAAGAGAAAAGGCTCTTATTATTTCTAAAGCAAACGACATTATCTAATATAGAGACTTTATAGCAAATGTCAACTATGCACTTCAAAAAAGCAAAGAAATATAATGAGGAATTTTACAAAACACTATATAATTCAGTGACTCTTCCTCTTACAGAGAAAAATGTATAATACTAGTATGCATACTTTACTTATATACGGCAAACATTATTTTTTAAACATTACTAACATAGAAAATATAAATCATTAAATTAGTGAAGTCAAACAGCTAGAAAAAGACACAAAGTTGAAATCCAGAGTTTGTCAAACCATTTCCCTAAGACACAAGGTGCTAACTCCTAGATCCAAGAAAAAGTAATGATTTCATCATTACAGTTGGTGAGATATTACTGTTTTGGCTTTTGGAAGGTGAGGAAAGTGGGAAGAAGTAAGAAAGCGATTTGGCCATTCTAGAGTTTTCCTTCACTTCCATTCCCAATGTACTCAGTGTTCACTGTGTTACTGTCTACCAGTATACTTCAGTCATTTATTTTAGCGGCTTTATTCACTGCCAATAATATCACTAGCAAGGAAAGAATACTATAAAATTAAATTTTATATTTAAATCAATAACTTTTCTTTTGATACCAACAGAGTTTATAATCTTGTCAAAGTTTCCCCAATAGCAAGATCAGGATTCTCCTTTCTAATCTCTAAGTCAAGCCACCTTTTCAAATCAAATCAAAGTTCAAAAAGGAAAGGTGCTAAGCACTATTCTTCTCTTCAAAAAGAAACATAGGCCAGGCACAGTAGTCCATGCCTGCAATCCCAGTACTTTGGGAGGCAAAGGCGGAAGACTTCTTTGAGCCCAGGAGTTGGAGACCAGCCTGCACAACATAGTGAGACTCCATTTCAAAGAAAAAGGGGGAAAAAAAGAAACCATATATTTTCGTGTTTCTTACTTTACATTGTTAAAAATATATTTTATAAAGACCAAGATTCAAGAGTCGACACCATTTGAATAATATGAAAACTAATTGTCACCCAAAAGCTAAAATTTTTTTGTATTACGTTATAGTTTTCATTATATTGGAATGGCATATTACTGGAACTTACACAAATTCATTGTAGAATTAGAATCATGTAATTCCAGATTAAAATTAAATTTTAGAATTACAAGGGTATATAATGATGAAACATTCTAAATGTTATCTACTGCTTAAGACAAATTTTAACTGTATTTAAACGTTAGGTGAAATATGCAACTCAGACTAATTCAGTGTACAGTAAGTAAAAACCAATGGTGTATAGATAAAGAGAGTATAATGTAAGCTGGTTAAAAAATTATAATGAAGAGACAACTAGTAAGAATATAGCAACCTGGCTGAAATTGATATTCATTAGGGTACTCCTCACATCAATAGGTAACATTTGGACTCTGTGGTCTTTATCAGTGTCCCAGCTGGTAATGGTTGAAAGTTAATGCCTTACCCAATTCTGTTCAATTTTCTATCCTAATTAGCCCTCCAGATCTATAGCTGTGAGCACCAAGTGTCTGTGCTCAAAAGAAACTAATTAATGCTAGCAAATTAGATCAAGTCCAAAGATCCAACAGCCAAACTCTTAGTTAAATGCTCCTTGTTAATAGGAAGTGTAGCTGTCAATAACTGCTGTTGGTGACTATAATGAGGCATCTTTCTTTCATTGAAAGTGATTTCATTTCTCTTTGTCCATGGAAAAGCTGTTCCATTCCCTTCACAAACCTAAGTTGCTGACAGTCTGACCCAATTCTTATGATCAGCTGGGTTGAAATGACGTTTAAAAAAAAAATCTAACGGAAAAGCTTTCCTACATAATCATATTTTAGGCATTCAGCAGAAAGTCAGACCACTTATTAAAATTCCTGTATCTTTTATCTAAGAACCATACAATTGGCATACATAATGCTTTTACATAAAATCCTATAATTATTTAATAAAACAAAAGCTATAAACAGTAAATAAACTACAATGGAAATGTCTCGATTCTAAATTATGTCTTACTGTTCAGTTTAAATGAAGTTTTCTTTTGCTGCTTGAATAATTCTAATGTATATCATTTCCTAATTTATATGGTTAGAAAATAGACTTCTGATTCTCTCATCAATTTTAGATTCTAAAACATTGTTTTGAATCATATGGCCTAAAAAATCAATATATAATTATCTAAAAGAAATTCAAATTATGTTATTACATTCTAATATAGATGAATACATTTAAATAATCCAAATGAATCACAGATTTTAAGATGCTTTCAGTCTTCAGAAAACTTAACTATATTGAAAAAGCAAAAACTTAACTACATCAACATCCTAAACAACTTTTGATGAAGTGAAAATTAAACACTTATTTTCTGTACCATTATAAAACACTAGTTTTGTAACACAAATAAATATTTTAAAGTTATACTCTACTCTTTCATTTCAAAACCAAAACAAAGTTTCATTGTCTAAGAGACAACGAAAGACAGTTCTGAAACCCAAAGTCATACAATCATTCTGCATTTTCCTTGGAATTATGTCAGTAAAATTTAAACTGTAATTGAGTTAGCTAGCTTTCTTTCATTCCAGGTATAAAGATAATATGCTACATGACAGCATAAATACAACTTATATGTATAACTTCAGACTGATATATCAGTAATAAGTAAATTTTCCTAGCAATAAAAGCCCTACAACTTTATTATAGAGTTTTAAGTTTTATCTCCCCTCACCTGAATCAGGATATACATTTTTTAAGCTCTATGAGGAATGTGCACATTGTACCTCTTGTGACCATAAACATGACACCTGCCAATGCCATACATGCACTACTTGCAGGTGTCAATAGGTTGACTTCTCAAGACACCTGGGGGTAGGTGTTAAAGAAAGGTACTCTGATTAAACTATTAAACTAATTCACAGGAAAGCAAGAGTAAAACCAGAGGATGGTTATTTATATGAGTTTTAAAATGGATAGGTCATAATAAGTTATGAAGAAACAAAAATGACCATCACACATTGTTGAGTTCAAAGAACTACTCTTATTTTATTGCCTCCACTCATCAATTGCAAAGGTCCTCTCTAAGGGCAGAGGACAGGGAAGGGAACAAAAGCATTCCTAGTATCCAAATGTTATTGACCCAGTCCTGAAATTAGAGTTGACACAGCTCTGCTCCCCTGTAGAGAAGCTTGCAGTGGAAGTGCAGCCCATCACCCTCGCTAAAAATTATTGTGTTCCCTCAACAAAGATGACCACACAGAAGCTGAAGAAGTCAAGCCAGGAAAATCGCCTATGTCCATAAAATTTTGTTACTTCTTTTTGATGGCCCATCCAAGAGGTAGAATTTTTTTAAAGATATTTCTACAGTGATATTGCCATGTGCTTTTCTAATAACTCATCATTTACAAATGTATTATGGCCTCACTTTTTACCTTTCACTGCTTTGTTTACATGTTTCAGTAGAATATTGCACATTAATCACTGATGTCTCTAGATCTACAGGAGTATTTCATGTTAAAACATTTTCCAAAGAAAACATACATGTGTAGCTGTCTAGTTTATGTATTTACATAAATATCTTCCACTTGGAAATGTAAAACAAAACAAAAACCCCAGACTCACTGTAAGTCCTATCGGGATTCTATTAACAATTCAGTAATGACACCAAAGAAAATCACAGGTATAGGATAGATCTGATGTTTCTTCCTCCCCTATAAAAATCATCAGAATAACTTGTTTCTCCAAATTACTCATACCAAGTTTTTCTATGGATATAACTGTACCTCTGAGGGTAAAAAAAAAAAAAGATGTTTCTTACTAGTAATTTAGGGAAATATTTTTAAACTGTAAATGAATTGAACATTACTGGAAGTTCTGAAAGCTGAAATACTGGTATTTCAGCAAAAGGGTGAGAAGCAATTCATACATATTAATTCATTGACTACTTGATTCTGGGGCTAAGGATTACATTCAGATCATATTATTAAAAATAAATGTGATCTTTACATGAATATTTGAATCTTACCTTGAACTTGTTCAGAACACCTCTCTTTGGCCTTTTCTCTCATTATTTTAGGG
>NW_016803192.1:2023332-2110410 GCF_001698545.2 Rhinopithecus bieti
CTGGTCTGAAAAAAAAGATCTTTCTTTAATAAAGTCTCAAGCAAATCACCAGATTAAAGGAAAAATAAGACTCTGGTTTACTTAAAAGCCTATGCAAATATACTCAAAACTTACAACCTTATGAAATCGTGATGATTTTAGTCATTGAAAATCATCATATTTGCAATGATTTTATATACAACAACAAAATGTGAGGAATACAAGCAACATGTTTCTTAAAATTTCTGCAAACTATACTATGACATTTTTACTTTATAACAGATTCCATGCAGTCTTGTCAAAGTTGGCATCTAAATCATCATTCCCTTATTAATATAATCCACAAAAGAGGATTTTCACTGATACTGAGATCCAAGAATAGATGAAGAGATACAAGATTAAGAGACACCCAAGTAGTTTTTCTACCTAGCAGTAAGAGTAGCCTAAAAAAGAACTAGCAAAAGAAAAGGTGGAACTGCAAGTCCATATGAAAACAAAGCGTATGTGATTTCTGTGCATTTTAAACACAACTTCTACAATTGAACTAAAATGGCAAATTGAACACCTGCTCTAGAGTCCCACCTGCTCCTTAAATGCTAAGAGAGTCCTGAAAAATAAACAAGGGATAAGTGTCTTCAGTGAACCAAGAACGATGAGGAATCTCTGAAAGATAAAAAGGCAGATTACATCAGATTAAATGAGGTAATCATATTGCTATAGAGTGTCCAGGAAAAAAAACACATGCTAAAAGTGGGCGCTGCTCCATGCTCTGAAGCAGCAAATATGGAAAGCAAGAAAACTTCCCTGGAGGAAACTAAACAGTTATTAATTAAAGTGACTCAACAGGAGCCAAATGGTCACCTCCTCTGCTGCCTTCAGGTCATGGGTGAAAAAGGTATATATAGCTATTTATCCCCAAAAGACCAGACAGTTTCCCATTGAAAGTATACAGGAAAGAAGATTTTAGATTATTGTGAAGTATAATAAATATACTGAGGCAAATACAAAGACTTGAGTCCTCAGACAGCAATGGACCATGTCTGAAACCCCAGAATCCTAAAAGCTTCAAAAGGGAATAAACACTGCCTACATAAAAGAATGAGAATCAGATTTACGTCATGGCTCACTAGCAAGACATGATGCAATAAGACAATGGAGAAATAACTTCCAAGTTCTGAGAGAGAATTATGAAGAATTCTAGAGTCTTTAAACTACCAATTATGAGTGAGGTTAAGAACATTCAGATATATAGGAACTAAAATGCTTACCACCTTCAAACCCTAGAGAAAAAAAAGTAATCTCCTTGTTACAGTTGATCCTTTAACAACATGGGTTTGAACTGTGGAGGTCCACTTAACACTCAGATATTGTCCAATCAAATGCATACCGAAAATACAATATTTTGGAGATGCAGACCTATATGGTATACCAACTTTTCAGGCTGACTTTTCATACACATGGGTTCTGAGGGGCCCATGGTGGGACTTCTCTGAGAATGTACAGGTTGTGGTAAATATGGGGGCTCCTGAAACCAATCCCCTGCGTATACTGGGGAATGACTACTATGTGCAACAACAACCACTAATCGAATTTAGTGATATGGAACAATAAACAATAAACTATTGGTCAGAGGGGTCTGATCTGGGAAGACTCAAAGTTCTGGTGGTTCTGGTGTTGGTTTCAACAGCTACAAAAGCTGGGGCTGGAGGACTTACTTCCAAAATTACTTCTTTTTTCATATATGTATCTGACACCTGGCCTGGAATGGCCAAAAGAAGTGCTCAGCTAGGACTGTAAACCAGAACATCTACCAATGGCCTCTCTACCTGGAGCCATGCAACAGCATTCGTTCATGCTGCACTATACTGATTCCAAGTCATTAAGGATAGCCCACATTCAAGTGGAAGGAAATCAGATTCCATTCTTGGTAACAAAACCACATTACAGAAAAGCATGAACGATGGGAGATATTTTGTAACCTTCTTTGTAAAATAAAATGTCTCTCAAAATGTAACAGAGAATATGCTCTGACAGAAAAAAAATAAACTGAACACATGATATACAAACGTAAAATATATAAATCATATTACAAAAACATATATTTAAATTTGTTAAAACTGTGAAGTACTTGAACAACATTATCGACTAACTTGACCTAACTAACATTTATAGAATACCTAATAACAGTAGAACATCTACTAAAATAAACCATACTGTGGCTATAAAACAAACCTCAATAAATCTGAAAGAATTCAAGCCCTACAAACTATGTTCCCTGACACCAAAGTAATTAAATTAGCAACCAATAACAGATCTCTGGAAAATCTCCAAATATTTGTAAGCTACATAACACACTTTTAAATAACCCATGGATCTAAGAAAATGTCAAAAAGGAAATAAGACAGTATTTTGGTATGAATGAAAATAAAACCAATATATCAAAATTTACATAATCCAGCTAAAACTGTACTTGGCAGGAAATTTGTAGCACTAAAAACCTATCTAGTAAATGAAAAAAGGTCTTATATCAACTTAAGTTTCTACCTTGAGAAACCAGAAAAAGGGTAAAATGAACACAAAGCAAGCAAAAGAGGAAATGATATCAAAATATAAATCAATGAAATAAAGAATACCACACAAATAAAAGAAAAAAAAACAATGAAATTAAGGCTGGTTCTTTGAGAGGATCAGATTAATAAAATTTATAAACCACTAGCCAGAGTAAGGTTACAAATTTCAAACATCAGAAATGATAAATATTTTTAAATAATAAGGGAATATTATGAACAAATTTAGGCCAATGAACCTGACAACTAGAATGAAATGAACACATTCTTTTAAAAAAACACAAAACAACCAAAACTCACCCAAGAAGGCACAGATACCTTGATACCAAAAGCAAGAACGATATTTACAAAACACATACACATACCCACAAAATCCACAGACCACTATGCCTCATGAACACAGATGCAAAAATCCTCAACAAAATATTAACAAATCAAACCCAGCAATACATAAAAAGAAAGATACATAACAACAAAGTTGGATTTATTCCAGGGAGGCAAGGGTGGTTCACCATTAGAAATTCAACCCATGTAATCCATCAGATTTATTAACAGACTAAAAAAGGAAAACCATATAATCATATTGATCGATGCCAAAAAATTGGACAAAATTCTACAGGCATTCATAAAAAACAAAATCAGTATACTTGGAACAGAAGGGAACTTCTTTAATGAAGGGCATCTACAAAAAATCCTCTAGCTTACATCATATTTAATAGTAAAACTCTGAACGCTTTCCCTATAAAAAAAGAAACATGGTATAAAATTACACAGAATTATATACACACACATATGAGTACATGTGAAACTGAAAAGGTCTATAATCTAGTTAACAGTACTGCATCAACTTCAGTTTCCTGGTTTTGATATTATACTACAGATATATAAGATGTCACCACTGGGGAAGGCTATGAGATGGACACTCAGTTTATATAGTATTTTTCACAATTTTATGTGAGTCTATAATTATTTCAAAATAAAAAGTTAAAGAAAAAAAGTCTACAAACAATCACAGGAGAAAATCCTCATGATCCAGATGTCATATAACTATAGAACAACAAAAAAAGTGCATGTAAAAACTGGTGAAATTCGACTAAGATTAGTACCTGAATCAACGATATTACACCATTTCCCTGTTTCCTTGTTCACATTTCATTACAGGAGCCTGTCCCAACCTTTTTTCATTTTTGCCCTAAAAGGAGCCTTTTTTGACATTTTTTTCCTAATGTACCCCTATGAAATGTTCATATCGCAGATAAAGCATATATGTTTACGTACTGCAGGTGTAACAGTGCTTTATCTGTTGAGAGTATTTTTGTCTCCACCAATGTCAACTGTTATCCTTTGAAGGCAGTATCACACCCACTGAGAATATATATACCATGGTTATGTAAGACAGCATCATTAGGGAAAGGGAAGAAGGTAGATACATGGAAACTGCATGATTTTGCAGTTTCCTATTATTATTATATTATTACAAAATAAAGTTATAATTAAAAAAGTGAAAAAATGTATAAGGAAGCACCAAGGACACAGAATAGCCAAAACAACACTAAAACAGAGAACAAATTTAGACGCTATGCAGCAACTACCTGTTTACAAGTCATACTACAAAGCCACAGAAGTCAAGACAATGTAGTGTTGGCATAATTCGGGTAACCAAAAAGAGTAATGTAACAAAAGAGAACAAAAGAATCCAGAAATACTTCCATGTATATACAACAAATTTATTGACAAATGCACCAAGGCTAGTTTATGAAGAAATAAAAGTATTTTTGACAAATGGTGGCAGAACCATATTAACATGAAAAAAAAAAGTTAAACCCTTTGACCACCTACTTCACAGTAACCACAAAAATTAATTGGCCATGGATCATAAGCCTAATGTAAAAACTAAAACTATTAAACAAAAAAAGACCCTTCAATTCCTTGGAGTAGACAGTTTCTTAAAGAAGGCATAAGGCAGTAAAAATAAAGTATACAAATTATCAATTTGACTTCACTAATATGAAATCACTTGTTTATCAAAAGACACAATTAAGAAAATTTTAAAAGGCATGCTACAGACCAGAAGGGAAAACTTACTTCATATACATGTATATATATATATATAATATAAAAATAAATAAAACAAAGAACTTGAGTCCAGAATATATCAAGAACCCCTACCTATCAATAATAAAAATTCAATAAAAGATGGGCAAAAGGCTTGAACTGACACATCACAAAAGATGATATGCAAATTGTAAATATATATATAAAAAGGTGCTCAAAATCATTAATCATTAAGAGACTGCAAATGAAACCCCTTGTATCATTTTGAATGCAAGAGAATGACTAAAACTAAAAACAATGACAACACCAACATTGGAGAGAATGTGGAGCATCTGTAACTTTCATATCTTGCTGGTGGGACTGTGTAATCATACATTTCTCTGGAAAACTGCTGAGTTATAAAGTTAAATATGTTCCACTCTTAGGTATTCACTTATGCAAGATAAATTAAAATATAAGTCCTGGCTCACACCTGTAATCCCAACACTTTGGGAGGCCAAGGCGGGCGGATCACAAGGTCAAGAGATAGAGACCATCCTGGCCAACATGGTGAAACCCCGTCCCTACTAAAAACACAAAAATTAGCTGGGTGTGGTGGCATGCGCCTGAAGTCCCAGCCACTTGGGAGGCTGAGGCAGGAAAATCACTTGAACCCAGGAGGCGGAGGTTGCAGTGAGCCAAGGTCGCATCACTGCACTCCAGCCTGGCAACAGAGCGAGACTCAGTCTCAAAAAAAAAAAGAAAATATAAGTCTAGAAAACAACTTGTACAAGTCTATTTACGGAAGCATTATTCAGAATAGCCAAAAATTACTTAGCAATAAAAAACAATGATACTATTGGTATACCATTACTATCAGTAGGTGATCTGTCCTAGGTGAATCTCAAAAACATCTGAGCAAAAGAAAGCAGACACAGGAGTACATACTGCCATGATTCAAGAACATGCAAAGTTAACCTATGGTGATAAAAATTACAACAGTGCTTATTTATGGGAGCTGAAAAGGTACTCTCTGAAAAATGTCTTCATTAGGGTATATACATTTATGAAAACTCATTTAAGATCTGTAAATTTCACTGTATATTTTACCTCAATTTACAATAGATTAGCTTAAAAAATTACAGAAATCTGCACTCACAGTGGAAGATTTCAACACATAACTATTAGAAATTAGGCTACTAAGTAGACAAAAAGATTCATAATTTTCTCTTTAAAGTTACTGTTCATCTTTCATTAGATTTCTATTGGTAAATGTATCTTTCCATAAATAACCTGTTGTAATTATTTACTGCTAGTGTTTAGGTTCAACTGATTTTTTATGTTGTCCTTATCATCAATACAACCTCTCTCAATTTTAATAATTTGACAACAGATTCTTTTCCAATTTCTGTGTAGACAATCACAGAAACAGTTTTGCATCCTCTTTCTTAATTCTTGCTGGCTACATCCTTTAGAAAAGTGGTTAAGTAGTAACTAGCAAGACCTCTGTCTCCGATGCTCAAATTGTGTTTAAAATCTTTTCAGTTGTCACCATGTCGGTGTTTGCTTATGACTTGCCTCCCTTATGTTTGCATCGTTTTGGTGTTAAAGTTGCATTATTTAAACAATAAATTAGGGACCTTCCTCTCCCTTTATATTATCTAGAACATTGTGTATAAAACAAAGATTATTCTCAGTTCCTTGAAAGTTTGTTAAAAACCACCTGTGATGGTCAGTTTTATGGGTCAGTTTGGCTGGGTTATAGTCCCCAGTTATTCATGTAAACATTAATTCAGGTGATGCTGTGAAGGTATTTTGCACATATATGTATATGTGTGTGTGTGTGTGTGTGTATATATATATATATATATATATACACACACATGTTAAGATATATATGTTTTTTCCTCCTACTGATTATTTCCATGGTGGAATCCCAACCAATACACAACCTATCAGGGCCTGCGTTTTGGGGTATGTATGTGTATATGTGTAAGACCCACAGGCACAAAGATAATTTTAACTTTTGTTTCAATTTTGTAACGGCTTTTTACTTACTCTAGAGTCGGCTGAAGTTTTAGCAAGATTACATTTCTCAATGACACTATCTATTTCACTTAAATTTTCAAACAAAAAAATGATATGAAGGGGTTCACATGATTTTTTTTCTCTTTATGACACCTGTGGTTGTATTCTAATTTTCATTGCCTATGTAAAGGTAGACAAACTATTTCTGTTAAGAACCAGAATATAAGTATTTTAAGCTTTGCAGGCTACATATCATCTCTGTCATGTATGTGTGTGTATATATATATTATATATATATGTGTGGGTGTGTGTGTGTGTGTGTGTGTGTGTGTGTATATATATATATATTTTTTTTTTTTTAAACAACCCTTCAAAAATGTTACTAACCGTTCCTAGCTTATAAGCCTTTCCAGATTTGGCCCATAGGCCTGAACTCTTCGTTATATCATTTATTTACACATTCTCTTTTTCCTTGGCTTTGCCAGAAGCCACCGGAAACAGGCCGGGCACAGTGACTCACGCCTGTAATCCCAACACTTTAGGAGGTTGAGGAGGGCGGATCACTTGAGGCCAGGAGTTCCAGACCAGCCTGGCCAATATGATGAAACCCTGTCTCTAGTGAAAAAAAACTACAAAAATCACCCAGGCGCGGTGGCACGCGTCTGCAGTCCCAGCTTCTCAGGAGGCTGAAGCAGGAGAATTGCTTGAACCCAGGAGGCGGAGGTTGCAGTGAGCCGAGATCATGCCACTGCGCTCCAGCCTAGGAGACAAAGAGTGAGACTCTGTCTCAAAAAAAAGAGGAAACAAAACAAAGCACTGAGAAGGAACTGGAAGCATGGATGGAGAGAAAAGGACAAAATCAGAGGGAGTTCCTACAAGCCTGATGGTGCCTAAAGGGGCTAAAGGAACGGGACGATTCAAGGAGGACTCCTAGTTTTCTGGCTTCAAGTAAAAGGATATGACCATTTATTGAGCTAGGGGATACAAAAGAAGGATCAGGTAAGACAGATACTCAGTTGTGTACATGTTGAATTTGAAGGGACTGTGACACATCTTATAGAGTGGAAAGCTGATGCTTACTTACAGAGAAAAGAATAAAACTGAGACTATCCCTACAAATTCCTTTTTGCCTTGCCTACAGAATAAATCATAACTAGGCATCAATAACTATTCAGTGTAATTACTAAACAGATTAGAAGATATTGGATTATACTGATCTATTTATAAAATCAATTTCAAACTGTTACTTTTTTTCACATATATAATTTTCATCTACACAACTTAGTCATAATGCATCCTCATGAATCTTCTCTCTGCTCTATAAATCTTCCAACTAGGTCTTAAATGACTAAGGCAATATTACTTTAAATCAATTCCTTGAATACAGACATAGATTTATAATATCAAACCATTTTCCAAAATAAATTAAAATAGAAATTTACCTACATTATGAATTCTAAGATATAATATTCTATCAAACACATTTTTAAAACAGTTTGTCAAGACATCTGATCATTCTTCTAAAATTTCCTAGGGCAAATAAATAATTCCAGAATTACATTAATATTGATTTCAAATTTTCCAAATTCTTGGTATTAAATCAGAAATGACAGTATTAAAAATACGAAAATTCTACTAAAGATTTTCCTACTTGATAGCATACCAGTCACTAAATATCAATGATTTATTAATTATAATTTTGAAAACACTATCTTCAACATTACAAATAGTATAGATATGGCAATTTTATTCACAATATTACAAAGTGATTCTCTTAATCTCAATCTGGTGTATATATGTTATACATTTGTACAGAGGTTGAAAAACTAAAAATTAAATTTTGAAAGTTTGCTGCTGTATAGTCACATAAATTTATACTGAATTAAAGAATCAGGATAACACCACCAGGGAAAATTTCCAAAGCTCTAACTTCTCAACATTCTATCATCACCTGGAAGTCAATTTTCACCTTTTTCACTGGCTGAATTTGTTAGCTCATATTTTGCTTTGGCGCTCATGTGTTCTTGCAATATGGCAGTACTAGATTATAAGGCTACTGACAGCAGCACTTGCTATGAATCCACAAAGACAATAGTGAAGCAAATCAGAATATTACAGAGTCTTTAATAGGAAAGAATGTGATATATGAAGGACAAGCTATGCCCTTTCAATAATGAAAACATTCTAATTTAACTAATTTGATACTTACTTAGGTAATGCCACTTTTTAAAAAATTTACTAGTTACACTTACTTGTTCCTGAAGACAGTTTGGTGCTACTGTTTACTCTGTAGGAAAACATGAAAAATGCTTGTAATAAACTTGCAATAATGTTCTCATTAGCAGTAGTTTCTATATTTGGGTCCCTCTTGTTTGTTCAGCTTTTTGGGGGGGAGTATTTTGGGGTTTTTTTGGGTTTTGTTTTGTTTTTTGAGACACAATACTACTCTGTCACCCAAGACAGGGCGCAATGGCGTAATCACGGCTCACTGCAGCCTCTGCCTCCCAGGTTTAAGTGATCCTCCTATCTCAGCCTCCCAAGTAGTTGGAAACACAGGCACACACCAACACATCAAGCTAATTTTTTTATGTGTATTTTATAGAGATGGGATCTCACCATGTTTCCCAGGTTGGTCTCAAACTCCTGGACTCAAGTGATCCACCCACTTCGGCCTCCCAAATGCTGGGATTACAGGAGTGAGCTACCACGTCCTACTGGCCCCTCTTCTTTACTAGCTATGAAGAGCTTCAAAAAGCAGAGCCCCAGCAAGAAGGCATGATGTACAATACAATGAGACCAGAGTTCTCAATTGTTAGTTCTCACTAAGTGCTTCACACCAGGAATCTAGGCAGACTCCAGTTTGCCTCAACAGCACAAAGATATGTATGCTCATGACCAGATATCCCTCTTGCCAGTTTGTTCATACCTTCTTACTATAATGACAGAGTAAAATGAGGAAGGGTAAAGGAAGTGACATCTTAGAATAGGAAAATTCACCTTCTTCCCTTCAAGCCACACTTGAACTGACAAAACAAAAACAAAAAGGGAAATCAAGAGTAGGAGAGATGTTTTTTCCCCCACAATGCTCCAGCCTGTCTATGTCTGTGAAACCTGGAGATGAGGGCAATGAATATATATAGTCTTCATAACAGTTCTCGCAGGTATTTTGATTTCATTTTGCAGATAAAGAAATAGAGGCTCACAGAGGTGAAATGAACCAAGCCTCTAACAAAGCGCCGATGCCAAGATCATGTAACCTAGGTTCTAAACCTTCAATGACACCACCATGCACATCGAGTGGTGGCCTTAGGGGACTTAAGCAAACAAGGCTAAGTGAGCTTCCACAGTTATGCTGAAGCAGGGAAACAACCCTTAGACAGTAAGTTTGTGATTCAGAAGCACCATTTGAACAAGCAATATTCAAAAATTCATAGTTCTCAATTTTTTATCAGAAAGTAAAATCAAAGGGAATTCTGATTCTGCTTCCTACCATGGAAAAAAAAATTTTTTTAAAGCAAGAGGAGCAATTTGTCAGTTGGTTGAAAAACACATTTAAAGGGAATAAACATCAAATATTAGGTCAGCCACTAACAATCTAATTTTGTATAAGCTCAAACGCTTACAAAATACGGAAGTACATCAGTGAGGTAGATGTGCCTATTTCTGCTTAGCTTCTGGGTCAAGTACCACACATATCCCACAATAGTATGCTTCATCTGAGCTTCTCTGTCCTATCAGCTTTCACTGTTAATTAACCACCTTGTTCACACTAGATGTGCCCATTTCCCAATAGCACCTATTTCTTGGACCTCAGATTCTGCAGATTGCTAGGTGTGAAAACTTCCTCTTCCACCCACACTGCTTTAACCAAGAAGAGGCCAGAAAGGGACAACATATTTAAGAGTATACCAAAGCAGGAAATTAACTTATGCAATAAGACATGCCAATTTTAGAACTGTGTTACAACCACCATTGTGGCCATAATTTCTTAAATGAACAAGTTTCACATTTACTTTATTTGGTAAAACTTCAAGACTGTCTTTGCCCCTACAAGCACAATTTCCCATTGATATCTGGTAGAAAATCAGCAGTGTTATGGGACAGGAGCAGACATTTGACAAAGTAATAAATGACAGCATACCTGTGGCCTTCTTAGCAATACATTGCCTGATTTACTTTTTTTTCTCATACGAATCTAGAAGACTGTGTAATATTCCCAACCCTATGAATGTTCCTCAAGCCTCTGTCCACCCTGTTCCTACTGGTTCTTCTTTTATCTTACAATATTTCATAGAATTCCTATAAAGAAAATACAATACTTTGATAATGGGATAGGAGAATTATTTTATATTGAAGGGTTTTCACTTATTTCAAAGACTCAGCCTTTGCTCAAATCACATCATCTTTCTTGGTATGGCTTCAGAGCTAATCTGAAGTAAACATGAAAACCAGTTCCATAATGTAACTGTTTTGGGGTGGGAGCAATATGGTTTGCCCCCACCAAATCTCATGCTGAAATCTCATCTCCAGTGTGGCAGTGTAAGGAGGTGGCGCCCAGTGGGATGTGTTTGGGTCATGAGGGCAGACATCTCATGAATGACTTTGTGCCCTTCTAGCAGTAATGAATTCCTGCTCTTGCTAGAGTGGACTAGTTCTTCAGAGTGGGCTGGTTCTCAGAGAAATTGATTAGTTCACAAGAGCCTAGGTTGTTGTAAAAGTCAGAATGCCTCTCACATTTGGTCCCTCTTCACACATGTCCGCTTCCTCTTTGATCTTCTCTGCCATGTTCTGACACAGCATAAATGCTCTCATCAGAAGCCAAGCAGATGCCAGGCTTCCTGTACAGCTTGCAGAACTGTGAGCTAAATACACCCCTTTCTTTACAAATTACTCATCCTAAGGTATTCCTTTATAGCAACACAAAACAAACGGAGACAAGGGAAGAGGCAGCATTTCCCAGGATGATCATCTATCACCTTCACCAGACTGTCTCTGGTTAAACTTTGGCTGAAATTCAAATTAACTTTCAGAACAAAGATTTGCCAAAATGAGGATATTAAGATGAGTGTACTGAAGAATCTGGAAGGAAATCTTAAAGGGGTTTCAAAAATATCCTGAACAATGGTAACAATACTAGAAGTATACACACTTTCAAGGTAATATCTGCACTTAATCCTCCTGGGGCAATCCCACAAGGTTCCACCTTTAAAGATGGTGTTTATGATACTGAGTTTTCAGTGCTCCTCTCCATCTCCAACTCTCCACATTTTCAACTATCTACTGGTGGTTTCTAAGTCCCACCAGCATCTCAATTCCAACTTCAATTTTCTACAATGTAAACCCTCATTTTGCCAACCTAGTGGTTATTTTACCCTTCTTACCTGAAAAATCAGCTTACAGCTATATAGGACACAGAAGCAACATGATAAGTATTTACAGAAAGAAGAAAAGGGTGGTGGATGGAACTGGTTTACAAACATCATCTCATTTAGAAGCAGGTATAAAGAAACTAAGACTCAGAAAGCTCAAAGCAATCGTGCCTTATCCAGCAAGTAACAGGTAAAGCCAAACTCTAGTTCAATCTCGGTCTTTATTTTCCATCTTCTACCTCTTATTTTTTGTTATCAAAGTTTACTTATTTAAAACTCAATTCAACATTTCTCCATCCCAAAGTTCTTCCTGACCTCAGCACTAAAATGTGATTTTTCCTTTCTCTAACCCCAAGATTTTGCCTGCACTCGTTCTGTTGCTATAACCACACCTGGACTTAAACACATCATATTACACTATATATGCAATCTTCTCCCGCTAGATCACTGGTTGGCATGAATTGAATTGTGTTTACCATTCTCCAAATTCATATGTTGAATCCCTAACCCCCAATGTGACTGTATCTGGAGATAGTGCTTTTGAGAGGTAATTAAGGTCAAATGAGGTCATAAAGGTGAGGCCTTAATTCGATAGGATTAGTGGCCTCATAAGAGGCAGAGGGCTCTCTCTTCTTCTCCCTCTCTCCTCCTCCTCCTCCAACCTCCTCTTCCCCCATCCCTCCCCACTCACCACCATGTAAACACACAGGGAGAAGGCAGCCATCTGCAAGTCAGGTAAAGAGTCCTCGCCAGCAACCAAATCTGCCTGCACCTTGGTCTTGAATTTCCTAGACTCTAGAATAGTAAAAAAATTAATGTACGTTTTTTTAAGCCACCCAGTCTATGTTGTGTGGGTCATTCAGTCAGTCTACGAGATTTTATTATGGCAGCCTGAGTAAACTAAGAAAGATTTCGGTACCAGAAGCTCTCAACCTTGGCTGTACCAAAGAACCACCTGAGAGGACTGTACAAAATTCTTAATGCTTGGGCCCCATCCCAGACCAGTTAAATCAGAAATGCTGGGGTAAAAGCCAGGCACTGATATTTTTTAAGGCTCCCCAAATAATTATAATATGCAGCTAGACTGAGAACTACTGCGAGTAACAGTTAAATTTAATGAGGTCAGAGACCACGTCTAACTCATCTTTGTAATTCCCTCTAACTCCTAGCATACGGTAAATATGCAATAAAATTGTTTTAATGCTTAACAAATGACACATATATTTAAGAATTTTCGTATTTGATAGTTACGGATATACTGTAAACAAATACATACGTACCTATTATGTACCAATCACCACACCAGGAATTGTGTATACAATAATGAATCAGTCAAGCAAGGTTCCTTATTCTGCAGCATAAACATGTGACACTCTACATTCCAATTAGTCATGTTTAGGTAATTAACGTATCTTTTGATCTGTAAGAATCTCCCTGTAACAGTTCTTTAGCAGAACACAATGCAGGATGGTAAACACCACATTCTTAACAATTTTTTCCTTCAATGTTCTTACTTAAAAATGCAAAAATAGGCCAGGTGCAGTGGCTCACACCTGTAATCCCAGCACTTTGGGAGGCCAAGGCGGGTGGATCATGAGAGTAGATCAAGACTATCCTGGCTAACACAGTGAAAGCCTGTCTCTACTAAAAACACAAAAAAAATTAGCCAGGCATGGTGGCGGACACCCGTAGTCCCAGCTACTTGGGAGGCTGAGGCAGGAGAATGACGTGAACCCAAGAGGCGGAGCTTGCAGTGAGCCGAGACCTGGCCACAGCACTCCAGCCTGGACGACAGAGTGAGACTCTGTCTCAAAAAAAAGAAAAAATGCAAAAAATAGAATAGGGGATTGTGGGGGAGAATGTTAATTTGGGTATCAATAGTTTTATTTGGGTACAATTTTGTTTGGTCTACTTATATCAAATACAAGGTAATACTTCTCATCTACTGATGTCAAAAACACAGAATTTTACACATATGATTTTAACACCCCAAACAAAAAATTAAAAAAGATACTAATCCAGGCAATAAGACATAAACTTGAATTTATTTCTGTGTGGAGTCAAGAACCCCTTGAGACCTAGGACAAGTATTAATATTTAGAATCATAGAAGTTTAAGGTTTGAAGCAATCTTAGCGATTATCTGATATCTCTTTCCCTACTTCTCATCCTCAAATCTCATATTATGTCATTAAGGACAGGTTAATGACAAAGTCTGAAACAATAAGTCAGTCTTACTAACTCCCAAATTCGGCGTTGATTCCACAACAGTACACTGCCTCCCTGGGAGTAGGTGGCGAATCCTCTATAATCTAGGTGAAATTAACTGACCTATCCTTTTATCTAATCTCTAATGAATTTAAAGAGGTGGATTCATATGAAAAATATTACACAGGTAGAATATTCCTATTCTTCAAATCATGTTTTATTTCTCCAATTATTTGTTACATATAGGCACATCATATCTGTAGGTTTCCTTTTATTCATCAAAGAAAAGGACTTTATATCTAAAATATGATGTTTTAGTGGAGTTTTTAATCCTAAACCTTAACAAAAAATTTTTAACCGGAGGTAGTAGCAATCAGGAAAAGCCTCCTAAGAAACTGATTTTAAATTGAGTTGTGGAAATGAACAAGAATTCAGTAGATTTGGGGGTAGGGAAGACAGGGGAAATTCTAGAGAGAACAGTATATACGATGGCCTAGAAAACAACAAAAAAGTACAGCTTAGCCTACCTTAGGTATATCTTAAGCCAGTGTTATTCAAACTTGTTAACCACAACCTGTGACACTTTACTGGATGCAGTACACACACCTGTGTGTATGTACACATGTGTGCAAATACCCATTCCTATCTGACCTGTCACTATCTGAAATCTCACTATCCTAAGATTCCTAATAGATTCAGATAAATTATTTTAGGACAGAGCTGGTATCCCTCCTGCAACAGAGAATGTTGGAGCATTCATACCTGCAACCTTATTAGGACTGCCCCTGGCCATGGTAGCCATTTGCTGTTTTCCTTGCTGCTATCCCTCTCCCAACTCCTGCAGTTACCAATGACTGAAAAATGGCATGAAAGCCCAGCTCCCTTGCCTCCAAGGCACAATAAACTGTATGTACCATGTGGTACACCAGAGCTGATTAGGCTAAGACCCAAAACCATATTTTTTTTTTTTTTTTTTTGAGACGGAGTCTCGCTCTGTAGCCCGGGCTGGAGTGCAGTGGCCGGATCTCAGCTCACTGCAAGCTCCACCTCCCGGGTCCACGCCATTCTCCTGCCTCAGCCTCCCGAGCAACTGGGACTACGGCGCCCGCCACATCGCCCGGCTAGTTTTTTTGTATTTTTTTTTTTTTTTAGTAGAGACGGGGTTTCACCGTGTTAGCCAGGATGGTCTCTATCTCCTGACCTCGTGATCCACCCGTCTCGGCCTCCCAAAGTGCTGGGATTACAGGCTTGAGCCACCGCGCCCGGCCTTTCCTTACTCTCTTACAGGGTTTGTTTTTTTTTTTTTTTCCTAAAGGCAATCCATTAATAAATCACCCAAATTATATTCAGTTCTAGTGACCAGCTCTTACTCTCTAATACTGTGCCCATATAAAAGCAACCAGGGCTTCTCAGAGAAATAAGTAATTCTAGGGATTGGCCAGGGTAGGTACAAGATGAAGCAGTGATATCCTGTATAAGGGAATAAAAAGAAAATGCTCAAAAAAATGGTGACAGCACATGACAAAGATCCAGAAGCTAGTTTGAAGGGAACTCTGGCCAAATCTGGGGAAATTCGAGCACAAAAAATAATTATGTACATTAAAAGAGTATAAACCATTGAAAATACAGGAATTCATGAGTCCTTACCAAAAATACCAATAATAAATTCATAAATAAATGAAAATGAAACAAAGCAATCTCTTGCTTACAGTAAAATGTCAACAATCATCTAGTAAATGTGAAGGGAGTGTGCTGGAGGTAGAAAATCATTATTTTGCAACCACTATGTGATTGAATCAGGTAAAAAAAAAAAAAAAAAAATCAATGGACCCTAAATCAAAGGGAAATATTTGATGAGAAGCAAATATTTACAAGGTCTTAACCTTCCCACAGATTAGTTATTAATTGCAAAACAGACTAAATATACAACAAAACAGGGCAAAACCTTGAGTGGGCAATCAAAATTAACATCACCTATGAGAAACAGATACCATGTGCCTCCAGATGGGATACTCTGGAAAGACACATCACATATGCAGTATGTGGCTGAGATCAAGGGAGCATCAAGGTTAGTTCTTTTTTTTTTTTTTTTTTTTTTTTAAGACGGAGTCTCACTCTGTCGCCGGGGCTGGAGTGCAGTGGCCGGATCTCAGGGGTCACTGCAAGCTCCGCCTCCTGGGTTCACGCCATTCTCCTGCCTCAGCCTCCTGAGTAGCTGGGACTACAGGCGCCCGCCACCTCGCCCGGCTAGTTTTTTGTATTTTTTAGTAGAGACGGGGTTTCACAGTGTTAGCCAGGATGGTCTCGATCTCCTGACCTCGTGATCCGCCCGTCTCGGCCTCCCAAAATGCTGGGATTACAGGCTTGAGCCACCACGCCCGGCCAATGTTATTCTTGATCTAAAGAAAAGTCAGATCAACACAAAGTAAAGAGAGTTCTGTTTGTCACTGCCTTACCTAAAAGCTTACAGTGTCTCCCCATTGTTCTTAGTATAAAATTCAAAATCCTTGAAATGGTTTACAGGTCATTTCATGCTTCAGAACTGAAATCCCAACCCCCACCCCACTGCCACGGCACACACTCCTCTTTGATTTCAATTTTTCTTTCTTATGGTCTTTGTTTAAGGCTGTGTTTTTCAAATTTCAGAGCAACCATCAGAGAGTTGTTAATCTAATGAGACAAAAATAATGTATTTTCTATGGCAAATATGCTTTGAATTTATAAATATACAAAATATAGATGTTAAGTCTTTTTTCTTTCGTTCTGAGCCACCAATGTAATTTATGTCTAAGAAGATACTCTAGAGATATAGCGGCAATAATAAAATCAAAATTTTTCTTATAGGCCGGGCAAGGTGGCTTATGCCTATAATCCCAGCACTTTGGGAGGCCAAGGCAGGCAGAGCACTTGAGCCCAGGAGTTCAAGACCAGCCTGAGCAACATGGCAAAACCCCATCACACAATTCTCAAAAAAGATTCTTCAAGTTTGTTTAGATGTCTAACTTAAAAAGTAAAATTTTCTAGTAAATGTAAGTGCTAGTACTGTGCCTGTACCCCTAAAGCTAATTTACCTACATTCCCACAAGAACCACTAAACGAACCCCCACTTGGAGTACTGAAACCCAAATGCTCCAAGAACATCCATAATGAAATCCTCCCAAGACACATATACCTTAAACACCTTCTCATGGAATGTCATGAAATTCTTGTCCCCACTTTCCACCCCCTAAACCCTATCTCTGTCCCATTTCCTCCTTTTATTAGGTACCCGAAAGAAAACAGCAATAGAAGGACACAGGGACACACACACACCTGATTAAGGAAACTTCCCTTGGGCTGCCATGCCCCATCCTGCATAAGTAGAAAAGGAATCCATGTTGACACAAGGAACAGAACCTAACTAAAACAGGGAAAGGTCAAAGAAGGGAGAAAGGAATTACTTCTAGTTGATAGAGAAAGTGAAAAATCAGATTTATCAGGTGCAGGTTCCTATGGGCCATCATCTGAGAATAAAATCATGTCTGAAAATTTGTCCAGAACGTGGCAATAAGCAAAGAGTGTTGTTATTACTGCTACATTAACAAAAAGGAAAACAGTGTAAATAAAACTACGTATAAGCTTGTAACCTGCATTTCATCGTTGGGTTCACAGTTTCTTGAGGAAAATAGAGAACCTACAAGTTAATTAAAAGTGGCTGCCAAATGAAAATCAAGCTTCTATAAAGATCACAGAAAATACAAAATACACCAATAGGAAAACAGATTTTGCTAAACAAACCTCATTTGGTGTATCTATTATTCATTTACTCAATATGGGCAAATACCATCGTAGGCTGTACAAAGCAGTAAAACATCAAAATGTAAAACTAAGCTTCAACGTATGAACCAAATAAACACGAAATTAAAAAACCAAACAAACAAACAAACAAAAAAAAAACTGGCTTCCATACACTTTATTCTGGAATTTAGACAGACAAAACAATTTAGGGGGGAAAAAAAATCTTCTTACTTGCTGACTCCACTTTTTTACTTTCCATTGCTTCCATTCCTTCGTTTGATGAAGTTTCCAATAATCACATTGTTAGATTTGACCATGACCTTCCACCCAGCTGCTGACGTAAAAAAAACTGGAATTATCCCTATTTCCCCCCTTTTTTGTTTTTGTTTGTTTGGAGATGAATTATCCCTATCTCCTCCTTTTTTTTTTTTTTTTTTTGAGACAAAGTCTCACTCTGTGGCCCAAGCTGGAGCGCAGTGGCGCAATCTCGGCTCACTGCAACCGCTGCCTTCCAGGCTCAAATTCCCATGCCTCAGCCTCCCGAGTAGCTGGGACTATAGGTGTGCGCCACCACGCCTGGCTAATTTTTTTGTATTTTAGTAGAGACGAGTTTTCACCATGTTGCCCAGGTGGTCTCGAACTCCTGAGCTCATGCGATCCATTTGCCTCAGCCTCCCAAAGCGCTGGGATTATGGGCATGAGCCACGGTGCCCAGATGCTATTTCCTCCCTTTCTCTCACCATCCTTATTCAATGCAACAGCAGGTCCTGTCAATTTCTCCTCATGACGCTGTATATTTCTTTCCATCTTTCTATTACCATCTTTGGCTAAGATACAAACATATTTGGCCTGGACTACTGCTCCCATCTCTTAACCTGTCTCCCTTCTGCCACTTACTACCTGACCCCTCTACAATGCATGCTACCACTGTAGTCAGGGTAATAAACATACAAGTTACGTTACTGTCCTCTTTAAAAGATTCTAAAGGCATTTGATGACATTAGAAATAATCCAAATGTTTTATTATCACAGCCAGCCTTTGAGGCCTTGCAGCCTCTGCAATATCTAGGCATTTAGCTACTACCCACTTTCCCAATATCTTTCCTTATGGATCCCTTCCACACTCCGACCCACATTCAAGTTAAATATTTTAAGTATTTGCTACTTGATGGCCTAGCACACTCTGCCTAGCTTCCTCTCATCCCTCAGATTCCAATTCAAATGACACTTCCTCATAAAGCTTTTCACTGACTAATCTCTTCACCATCTACCACATGACATTATTTTCTTCATGTTTATCATAATCTGTAAAAATGTGTATGTGTGTGTGTGTGCCCACGCACGTGTCTGTGTAGAAAGAGAAGGGGGTGTTAATTGTCTTTTCCTACCACTGGATAAGCTTTATTGGAAGCAGGGATTTTGTTTGTCCTATATACTACTGTTCCCTAGGGCCCAGAACAATATGGGCCATATACCAGACACTCAACAAGTCTTTGTTTAATCAATACTCAAAAGGTGGCATGGTCTACAGCGCTGGACTGGAAATGAAATTACCTAGGTTCTAACCAGACTTGATTCTACCAGCAACTAGCTGTGCGGCCTTGGGTACAACACAAGATTGGAGTGGCTTACGAGTAACTGGAAGGTAAGCAAGTGAAGAGAGCAAGTATGAAGATTTTTCTCCCACATTTCCTTGTCTAAATTCAAAAATTATAGACATATGGAAATCTTTAACCTCTCTCAGTCTCAGTCTCCTCATCTACATGAGATGACTTTATATGTCACTTCAAGTTCAGAAATACCATAATTAGGCTGGGTGCGGTGGCTCACACCTATAATCCCAGCACTTTGGGAGGTCGAGGCAGGCAGATCACTTGAGGTCAGGAGTTCCAGGCCAGCCTGGCCATTATGGCGAAACCCCATCTCTACTAAAAATACAAAAATTAGCCAGGCGTGATGGCGGGCGCCTGTAATCCCAGCTACTCAGGAGGCTGTGGTGGGAGAATTGCTTGAACCCAGTAGGCGGAGTTTGCAGTGAGCCGAGATGGCGACACTGCACTCCAGCCTGGGCTACAGAGTGAGAATCCGTCCCAGTAAAAAAAAAAAAAACAACAAAAAGAAAGAAATACCATAAATTATGGGACTAAACCTGAATCTTCCTTACTCACCCCTCACTTACACCCTACCCCTTCTACCTTCAAGAACGAAATCATAGTAGTCATCCTGAAACCAAGCATCACACAGTGCACTTTATTATCTAAACCTTTGCTCATGGAGCTGCTCTTCTCCAGTTCCAAACACTGGATATTCCATCCCTCAAAGCCCAGATCAACTGCTGCTTCATAATCACCTAGTCCAAAATGAATATGATCATTATGTTCCAAAACTCCTCTATGCTTCAAATTAGAGTATTCCCTGATCTACCACTACCTGCTGGACTAGTCACTTAACTTCTCTTCGCCTCGGTTTCCTAATCTGTAAAATGAAGCTAAAGGAACCTACCATACCACATATTGTTGGATAATAGAGAACACTTAGCATGGTAATAACGTGTTCAATTAAAACATTATTTCTGTGCCACATATATTTTTCATGCTCCTTGAAGGTTCCGAAAGAGCATTTTCCATTTCTGAATCTCCCAAGTTTGACGCCATTTCACCTCCCAGTGTTTTGACTTTTTGTATCCATAAAATGAAAGAAATGGACTAGACCAATTACCATTCCTTCCAAAACTGTTATCTATTCCCTTGCAAGAATAGCCTAAAGCAAAGATACTGCAGGTGACCTTCCACAAGGACGGGAATTCGAGGGGAAGTAAACTATTGCTGCAAACGGAAGTGGTTGGAAGCAAGGAGATTAAAACAGCATTCAAGACTTTGAAGATCCTTTCCAAAGAAACTGACTCTTGCCACAGTGATGGATCCTTTGAAATGTGTTTTTAAGTTGGGTTACAAGGATGAACTCGGGGTCCATGAACTCCCAAACAGAAATGTAAAACTGTGCGCCAGAACAAATATAAAAATTTTTCTGGGGCCAAAGTGTCTGCACCATACCTTAAATGAGTCTGTGCCCTTAAGGGGCGAAAAGAGGGTGACAATGAAGAGACGAGTCGCGTTAAGTAAGAAACCACAATGCATGAGAGTTTAGACAACAAAAGCAACCTCAGCTAACCATAACCCCCAACAAGTGAGAAGATGACCTAAGACTGGGTGAAGCAGACGCCGAGCGTGAGGAGACGCTGGTGGAAGCAATGCCACCCAAAGCTCTGCACCTTTCCCAGGTCAGCCTCCAGCCCGCACGGCCTGCGGCGTGAGACCCAGGGCGAAGCCCCTCGGCAAACCCCGTTTCCCGCCCGGGTACCTGCGGGGTCGAGCGCCATCTCGGCGGGCTGAGAGGAACCCAGCCGCTCGGCGGCTCCCCGGCAAGCCGGGAGGGGAGTGGAGGGGAGGGGCTTGGGCTCGGACGCACGTGCGACCTCCGGGAGCTTCCCACAACAGAAACGTGGGCCCTTTGCAAAGCACAGCCAGGCCCCTTCCCCTCTTCCTTCCCAGGTTCCTACTTCCGCCGCCCGTTGCGCCTGCGCTCTGCTGGCCCCGCCCCAATCCTTTCTAGAGTGGAACTGACTTCGCAGAGGGAATGACCAGGGAAGGGGGCGTGGCTGCGCTCCTTCGGGGCGGGACCGTGCAGGACGCTCGCAGCCTCGCTTCGGGAGGCCTGAGCACCGGTTGTAGACCCGGGTCTGCGGTGACTGGAGCCGGACCTGCAGGACTTTGGGACTGCGCCTCACTCGGTAACTGGGTCAAAGTCCGAGCCCCGCCCCTCACACCCGCCGTCGGAGAACCAAATGAATCATTCAGTTCCTTTTCTTTTCTTCGTTAACGTTCATTCATTCATAAATATCTATTTCATGCCTACCAAGTTCCAGCCACGGTTCTGAATACAAGGGGAAAATAACAATAAAAATAACGTCCCTGTTCTCAAGGAGCATTGTGGCAGAGGAGACAAAAAAAAGCCACACGCTGAAAAATGTGATAAACGCCACAGGCACTAGATGTGCACAGCTTGTTCTACCATAAAGGTGGTATGGTATGTGCAATATCGTTATTTCTCCTTCCAATTAGGCTGTGGCTCTCCTAGAGGTTAAAATGTGGGCTCTAGAAGTACCTCTATGTTGTGAAATAATATCCCCAGGGCGTACCGTCTGATTTGGGTGACGTTACAAATCCCGCCTCTATCAGTAAAAGCTGTGTTTTGGGAGAATAAAATGAAGGAAGGTAAGAGCCGTCCCGCTGAAGACCCCCTACTAACGTCTTCTCAGTAGAAGAAACTTTCTGGGTGGCACTTAGGTTCATTTCCACTCAAAAACCAGCCTTCAGAAGGGCTTTCTTGTCAAATTCACGTTTAACTGGCTCGAGCCACCAAAGGATGAGGTGTGGCCTGGGACAGATGGGACAGATGTTTAGAAAAACAAGGAGCAGCTGCTTCTTCCCTGCAAGGGATTTAGGGCTTTCAAAATGATCCCCTCCCCACCTACCTGCAGTCCCTCCTCCCCTGCTGCTGCTTCCGCCTGGTCACTTGGCAGAAAAGCTGAGGCAGTTGAGCGGGGCTGGGAAAGTGGGTCTCTGCTCAGCAGGTCTTCTGTTTAAGGACCTATTTGGGCATAACGGCCCTTATTACAGCTGTAGGTTGAGGTGCCAAGGTGAAGAATTAACGTTTCACTCACCCAGCCAGGGAATCAGGTCCTTTTCCTTGTATGTTTTGTAAATGTGCTTAGAAATACATCATAATGACTCTGGTGTGCCTCTTTTATTGTTCTGAAGGTGAAGGATTTGATTTAGAAAGCTAAAGCAAATCTTTTTGAAGAGATGGAGTATTAAAACACAGGTCAGACACCCATATTCAACTATTAAACTAAATCTTTCTATATGCAAAAGGGTATTATGGTAAAGGGGAAAAGTTTGATCTGTTAGCGACTTGAGTAAGTTCTATCATTTTTCTGGACTTTGGTTTCCAATTTGAAAGACTGTTCTGAGGAATAAATGTGATATCATATAACACCTTTGAAAGATATTAAAGGACCACATCTACCATTTTTGCCAGAGCTATCACTTGAAACATTATTATCTAACATTTGTTTTTAAATCAACTCACTTTTAAAACAGCTAACTAGGCACTATTTACTTTGGCCTTATCTTAGCAACAGTATCTGTAATATCATGGGTTTTGTGTACCCCATAGAGTGAACTGTTAGACATATCACACCAGGAAAAGCACTAGCAAAAATAGCAGCCCAATGCCTGATACATATAGTATATCTCTCTCTACTCCCATGTTAAACTAGATACTTTGGGGGGAAATTGAGTCTTTACAATCTGTAACTAGGGAAGATAAGTCATTTTTTTAACTTAAGCAAATGTCATTGGCAATTAAAAACAAGAAATTTCCTGAGGCATTGCATTATTAATAGGCAATTCTTTAGGTAGTAACTACAAGGAAAGAGGAGAGGATATCATCCTGGAAATTAGGAACAGTGTCTTACCCAATTGTGGTCCCTAGAGCTCAGATAACATCTGGTAACTGGTGACCCCACAAAAGCCTTTCTCAAAGGATTGAATGCTGCAATGGTTAGGAAAGACTTCAAAGGTAAGTTAGAAGTTATGCTTCGCCTTGAAAGATGGATAGAATGAGTAGACAGAAAAAAGGGCATCTCATGCTGGGAGAAAAATGAGAGCAAAAGCATCTGGGATTTGAACTGTTCTTGAAGGAGCATGGTGGAGTATGGCAGAGTGCGGGCTAAGGAATGGAACCATATGAACAAAAGCACAGGGGTGGGAAGCACCCGGCTGTGTGGCAGGAAGCACCGGGCTGTGTGGCAGGCATGTGGTAGGCAATGCTTGAAACTACTTCAATGCATTTGAGGATTTGGGAAGCTAGGGCAGTTATGCATTGGCTAGAAAAGGCCAGATTCCCACAGTCTTAAACACTAGACAGAGGTGTTTGAATGTGTTTGAATAAGCAACCAGAATCTGTTAAAGGTTAATATATAGGAAAAGAGCATTGTGGTCAACATTTTCTAAAGGTGTTTTATAAAAGTTTTGTGCAAGATGAATTTAGGTAGCGAGGAAAGAGCTAAAAGGCAAGCAGAAAAGTAAGGAGGCTATTGTGCTGGTTTAGGCAAGTTCTGAAAAGAGCCTGAACTGGGATATATAAAAATGTAAAAGGATGGATGTGAGAGTAATTGCAAAGGAAGAATCTACCCTTTGAAATTGGATTTAGGAGACTAGGACAAAGAGTCAAGATTTCTGGATAATTTTTTTTTTTTTGGCAAATGGGTACAGACAAATGAGAAAATCATGGCAATGTGCCTATTCGTGCCTAAAATGATCTGCCCTTGATCCTCATTATTGGGGGCTAAGAGTGGCAATAATGAAACAGAAAGATCAGTTCAGAGAAATTTGCAGTAATGCAGGATAATAAAAGCAGTTGAACCACAGTGAATTTCTCTTTGTATGTGAAGGCAAAGGAATGTGCAAGTAGAAACAAATATCTTAATTATTTTTGAGTCAATTCTGACTGGATCTAACATTCCTTTATGCTATATGTTGATATGCAGTTAGTTATTTTTTGAAATTGAGATTGTCAGTCAGCCTCTGCTTGCTTCTGCCTCTTCTTAGCATCAGAATTAAAGGCTTTTCATCTGTAACTCGGCTCTGCTACAGATAAGAATCAAACTTGAAGTCAATGAGATTTCAAACTTGAGTCAATAAGAATCAAACTTGAGTCAATAAGAATCAAACTTGAAAGAATATTAGACGCCCCATCTCTACCAGAAGATAGGATTGAGAAGTAGTTCTTGGCCAGAAGATCACTAACCAAGGGTCCCTGGTGGCCCTGCCTACTTTCTGAGCTGTATTATTTAGCACCCAGTTTGCATGGCTTGTGTCTTCTCTGGTTTAAAAGGACTTAGGTCCATGTTGACATTTGTAGTATTTGCTAGGGTTGTCATAATGAAGTGCCACAGTCTGGGTAGCTTAAACAACAGAAATATTTTCTCACAATTGCAGGCTAGAAGTCTGAGATCAAAAATGTTGGCAGAGTTGCTTCTCCCGAGGCCTCTCTTCTTGATTTGTATATGGCATCTTCTCCTGTGTCTTCACATGGTCTTCCCTCTGTGTGGCTGTGTGTCCTAATGTCTTCTTGTAAGGACATCAGCCATACTGGATTGGGACGCACTCTAATGAATATCCTAATGGCCTCATTTTGTCTAAACTACCTCTTTTAAAACCCTATCTCCAAATGCAGTCACATTCTGAGGTGCTGGGGGCTAGGACTTCAACACAAGAATTTTGGGAGATACAGTTCAACTGATAAAAGCATTGAAATTTTTTACAAGGACTACAATTATTCCCCAAATCCCAAATCACTTCACTAGAGCCCTGAGAACCTGCCTAGTGTTAGCCTCTCACCAGAATAAAATACTTTGTCCCTGTTTTCCTGGCTGTTGAATAGGGCCTGTTTTAATCTGACTCAGTTCACCTATTCACTTCAATCAGCTCCTGACTGTCCCTCATTCTCTACATCTGATTGATCAAAACATCTAGTCAGTTTGCCTTCCTTAATATATCTTTATTTCATCTGTCAATCAGAGTCATAACCCTTAGTCCAAGATCTGCCCATTTTTGCTGATATTATTGTAATAGTTCTGAATTGCCTCTCTGTTCCTAGGCATTTCTTCCTCCCACTTATTCTCTCTAATCCATTTCACCCACAACAGCAAATATGATTCTAAAATTTCTTATATAAAATTCCCAATAAGAGACAACCTATGGAATGGGAGAATATATTTGCAAACCATGCAAATGATAAGGAGCTAACATCCAAAATATACAAGGAATTCAAACAACTCCATAGCAAGAAAAAAAAAAAACCAGTTTAAATATGGGCAAAGGACCTTAATAGGCATTTCTGAAAAGGAGACATATAAATGATAAGTATGTGAAAAAATGTTCAACATCATTAATCATCGGGGAAATTCAAATTAAAATCACAATGAGGTATCACTTAAGATCTGTTTGAATAACAGAAATACTGGAAGATAATAAAGCGTTAGTGACGATATAGAGAAAAGAGAACACTTACACACTGCTGGTGGAAATGTAAATTAGTACAGCCATTATGGAAAACAGTCTGGAGGCTCCCCAGAAACTTAAGAACAGAACTACCATATGATCCAGGAGTCCCACTACGGGGTATATATTCAAAGGATATGAAATCAACATGCTAAAGAGATATCTGCACTCCCATGTTTTATTGCAGCATAATTCACAATAGCCAAGATATGAAATCAACCTAAGTGTCCATCAGTAGATGAATGGATAAAGAAAACATGGTATATATACACAATAGAATGCTGTTCAGCTCTAAAAAGAGAAATTCTGACATTTGCAACAACATGGATGAATCTGAAGGATATTATGTGTCCTTCAATGTTGAAAGAATCTTCTGTGAAATAAGCCTGGCACAGAAAGAAAAATACCGCATGATCTTACTTACAGGTGCAGTGTGAAAAGTCAAACTTACAGAAACAGAGAGTAAAATGGCAGTAACCAGAAGCTAGGGGTTTGGGGACCTTGGGGAAATGTTAATTAAAAAAAAAATAGAAACATTCAGTTAAACAGGAGGAATAAATTCAAGAGATCTACTGTACATCGTGATCATTTCTGTTATTAACAATATATTATCTATTTTAAAATTGCCACTCTCTAATAGATTTTAAGTATTCCCATTACAAAAAAAATGATAAGTATGTGGAGTAATGCATATGTTAAATAGCTTTATTTTGTCATTCCACAATATTTTAAAACATCATAATGTATAGTATAAATATACACTATCTAACTTGCCAGTTGAAACAAATGCATACATACATACGTACATCCTCAGTAGTTCCCTATATAAATAAAATTCAAACCCCTTCTTTTAGCAAGGTTCACAAAACTCTTTATAAACTTAGTCCCAGATTACTAGATCAACTTTTCATAACCAGCCTCCTTGTAATCTGCAATTTCTGCTACATTAACTTGTATACAGTTGTTTATTAAATTATCTGTAAAGACTTCTTTGGGCTATCCTGGAAAAATGGGTAAGAGTTTGTAGTTAATATAAAAACTTGAAACTAATTGCAGAAAAAGTATCTAGTTATCACTAGGACCATTGGAACTAGACAGAGTGATATAGTTTGGATGTATGTACTCACCCAAATCTCATGCTGGATGTAATCCCTTATATTTGAGGTGGGGCCTGTTGGGAGGTGATTGGATCATGGGAGCAGATTTCTCATGAATGGTTTAACAGCATCCTCTTGGTACTGTCCTTGCGATAGTGAATGAGATCTTGTGAGATCTGTTTAAAAGTGTGTGGCACCTCCTTTCTCTCCCACTCCTGTTATGGCCATGTGACATGCCTGCTCCTCCTTCACCTTCCACCATGATTGTAAGTTTCCTGAAGCCTACCCAGAAGCCAGGCAGATACCAGCATCATGCTTCCTGGCCAACCTACAGAACTGTCAGCCAATTACACTTCTTTTTGGTATAAATTATCCAGTCTTAGTATTTCTTTAGAGCAATGTGAGAATGGCCCAATACACAGAGCTAAACTCATTTTTCTCCCCTACTTTACTTAACTTTTTAAACTGAGATATAACTTATATACAGTAAAGACTACAAATCTTTGTGCAGCTAAGGGAGTATTTACATGTTTATACACTTTGAACTACCACCCCCAATAATGTTCTGTCAAAATATAGAACATTTCTAGTCATCCAGAAGGGTCCTTTTTATCTCCTCTTAGTAAAACCTCTCTCCACGAAAGTAACTACTCTCATAACTTCTCTGAGCATTGATTAATTTTGCCTGTTTTTGATCTTTATGTAAATGTAACTATACAGTGCATAGTCTTTCCTATCTGACTTTTTTTGCTGAACTTCATGGCTATGAGATTCATTCATGTTGTTGTATATATAGACATAGCTGCTCTGCTACTTTGAATGTAACATTTGGTAAATTGTTTATCCTCCTGAGCCTCAGTTTTTTCATCTGTAAAAATATAACCCACCTCTGCATGATTGATTTGAGCCTTAAACATGCCCTGTTACAAACACTGACAGTAGACCATTCTTTTTTTTTTTTTTTTTTTGAGACAAAGTCTGGCTCTGTCACCCAGGTTGGAGTGCAGTGGCGCATTCTCGGCTCACTGCAACTTCCGCCTCCCCGGTTCCCGCCATTCTCCTGCCTCAGCCTCTCGAGTAGCTGGGTCTACAGGTGCCCGCCACTACGCACGGCTAATTTTTTGTATTTTTAGTAGAAACGGGGTTTCGCCGTGTTAGCCAGGATGGTCTCAATCTCCTGACCTTGTGATCCGCCCGCCTCGGCCTCCCAAAGTGCCGGGATTGCAGGCGTGAGCCATCGCGCCTGGCTAGTAGGAGATTCTTAAACTGTAGCTATTGTTACTATGATGATGATCCTCTCTATTTTCACTTTTGAAAAACTGTTCTTTCAAACTATTATTACATGATATGTAGTTTTTAAAAATTTTTATTCAGAGCTACTCTGCCTTCAGGACTGAAATCTAGACAACAATGGGTTTAAATCAGTATTATGTGAAACAACCTTCAAATGAACAAAGGAGATTTAGCAGTGTGCCCTATCATTTATCAGGTGAAAAAAAAAAAAAAAGGTGTGAAATATCACCTCTCACCTCTGCAGAAGGCTTTCTATATTTTATGTTTTGTTTTTACTGTGTATGGTTTTATGGGTGGCCTCCTTTGAGACAGACCACAATATTCTCTGGAGTCAGAGGCTCTATTCCTAGAAAAGAAATAATTTTTAAAAGTAATAATAATACTATGACACGACTTATGTTGGATTTCTCCTATTTTGGCTTTGTATGGGTGCTATGCTTCTCTGTAGAATTTCTCATAGGAACTGACAAACAAAACACAGGACTGCTTTTTGTTGTACACCAAGCCTGAAACATCAGTGACATACCAATTAGTGGGTCAACTGAACTGAAAACATGTCAGAGATCTTTTGCTCATTTAGAGGAAACAAAGTTATGAAAACTCAAGTGACTTAACACCAAGTATCTCCGCCCTGCTAATCTGAGAAAGGACAAATGTCTTAATTCAGCACCATTCCTCCTTCAGATCAGAGAACTTTCTATATGCCACGCACTGTATTGAATCCTGGGAAAATCAAGATCAGTAAGATGAGGTTTCCGCCTTTAAGGAACTCGAAGTCTAGAGGGAGAGAGAAAAACATATGAAAAAATAATTACAATTCAACTGATAGGTGATGATATGGGAGCCCAAAGAATGGAGAAATTAATTTGACTTTCACAAGACTTTATATACATGCTTATGTTTGAAGTAGGTCTTAAAGAATAATTAGATTTTCAACAAGAGAAAGGCAAATGGAGTCCTCATTAACAAAGCTTTTACCATGTAGAATAGGTGTGGGATTACTGTCATGCCCTGTGAATATGGTTAAAATAGCTAGATTATTCACTACTATTTGGAGCCAAACGAGATACAAGAAAAAAATACATAATGTTGAGTATTGCTATCAAGTTTCAATGCTTTCTTCCAAGTGCTATGCTCAAACAAAACAATCCCACATCACTGATTCTGGTATCTTTACCAATTGGACGTGGAGTTATTAAGTCCAAATGAAGACATCCCAAAGAACTCGGGCCTTGACCTTCAGTAAAGAAGAGTGTTTATGTTACCTTCTATTAATCTGATTCTGTGTCATGGAGCCGGGGATTTCAAGGTGTAGATGAAAGATATCCTATAAAAATAAGGTATTGCTCATGATATAAATGATGAATTGATGGGTGCTGACAAGTTGATGGGTGCAGCACACCAACATGGCACAAATATACATATGTAACAAACCTGCACGTTATGCACATGTACCCTAGAACTTAAAGTATAATAATAAAAAAATAATAATAATAAGGTATTGCTGTTTGTTACTAAGTCACATGACTATGCATTTTGAGGAGAGAGATTGTGTCTTATGTGCTATGGTAATCCCCTACATTTCTCACAGGACGTGACATCATAAATGCTTGTTGCACAAATTCCTGTTAATGCAGAATGTAAGGGCACCATGTAAAACTAAAGTGGGTCACATGGCCCATCAATTATTCTTTATTAATACCATTTTTGTTCTTTTCCCTGTCCCTAACTCCTGCCTTAATTCTGACACTATTTTTGCCTTTTCTGGTGATTTGCTGTAGGTACTTCCAGGTTCTATGCTTTAAGAGATGTTTTCTTAACTCAGGACATGAGGCACACATTTCTGGTATTGTCCAGTTGGCATCTTGCTCTTCTGTTCTTCCCCTGCTTTATTATGTGGCTTCTACCAGTGTCCTCATGTCCTTACATGCCATCTATCTTTCCCCATATTCATTAGTCCAAAAATGGATACCTGGTCTATGAAAAGCTGATGAAACTGTGTCCTAGAAATTATAGATGTGAGTCTAAGCATGTCAGTTTGTATTCTGAGTCTGCAATTGTTAAATGCAAAATGTGTAGAAGTCATTAAGAGACTAGTTTTTGCCGTGTAGTGAAAGCTACCTATAGGGAGAGAAAAAGAGTGAAGCCCAACCAAAGAGATATAGAGACTCAAGACTGAGAAAGTCCAGAAGAAGTTTGTGTTTCCACTTGCAGTTTCTGTGAGGCTCAGCTCTATATCTGCCTTTCTGTGTCTTTGCTCTTCGTTGAGTCACAACAGACATATATAGGACACCTCTTGTGCACCACTTCAAATACTCTTGGCCCCAACTCTTATAAGTGGGGCAAGTTCTTTTAAAGCTTCCTTCAACCTTCGTCATGTAGTTGCAACTTGACAGCACCTTGCCTCAGCCTTGTACTTCTCACTTGCTTCTCTGACACTACACCATGGATCATGCACAGGGACCCTCTCAGTAGTCGTTCATATACAATCTAGAAGTGCAGGGGAAGTTAATGCCAGTGGGACTACCTTGATTAATAGTGAATGGAATCCAATGGATAAATGTGTGCCATTTTTTAATTCCCCAGGTAGACAGTCTTGAAACACATTTTAAAGATTCCTGCAAAGGTCTCGTGGTAAACTGCACCAGTCACCTGTGAAGTAGGAAACTTAATGATACATTCTTGTATTATCTTTCTGTCCTTCTCTCTTTCACTCTTCCCTCTTCCTCACTCCTGCTTCCTGGGATTATATTCCACGACAGTCAACCTGCATGCAGTCTAGTCTAAAAGAACGCTTGCTTGTTGTTTCTCATGTTTTGTTTAAGTTGGTTCTGCCTCTTACTACTCAAAAACATTGTCAAGACCTGCAATGGTTCTCTCATTGCCCATAGAATAAGATCATACAAGCAACAGAACTGGATGAGAATACATGAAAATCCAAGCACAGGAAGCAGCCTACTACTTTACCAGGATTACCCCATATTACTATTTGCCTATTCTTTGCCTGTTGTAATCTGCTCTTCTTTGCTTTTGCCTTCTCTGGCTGAAAATCCCTTAGTTCTCAATACTTCAGCTCTCAATACTCATGCCAGGCCTTCTTTCTTTGAAGACCCATGTGTTATGCTACTGAGGTGTGACAGTCACACTTTCTCTGGATATACATAGTTCTATATACATAGTTCAGCTCCATATCATATGGTGGCCAGTAAGCTAGAGACCCAAAGACTCACAAATGCCAAAGCCCCTCACCTAGCATTTCTCCCAGTGCCTAAGACATAGAAGCCACTCACCGAATATCTGTGGGATAAATTTATAAAGGTGTTGATTTCTGGGGACTTCAAAGCAAAGATTAAGGGGAAATAATCATTCACTTGATTATGCTTGAATCATTATCAATCATATAAAACATACACTGAATATATCTGTACATACTTCCTTTTATTTGTATTATTAGAAGCTTAGAAAAAAAGTCTTCATCAAAGCTGTGTATAGATACCAAAATTTATTTCACTTTTACTTATTATTGATGTTTTAGGTTGTTTCTAAATTTTCTTTCAAAATNTAGAAGCCACTCACCGAATATCTGTGGGATAAATTTATAAAGGTGTTGATTTCTGGGGACTTCAAAGCAAAGATTAAGGGGAAATAATCATTCACTTGATTATGCTTGAATCATTATCAATCATATAAAACATACACTGAATATATCTGTACATACTTCCTTTTATTTGTATTATTAGAAGCTTAGAAAAAATTAAAGTCTTCATCAAAGCTGTGTATAGATACCAAAATTTATTTCACTTTTTACTTATTATTGATGTTTTAGGTTGTTTCTAAATTTTCTTTCAAAATTAACACAGAGATAAATATTCTAAAAATAAAGCATTTATCTCTAGCTCTGTTTATTTCTGAAGAATAATTCTTAGGAGTAAAATTATTTTGCTAATTACTATGAATAAATGTTTAGCAATAGGTAACGTCATCCTAAATATTTTGTAAAATTGCTACAAACAGGCATATTGTTACAACTTTTACTTTTATTAGTACTGAAAACATTTTGTGCATTTACTAGCCCTTTAATTGGCGTTCTGTGAAATGTCTTTCTATATTCTTTCCCATTTTAATTTATATTATTACTTTTTTTTACTGATTTATATATTGTCTTTCTATGTCAAGGGTATTGTCTTTTTCTATCCTTTATTGTAGCATTACTTCTTTGTAATTGTTTTTCTTTTACTTATACTAATTTGACAGATTTATACACATATAGAGTATTTTCCTTTGTTATTTTGATTTGCTTAATTCTTAGAGAGAGAGAACCCATCCTGTCCCCAATATTTTCTTGTGTGTGTGTGTGTGTGTGTGTTTTTTTTAATAGATTTCTAGAGTAAGGGGAGGGAGAGCATTAGGACAGATACCTAATGCACGTGGGGCTTAAAACCAAGATGACGGGTTGATAGGTGCAGCATACCACCATGGCACACGTACACCTATGTAACAAAACTGCACTTTCTGTACATATATCCCAGAACTTAAAGCAGCATTAAAAAAAGCCCCACAAATTAAAAAAAGAAATAGATTTCTATTTTACATCTACCTTCTTTTCTTATCTTTATTTCATTTTATTTATGGGGAGAATTGAATGTCTACCTTAATTTTTTTTTCCAAATAACTAACCAATTTTTTACACTATTTTCTAGATATATTTACTAGAAAATATCCACTAGAAAATAGATACCATTTTCTTTTCAGTTCTTTCTCTCATCTTGGGCCTGTTTCTAGACTATTTATTCTGTCCATCCCCCTGCCTATTTCTGTGAATATATCCTAGTCTTTTCAACTGACACAAATTCTAAATGGATAAGATGAGGGTACACATGATATTTTCATCTTTTCCAGATTGAGACTTTGTTTCTGCACATCTGACCACTGGACTTACCAAAGGCTCAAAACAGGATATGTGACCTGTCCGTGTCAGGACAATGAACAGTGTCACCTGCCTGTCTATCCTGGTTCTGTGGCTGCTGGCTTCTGGTTTGTGGTCAGTCAGATGAGGAATGGGCTGTGGGAGGGAGCCCATATCCCACTCTCAGGTTTAGCTGAAGAATCTTTGTTTCCCATTCTTGGTTGCAGATCAGGTTTACATTTATTCCATATGAACCTGTTTATTCCAGGTCAACCCCTGGGAAGCACACTCTGAGGTGAAGATTAGCACATGGAAATTTGTTAGGGAGTGCTCTACTTTTGGAAAGCTAATACTTACGGAAAAGAAGGGAAAGAAACAGCATTAGGGAGAGGGAGAAGTTGAGCTGTGGTACAGTCATAATAAGAACTAAGCCAACTCCACATAAAGCTTTGAAGCTGGGATGGCCCTTCAGAATTGTCCTGAATTGGAGCCAGGGAGCTGGACTTTGTACTACTGTATTAACTGATCACTGATAGAAGGCTGCCCTAAGAAGGGGGCATGGCCTTGGAGGAGACATGCTTTTTTAATAGAAGCTGTAGCACTGATTATACTTACAAACTAACATAAACTTGTGAGATTCATTCACTGTCATCCGTTTCTTTCTATATCGTAAGTTCCAGGAAGGAAAGGATTATTTTTCTTCTTAATTGCCATTGTAGCCTCAAGAGCATAGCAATTATTTGTTGAGTACCTGGTACATAAAAAGCACTCAATAAATACTTGTCAAATAAGTAAATGACCATAGGAGGCAATGTTATCCTCATTGTCTATATTTACAATAAGGAAACTGGGACACAAAGATACAACTAATGAATGACAGAGCTAGGATTTAAAGTCACATCTGTTTGATTCAGAGGCCATGTTCTTTTTACTATAATAATTAATCAGCCCAGGCTGCCATAGCAAAATACCACAGGCTGGGTGGCTTGAACAACAGACATTTATTTGCTCACATTTCTGGAGACTAGAAGTCCAAGGTCAAGATGTCATCAGGGTTAGTTTCTGGTGAGGCCTCTCTTCCTGGCTTATAGGGTCACCTTCTTACTATGTTCTGAGATGGCCTCTTCTCTATGTGCACACAGGAAAAAAGAGAGGGAGACAGAGAGAGAGAGATCTGGTGTCTCTTCCTCTTCTTATAATGACACCAGTCCTACTGAATTAAAGTCCTGCCCTTATAACATCATCTAACCTTAGTTGCCTTTTTTCAGGCTCTATCTCCAAACGCAGTCACACTGAGGATTACAGTTTCAACATGTGAGCTTTAAGGCAGGGGACATAACTTCATGTGTAACAAATAGATTTCCAGGGCTTATTATAAAGACACAAAGATTTAGGGGAATCTATCCTAGGCAGGACTGCAGGGCTCTCCAGGGTCTCCTGAACTCCTGTTCTTAAAGTTAGGCTGCCATCTGTGTCCAATTATGTAAGAAATAGAAAAAGTTGAAATGAAAGGTAGGAGAAATTTTTTAAAAAATTAAAAGTAGTGCTTCAACAACTAAAAACATGTTGAGAGAAAACTATTTGGTGCTCTCCTAATTAACAGACTTCAAATCTCTGCTGGACTATAAAGCACCTTCTTAACCACACCACGTCAAATTCTGACTCGTATTTTCTCATTTAAGGTATTTGAATTTTACCCTCTCTTTCTTGTATTTTGCAGTTGCCATAGTCTTCAGCCACTCATTTAATCCAGTCTCCATATTTTTGCTAGTTTTCTCCTAAGAAAATAAGACCTTCTCATTGCCTCACTAAGCTACTTTCTACGGTTTCACTTTTCCCTGCACAGTAGTTTTCAAACTTCATTGTGCATCAGAATTAAAACACAGATTGTTGGGCCCCACCTACTTCGCCAGAGTTTGTAATTCCCTAGCGCTGGCTTGAGTCCGAGTATTTGCATTTCTAACTGGTTCCCAGGTAATGCTAACGCTGCTGATCCTGGGATCAAACTCTGAGAACTGCTGCCTTATGGATAAGACTAATAGCAGCTCTTGCCTCTATCTGGCTCCAGTTTACTTCTCCCAGTTATCAGTCTGCACTCCACTCATATCATATGCCTCACACTCCACTCGCATATTTTCTCCACACCTGAGCACTTCAGCCACTGATGTACTGAATGCCTTCATACCTGACAAAGTGTCTTTTCCACCCAACTCACGTACTCCTCTCTCCAGTTTTCCCTTACTCTCTTAGGGTAGTCTAATGATTATCCCACACTGTGTTCATATCTATGTTTTATATTAATGGTTTATTTAGATTGTTTTCAAGCGTTTCTCTTTCATTAGACTATGAGGTTTAACAGCAGGAATCATACCTCCCTTTTGTATTTCTGATGATTCACATACTGTCTGGCAAGAATAGCTTCTTGGCACATATTATGTTAGTATTTAATTAAAAGTTAATTTAACTTAATTATTTGTAAAAGGGTTCTGTCATGTATGAGATATATGATCACTCTGACATCTTATAAAGTTCCTTTTACTCTGTTAGAATCTGACCAAAAACTCTACCAAGGAGCATTTCAACTCCTTTCAGCTACTGCATTATTCATCAGCTCTTACCTTCAGCGTGCCTATGCAGCTGACTTCTGTCCCAGGCTTTGCTGCTCATTCCTTTGTCTAGCACCGTCCAGCCTTTTCTCTGGCTTATACCTTTGCTTCTTGAGGTTCAAACTAAGTTCTCTAGCTTTCTGTTCACTTGCCTCTTGGACCTCCACTTCCTACCAAAATAGCACAGCCACTTTGCTTGATCTGATTTGTCTCATTGATTCCTGGATTTTGAAACTGGCTACAACCACTAGATGAATGGCCTATCCAGCTATAGTTAGTGTAATCTGGAGGAAAGCCCCTGCTTGAGACTCCCTCCCTTCCCTCCCTTTTCCCTTTTCCCTAGTGCTCTTGGTCAACACATTTTTCTGACCTTGATTTATTATTGAATAATTCTTCAATTCATTCTTTGACTTATGGCTTGCAGGAGACAATGAGTATGGTTTTATATTTCTGGTTTAAGCTATTTATTACTCTGAAATCATAAAAGGGAAAAAAGTCTGGGCATACAAAAATAAAAAAATAAATTTTAATCACAACCCACCTGTGAAATATTGCTAATGACAGCCTCTTCAACTTACCATTAAGAGGGCAGCAGCAGATGAGTTGTCAGAAAAGATGAATGATTCAACTCTTCACTAATGAGAATGAAAGTGTTCCAGTTATATAAATTGTTTGCCATGAAGACTGAATACACTATTTACTTTCAGGGTAAGATATACCTTCTTGAATTAGCAGGTTATTTTAAATTTGTAGGTTGGGTTTAAGTATAAATAATAGTGTATTTCCCTTATAAACTAAATAACTTAAAAACAACAAAGAAAAACTGTCAACTTCTGGTGAACTAGATGTTGGTGATGACAGCTAAGCCACTACGTCATGTTTCAAATTACAAGTTTTAACTGTACTTGGACCAAATAAATTCACTTAGAAAGTCCTTACTCCTAGGTATTATGGTATTTCTCAGTTATATAGGGAGCTTGATGTTCTTTCTTTCTCCCTCTGTGTTTTTTTTGTTTTTGTTTTTGTTTTTTGTTTTCTGAGAAAGGATCTCACTCTGTCGCTCAGGCTGGAGGGTAGTGATATGAACATCACTTACTGCAGCCTTGACCTCCTGGGCACGAGCAATTCTCCAACCTCAGCCTCCTGAGTAACTGGGACTATAGGCAGGCACCACCACACCCAGCTAATTTTTTTTTTTTTTTTTTTTTTTTGTAGAGATGGAGTCTTGCCCCATTGCCCAAGCTGATGTTATTTCTACTAGACAAAAATTCCTCATAATTTGTAATTTCAAATAACTACTGGAAATCAGAAGAATAGGTGATAATATATGGCCTGATGAGCATCATTCCTTAGTGCTGAAATGATTTTCTAATTTTGATTCTTTGATCTCTTGGTCCAAGAGTGGGCCATTGTCTCAGTCTTCAAAGGTATAGAGTTATCTTCTACTACAAGGGAAATAAGACAATTTTGGAATATCACTCAAAAAATGGGAGTAATAATATTCAGTAATATTCAGCTTATAGTACTGTTCTCAATACTGAATAAGAAAATGGTTATGGAATTGCTAGTCAAAGCGTGGCACACAATTGGTGGTCAATAGATGTTAGATGTTTTCTAAGGGCACTTTTATGATCTGTGAATCCCAGAAGTACCTTAGGCATCCATGGGCTTGCTCTCAGGAAATAGAAATAGTGATAAATGGTCATATCTTCCAAACAAATGAAGTGAATTTGTCCTTGGAGTAGTCCTGAGAAGAATGTGAGAATGTGGTAGATGCTCAGTTCCAAACTATCTGATGTTGGAGAGGAGCTGGAGAAGCTTGGCACCTTGGAGAATGTGCATTTTCCATTATACAAAACAGAATCACATTCACTAGAGGTTTATTGTCAAAAGATGAAACAAGTAGGAAATCACTCAAATTGTTACTTTAGTGAATGCATATGGAAGCTGAGGGCCTTTTTCCAAGCCTCAGGTTCATCCTCTATGTGTGGTTGTGGCATCCAACAATACAGCCTCTCCCCCTGCCCTTTTTTTTTTTTTTTTTTTTTTTTTTTTTTAGACAAAGCCTTGCTTTGCTTTGCTTCCAGGCTGGAGTGCAGTAGTGCAATCCTAGCTCATTGTAGCTTCAAACTCTTGGGTTCAAGCCATTTTCCTGTCTCAGCCTCCTAAGTAGTACTACAGGCATGCACCACCACCAAGCCTGGGCTTTTTGAAAACCCTTTTGTTCCTCTGAACTAGACTCACCTGCTTCTACCATGAATTCTGTTTTGTTTGTTTTGTGTTTTGTTTTTACTCTCTGAGTCACCCTTTTTCATTGTTAAACATTGACCATTCTACTGTGTTTTATCTTGAGAAATTGGAGCTTCTCTGTGGTCTTTCTCTTAGATTGAATCATCTTGGAGACTACAAATATTGCATTTTATGTGGAGGTTTCCCAAATAATACTAGAGTTTTGATTTCTCTGAATTTTAAGTTTGCATCTATAGCTCTTTACTGAATAATTTAGATGTTGTATTGATACCTCAAATTTAGCACATTGAAATAAGTCTTACTCTCTGTTATTCATATTTCTCTCAATATTTTCAACTCAACTCATATTTTAAACCTCAATTATCTTTGAACCTAAGTTCTGCACTTCACTCCCTAAATCCAAATCATGTTGCATAACCTTCTCCAATACCATATATCTTTATTTTCTCACAGTCAATATTTTTGTGCAGACCACACCCCTTTCCACTTGGACTATTTTTGTAGCCTCCCAGCTATTTCAGACCTTTAGGCTTTCTTTCTCCAATTCCTTCTATGCCCAGCCAGATTAAACCTTTTAAACTCCTTTTTCATCTCATGATATTATTACTTGCCAAAATCCTTCAATGATTCCACATTTTCCAAACTTACAGGCCCAACAGGCCTATATGTGGCATAACCTTATTTTATAATCTTATTCCTTCTTATTTATCACTATCCTTCTGGACCCTCAATTCATTGCATTTACAGAAAGTTTCAGAAAAGCGGTGGCTCTTGAAAGGAAGAATGAAATAGTTCCAAAACATTTTTGAGATACTTTGTTTTCTTCCAGGACACTTCATCATGATTACATACCCCTTCTTTAAAGACCTGACTATTTCCACAAATACAAAGTAGCACCATGTTGCCTACTAAGTCTCTCCACGTACATGTGAGGCATCTCAGTCTGTGCTCATGGCCCATAGGTGAGTTTGGTGACCATATACCTCAAAGTAAAACTGTACGAAGAAGCTACAGGACTTAAAAGTGGAATAGTAAGTAGATCCTAAATGCCTTGCCCAATGGAAATGTAGTCTGTGACAAAGTCAAGTCTAGAACCCAGAATTCCTAACAGGCATTCTTGGGATCATTGTAACTGGTTTGTGTATGTTTCATGCTGAGGAACTCCCATTTTTAAAGAATGGAATAAAACGATAGTTTGATGTCAGGCACTGTGGCTCATGCCTGTAATCCCAGCACTTTGGGAAGCCAAGGTGGGCAGATCATTTGAAGTCAGGAGTTTGCAACCAGCCTGACAAACATAGTGAAATGCTGTCTTTACTAAAAATACAAAAATTAGCTGGGCATGGTGGCACCCACCTGTAATCCCAGCTACTTGGGAGGCTGAGGCTGGAGAATCACTTGAACCAAGGAGGCAGAGGTTGCAGTGAGCAGAGATCATGCCACTGCACTCCAGCCTGGATGATAGAGTGATACTCCATCTCAAATAAATAAATAAATACAAATAATGTAAAAAGATGATAGAGTTACCACTTTTGATATTAGTAACAACAACAACAAAATAAACAGAAAGAAAATAAGTAACCACTTTGAAAGTCTGGATTTATTTGAATATGTAAATTCTCTATGTCTGTTGAAAAACAATGCTCAATATTGAATATGTCTTATATGCTAGACATTGGCATGGGATTTGATGATAGAGTGGTGAATAAAACAGTACTCACGGCCCTAAGATTCTATGTCCACAAGTAAGATTTTAATTATTACAATAAAGTTGATAAGCGGTTATACTGTTTGGCTGTGCCACCACCCAGATCTCATCTTGAATTATAACTCCCACAATTCCCACGTGTTGTGGGAGGGACCTGGTGGGAGGTAATTGAATCATAGGGGCAGATCTTTCCCATGCTATTCTCATGATAGTGAATATGTCTCACAAGATCTGATGGTTTTAAAAAGGGGAGATTCCCCACACATCTCTCGTCTGTCACCATGTGAGGTGTGTTTTTCACCTTCCACCATGATTGTGAGGCCTTCCCAGTCATGTAGAACTGTAAGTCCAATAACTGTCTTTCCTTTGTTAGTTGCCCAGTCTTGGGTATGTCTTTATTAGCAGCGTGAAATGTGCTAATATAAGTGGGTAAGGCCTTGTGGGGATAAGGAGCAATAATAGCACTTAGTGCATAGGGTAAGTGCCTAATCCAGTTCAGTGATTGGGATGCGGCTAGGGGTGGGCAGTTCTGAAAGGTGTTTAAGAGGAATTAACTTTGAAAATGCGAGATCAACAGGAGCAAGTCAAGAACAGAAAGAGAAAACAGAACAGAAGAGAAAAATGTTCCAAACTGAGAAAAGCGTGCAAAGACTCTGAAGAAAAGAAGTCCTAGTAGGTTTGGAAGTCTGCGGAACTTCAGATCAAGTGCAAGGGTAAAAGGTGAGGTTGCAAACACAGGCAGAGGTTAATGTGGACCTCTTTACTCTGTAGACAAAATTAATGGGGTTGGCCTTGATCCTGAGAGCAAAGGGAAGCCACGTAAATGTTAAGCAGTGAGATGACATGAAATTATCTTTAGAACAAAAGATTTCCAACTGGGGTAGGCTCATTCACTGGGGTTCAAGGTGTCACAGTCATGAACAGATTTTTATGGTTAATTTTAAGGTGGTCACCTTCCTTTTGCACTCTTTCTACTAGAGAATGCACACACTTGTGATGAAGGCATATATGGTTTTCCTTTCTTCTTGCCCTAGCATAATTATCTTTCTCCCTCTTTTATTTTTATTTATTTATTTATTACTTTTTTTTTTTTAAGAGGCATATCACTCATTCATTCTGAACCTTGCTTTGGTGAGTTATCCAGGGGCACCAAACAAATGGACAATTCAAAATATTGGTACTGGTGAAGACCCCTCTTGTCAAGACACAATAAACTCACTTGTAAGATTTGAGATTTAATCCTTGTATTAAAAATATTTTTATTAGGGGCAAAATGTGGTATCAGAAATAGGGTATTAGAATGTTTTGGAATTAGATATCTTGCAGAGCGAAGATGCTGGAGTAATGATAATTTTTACCTATTGGTTTTGTCTCTTTCATTCCTGAACTCTCATCAAAGAATGCAATGCACCTGAAAAGAAAAAAAAAATTGACTAAACATATTGATGAGGATGGCACCTTACTTCATCCAGGAAACAACTCAAGTCAAAGATCTCTGCTTTGTCTATGTTAGTATTGGAGCATTCCAAATTGTAAAAAGCATGTTAGGAAGTAAGAATCTGCAACAAAGCGAACGCTCTGGATATTTTCCCCCTCCTGGGTAAGGAGAAAGAGCTTCTCCAATACCAATGAGAGAACTCCCCTTTACCTGTGTTTTCAGCTGTCTAGTTGGCCTGATTTCAAAGAGAAAAGAGTGGAAAATAATTGATTCATTTTCTAAAGATTTTACAGCTTTAGTGAAAGGAACATATAACAAAGGTAAGTTTGTGTTTTACATTTTGATTCAGATCTTGGAGAAATAATTTCATTACTTTTCCTAAGAAATTACTGAATACTGTAAACACACTAACTTTTTACTTGACCAAGGCTCCTGCTGTCAGCCATCAACATCTTTAGTCATCTATACATTCCTCCTAAGTATTTATTACAATAAGATTAACAAAATAAATATGTTGTAGCTTATACTATAAATAATATAATGACTAGTCATCATTAGTACATGGCGATACCTTCTCTTCTGTTTGCGATTAATTTTTGCAAAATACATTTATCCAATGTCCTGAACCTAAAATCTGCATCCGTTTATTATGACTAATTCTACTGTCTCAAATGTGCATTTGCTGCTCTAGTTCTGTATTTATTTTCACCATGGAGTGACATTACTATCTATATATAATAATTCTCAAGAGCCTATCTTCATGTCAACCTGCCATGCTTTTTAAAGCATCATGAAGTGACCATGGTGTTTATGGGATCAATGCTTCTCAAAAATTATATGTATAAGGTCAAACATAGGCATAGAATTTTTTCTGAATCCTAATTCTAGAAATAAGTAATGTTTATCCATAGGCACATAAACTGATTTTAAAAAGACGTTTATCTCACTAAGAGGTGGTTTTCATATAATATTTTACTTAGAATTAGTAAGCATTTTCTAAATATGTATTTGTTGTTTTCATTAATTATGTTGAATGATATGTATGTATAATAGTAAATCAATCTGTAAGAAATTATTTAATACTTAGAGCCTTATGGATAAAGGAAATGAAAACTTCAGCTTATATATATGCTTTTGCTGCAGTAACAGAATAATCAATAAAAGACTAAAAATTATTCTGTTAAGATGAAATCTGTGGAGGAAGTATAATAGAAATATAAGTTTGCGAAAAAAACATAAAATCAACTGTTAGAGAAGAACTTGTGAACTTGTTCAGGTATTTTTAAAGAGGCCAATGGCAGGCATTAAATGACTTTTGAGGACACAACTCTGTCCTCTTTTGAATGTATCCAAATAAATGTTCTTTATATTTTCTGTATCACTGTTTACATTGTGTCAGATATTCTAGCCTTTGAAATTATTTAAATTTACAGTAAAATAAGTTTTACCTAAACATTACATATAGTTTTGAAAATTTCTATGGGGGGGTTGTAGGCAAAAAAGCTTAAAGACCACCATTTAAAAAATATTTTTGAATACAGTATGAGAATGAACAGAAAGGGGTAAGATGTAAGCAACAAGACATGCTAGTAGGATGTTGTGATATATGAAGCAAGACAGGTATTGCCCAGACTGGGGCGGGCCAGTGAGGATGAATGGAAGGGGACAAATCCAAGAAATGTTTGGGAGGTAGAATGAATAGAACATGGTGAGAGATTAGGTGTGTGGGTGCATGAGTGGGAAGAGTAAAGGGTGACACCCAGGTCTCCACCTGGGTGGCTGAATGAATAACTCTTCAGTCACCAAGAGTGGAAAGCCTAGTGAAGGAGTAGGCTTGGGGGACAGAGAGTAGTGCCCTAAGTATGTGTGCCTGCATGTGTATATGTGTATGTGATTTGGTTTGGATCTGTCCCCACCAAATCTCATGTGGAATTATAATCCCTAATGTTGGAGGTGAGGCCTGGTGGGAGGTGATTGACTCACGGGGCAGATATCTAAGGAATGGTTTAGCACTATCCCCTTTGGTACTGCCCTGATGATTATGAGTGAGTTCTTCTGAGATCTGGTTGTAGTAAGATGTGTAGGTTTAAAGGTGTGTAGCACCTCCCTCACTATTACTTCTGTTCCCATCACATGAGACACCTTACTCCTCCTTTGCTTTCTGCCCTGATTAGAAGCGTCCTGAGGCCTTCTCAGAAGCAGAAGTCACTATGCTTCTGCTACAGCTTTCAAAACCATGAGCCAATTAAACCTCTTGTCTTTGTAAATTACTGAGTCTCAGGTATTTCATTATAGCAATGTGAGAAGAAATTAATATAGTATGTGTGTGTGCATACATTCATATACATATATGGATGACTGAAGATGAACAGAGATTTGAACTAGAAGTTTAAATATGGCAGACATAAGAATATATGTAGTGATTGAATCCCAGGAGTGAATGAGATCTGTAGAGGATCTCAAATGTAGAGGAAAATCAAAAGCATGTGATGGCATGGAAACCAAGAGAAACTAATGTTTCAAAAAGGAAGGATATTGAGTGGTGTCGAATGTTATCAAGAAGTCAAGGTGAAGAAAAATGGGAAAGATCTGGACCAGGGTGGTTTCAGGAAAGAAAGGGCAACAGAAGTTACCGGGTTGCAGGTGGGAAAATAGGTACGTGTATATACCTACATCCCTACACGTATTCAAGGTGGGTAATAGTAACTACAAGGTCAAACAGTTGACAGAATATTCACTTGGTGCTGATAAATGATTGCTAATTAGTATAACTTTTATTTTCTATATAACAAAGAAATGTGTGACTAATTTATAAATTGAAAATCATGCTTTTTCAAGCTTTTCATAACCACGTGTTTTCATAAAAATGCAACTTGATGGCAACTTTTGTCTCATCCTTTACTATTAGCATTTATTCAATAGATAAGGATGGTTACTTAGTATAAAACACTACTAATTAGGGGTAGGGTAACAAGTCAAATATGTAGCCAGATTTCAAGGCATTAGAGGGCAGTTAAGATGTCCTTAAAATACTACACTATAAGGCTATACGATATATGTGCCGCTAATATACCCTTTGGCTTTAAAATATAAATATAGGTAGATATTTTTATTCTAAAGGCTTTTAATACGATATACATGGAATATTGGTTTTACACCTTCGATTATTAGATCTGCATTCCTTCAAGAGTGTCACTGCCTTTTTCTAGTATCATTTCTTAAACTTTACACACAGGTAACTTAGAAAATTTGCAAGATAATGAATATAGGGTCCTACCTCCTTATATGGTTTGGCTATATTTCCACCCAAATCTCATCTTGAATTGTAGTTCTGATAATCCCCACGTGTGGTGGGAGGGACCAGGTAGGAAGTAATTGAATCATGGGGGCAGTTTCCCCCATGCTATTCTCGTGATAGTAAGTTTTCACAAGATCTGATGGTTTTACAGGGGGCTTCCCGCTTTCTACTTTCTGCTCTCATTCTTCCTTCCCGCTTTCTCATTCTTCCTTCCCGCTTTCCTGCTTTCTGCTCTCATTCTTTCCTTCCTGCCCTTTTGTGAAGAAGGACATGTTTGCTTCCCCTTGTGCCATGACTGTAAGTTTCCTGAGGCCTCCCAAGTGCTGTGGAACTGTGTCTCAATTAAACTTTTTTCTTTAAGAGCTACTCATTCTCAAGTATGTCTTTATTAGCAACCTGAAAATGAACTAATACACCTCCTAATTTAGATTTTTATACATCAGACTATCAAAAGAGACTTTGCTGTGATAGATTGAATATTCAATTATGTATTCAGATTATTCTGCATTTTACATGGAAATTACAAAGTCCAGAGGGAAAAATTGACAGTTCACTCAAATGGGATTCTCCCTTCTTGGCTCCCTTTTGCAGGTGGTCTTGAACTGTACATCTCTTTTCCTTTTTAACCTCTTGTATTTAAAACTCCTTAATTAGGGGGAAATCTAAAATTTTCTTCATTCTTTTTTGAAGAATCTGGTAATTAAAAAGTTGAGAATCTGCCTAGATGTTTGAAGAGCACAGATTACACTGAACAATCCACCCTTAATAATTAAATAGAATGTTATAATCATAAATAGCTCTGCCTTGCAGTCATTTCTGTAATTTTGTCTAACATTCATATTGCCATTTGATTAATCATCCATTTTCAAAGGTATGAATGTGTTTTCACACTTCTGCTAAGACAGTGTTAACTATGAAACTATAGATAGCAATAGAGATTAATTATCTATTGCACCAGTTCCCACACCTTGTGCTTACCAGATAGAGGAAAAGAGTGCATGCCTTAACACAGGTGTGATTTCAAAAAATTGGAAAAAAACTACTTGGTCGAATGAGCTTAAGGAGTACTTTCAATTGATCTTTAAAATGTTAACAGCATTTACACTTTTAATTTCATTTCATAAAACAATTGATCTCTCATGTATAACAAGGCTTGTTTCTTGAGTGAATTGGTGCATATCTTCAGTTACAAATGTGGAGACATTTTACAAATGAGTCAGCCTTTCATGGAATTAGAAAATGGAACAGAAACTCTTTTTCAGGTTTTAACAATTGCTGTAACTTCAATAGGGCAAAGCCAGAAATTATAGACTTGTCCTCTGATAGGTTAATTATATACAGCGAAACATCTGAGCAGTCAAGTAACTCAAAATAATAGTGAAAATATAATAATAAATGGAGGACTTATTATTATGAGCACAATAATAATAACGAGCTCTCAAACTGACTTTTGATTTGCTGCTGCTCCTTTACCCTAATGATGAAGACTGTTAATTTAGAATCTGCCTCACCACTTCTTTGGAGATCGATTTTTCTATTTCAGTGAATTAGCTTTGATGTGAAGGGTATCATGACTGAAATGAGACACTAAGGGACAGAAGTTGATCTTTAACCACTTTCATTTTGAAGTAAAATAAGCTCAGATTTTAATCCACCATGAAAGATAATAATTTCTAGATTAGTATTAGCTTTGGTCCTACACTTGATCATTAATATTGTTAGTCTTCTTTGAAACATAAACCAAGCACTGAAAATGAGCTAAAATTTGCTTCTCTCATTCAGAAAAGATGACTCTTTCATCTCATGCTTTCTTGCTTCTTTAGATATGTGGATGCAAACATTGTTCTGTATGGACAGACACTCAAACAAGGTTGTTGCTCAGAGATCTACAAGCTTGTATCAGTGCCTTTCCAGCTGTTTTTTAAGTGCCTCCCATTATAAATCCATAGCCCCAAATTGCTCCTTTCCTCTTAGTTTGGGTATGACATGAGGCAAGCAAATTGAAGCCATTAGGTTTTTGGTAGAAGAAAATGAGATAAAATCCAAGTAGCTGGACTGGGAGCATAGCATTCCAACATTTCTAATCAGTCTATTGGTAATGTACTATTTGGCATCATTGCACATGGGCTAGTCAATTCATATATATTTACTCTTTCCTAATCTAAATTCTCAACTCGATGCTACTGCACTACCAGTCAATAAATAAGAATGACTACAATTTATCACCATGACCCCACTTACATGTAGGGCACTTTAGTTCTCAGGCCTAATCTGACCTTCCTAGAAGGCCTCAATTAGCCACACAGCTCATGAAAATGCTTAGCTCCAGCAGCATCACAGATATGTTTACAGCTTTATGACAGCAAACATGTCAGTGTTGGGAGAAAATTGGTTGGAAAGAAGAGAGGGAACTATGACCAAGACCAGAGACTTGTTCCTCTCAAAGAGATTCCAGAAAAGAAACCTTCATCTTCATTGAGCATGTCTCCTGAGGAAAGGGAGTGCCACGCCCTCATGAGCTTATTTCAATCCTCCTAATTGCCCATCTGCAGACCTAAGAAAGAGCAAGTGCATATGGGTTGAGAGAATGGTCTGTGTGGGGTCTGGGAAATGAAGATGTCTTTCTTTGGAGGCAATCTTGAGGATTAAGATTTTGAATGCTGGCTGGGTGTGGTGGCTCATGCCTGTAATCCTAGTACTTTGGGAGGCAGAGGTGGGCAGATCACGAGGTCGAGAGATCAAGACAATCCCGGACAACATGGTGAAACCCCGTCTCTACTAAATACAAAAATTAGCTGGGTGTGGTAGCACATGCCTGTAGTCCCAGCTACTCAGGAGGCTGAGGCAGGAGGATCGCTTGAACCCGGGAGGCGGAGGTTGCAGTGAGCTGAGATTGCACCACTGCACTGCAGCCTGGTGACAGAAGGAGACTCCATCTAAAAAAAAAAAAAAAAAAAAAAGAAAGAAAGAAAAGAAAAGAACAGGAAAAACAGATTTTGAATGCCTTGACCAACTCCAAAAGTAGAGCACACTTTCATGAGAGCATCACATTTAAAACTGTGCTCATTAGAGCAAACATTGGCTGGCCTCATTGTCTATAGGCTCTCAAATTTGGGGCAAAAAATTTAATAACTCTGAAGTTCCTTTTAAATTCACAATTGGTTCTGAAACAGAATGGTTCCCTGGGGGTGTAAAGCAGATGACTTTTCATTCTTAGGAACAGTCTAAACCAGAGAAGACTCTAAGGATAACATGAATCTTCTTTTTACCTCATCTTTGGAACATTCTCCAGAACAATTTTGAGACCTACCAACATCATTGAGAGATTTAGAAGTATGAATCAGTATTGCCCTAAGGTAAGCTCACCTGTATCAATGCCCTTTCACCTTTCTACTCACTGTTTATAAATACCATTTATAAATATCTGAGATTCAAAAATAAAACAAAATCACTTTTGTTAACTCTCAGTACTTTCTCTGTGTTTTTTTTTTTGTTTGTTTATTACATATAATTCCTTTTTGATAGAATTCCTATAGGAATAATGATGAATAATATTACATATTTATATTTTATGCCTCACATTTACTCTGTGCTAGACACTCAACTAAACACTTTATAATCTCCCAACAAATTTATGACACAGGTATTATCAACCACATTTAACAAATGACAAAAATGAATTACAGAAAGTTGAGATAATTTACCCATGATTACACAACACAGAGAATGCCCATAATAGCTAAAAGTAGGCCATGCTAATTTGTTGGTTGGATAAAGAATGGTGACATTGCAATGCTTCTTATTAGTCTTCAAGTAACATACTAATTTTGTACTGTATATGGTATCAAGTCTCCAAAGATTGTCCCCCAATGAACCAAACTTCCTTGTTTCTCCTCATCCCCTCACCCTTGGCCTTCGGATCCTGTGACTCACTCACAGCTAGTAGAATGTAGCAGAAAGAATACATTGTAGGTCTTCCAAGCCCAGGTCAGAAGAAGCTTAAGAGCTTCTGCTTTGGTTCCTTGGAATACACTCCCTGGAAGTCCTAATGTGCTTTGTAAGAATTCCAACTCCCTGAGGTGGTTATGCTGGAGAGGTCACATGTAGGTACTCCAGTTAAGCTCAGACTTCCAGTCACCCCCATCAAAATGCTTCAGACATATGAAGAAGCTGTCTTGGACCTTCTAAAACTAACCCATTTGCCACAACTGAGTACCACTGAGTTACCTCAGTCAATGTAACATGGAGCAGAAGAATCACTCTGCTGAGCCCTGCCAAAATTCCTGACCCACAAAAAAATGAGGTATAATTAAATAACTATTGTTCAAAACCATTACATTTTGGTATAATTTGTTGTACAGCAACGGTTCTTGGAAAAGGGATGCTTCATAACAAAAACGTTAAACGTGATATTGGCTTTGGAACTGGACAGTGGGTGGATGTTGAAAGAGCCTCAAGGAGACTGGAAATGAAAGCTCAAAGGGCCTCGAGGCCACTGCTGAGGGCTCCTATGATGAGGAGGAAAGTGCTATTTGAGAATGAGGGGAAAAGGATCCTTGTGTTGTGTCACATGGTGTGTCAACACTGCTGTCTGTGGTAACTGGGAAAATAGAATAAATACATAAAGCACTCATGGACATGGCTGTGGAGATTTTCAGGCAGAATGTAGAAAGTTCCAACTGGCTGCTTCTACTGATTGTGATAATTTATAAGTTAACTTCTTCACTGCTTGTAAGAAGAGAGAGAGGAAATAAAGAATTAACTGTTAAGTTTTTGAGTCAAATTTAGAGGAAATAGAAAATATTCAGGACTTGCTTGTCTTGAAGATAAAACTATTTTCCATCCCCAATGTCTTGCAGTAAAATATTTCAGAGTAATAAACAGCAAGATCAAATCTAGAGCTATCAACAGAACATGATGTCAGGGTAAATATCTCAAGTATGTAGATGTAAGATTTAAAGACAGCTTATTATAGACCCTGCAGCTAAAGAATATGGATTTTATAAATCTTAAAGTTGTTGTCCCATAGCAGACTTACACATGGCCCAGATATAGAAGGGCTTATCTCAGAAAAATTTAAGTGTGCCTTTGTTTATTGGAGTTTTTATACATTGACATAAAACTCTAAAAAATTGCTAAAGGAATCAAAGCAGCTTGGAATGAGAGATAATATAAAATTAATTTATTTCGTTAAGAAGCAGGCTAAGAAAGCTACCTTGCTGCAAACACAGACCTTTTTAAATTGATGTGAAATAATAATTCAGAGGGAAGATCCTAGAGCCCAGAGGTCAAAGCTAAGAGCCACAGATAATCACTCACAGCAGAACTAGACCCTTATCAAAGGGATTGGTGCCATGTGCCAGACTGGGCTTCAGAATTGCTATGGATCTGTGACTGCTATGCTTTTATTCCCTTCCTTTTTGAGTGGGAGTCTATTATGGTCATCAAATCTCTTTCTCATTATTATAAGTTGAGAACACTTTTCTCTTTAACTTATAGGTTCTGTGATCAACAGGATCTACACTCAGTGACTTATACTCAAGAAACCTTACCTGAGTATCAGCAGCTAGATGTGTGCTATGAATTAGACTGTGTTACCCAAAATTAGTATGATAAAGCCCTAACCCTCAGTGGCACTATATCTGATGATAGGATCTTAGGAGGTAATCAAGGATAAATGAGGTCATAAGGATGAGGTTCTGATTCAATAGGACTATGGCCTTATAAGCAGAGGAAGAGAGTGCTTCCTCTCTCTCTCTCTCTCTCTCTCTCTCTCCTTCTCCCTCTCCCTCTCTCCCCTTCTCCCTCTCCCTCTGCCATGTGATGACATTGAGAGATTGCGACCATCTGAAGTCCAGAAAGAGAGTCTCCACCAGAAATGAAACATTGTTGAATCTTGATCTTGGACTTTACAGCTTCCAGAACTGTGAGAAAAAAAAATTTCTGTTGTTTAAGGCATCCAGTCCATGGTATTTTTTTATGGCTAGGTAATACAACTTTATTTAGATGACAGTATTTAATGCCTTGAGCCTGAGGCTGATGCTGTAATGGGCTAAGACATTCTTGGCAAAGAATGAGTGTATTTTACATGTTGGAGGAATATAAATACTTTTTTTTGCCAAAGAGTATACTGTGTGGATTAAAGTGACTGAAAAAATCTTTGCTATTTCCCCCATTGAGGGGTAGGCATTCATATCCCTTCCCCTTGAATCTGGGAAGGCTCCATGACTATTTTGACAAATAGAATACAGAAGTGACACTTGTCAATTTGAAGCCCAGGCCTTAAGAAATCAGAATTTCCATTTTCTTATTTTCCTCCAAAACATTTATTCTTAGAAACCAGTTGCCATGATGTGAGGAAGCTCAAGCAACCCTATGGAGAAAGGGTTTCCCACAGGGAAAGATATCCAGATCCCTGTCTAACAGCTTCAATTGAGCACCCATCTGAAATAAGCATCAACCTGTCAACCATGTGCGTGAGCTGTCTTGGAAGTGGACCCTCCAGCCACAGTTGAGTCATTCAAGCTGATGAATAGAGACAAGCTATTTTCACTAGGCCTTACCAAAACTGCAGGTTTGTGAGCAAAACAAATGATTCTTGTTGTTTCAAGCTACTAAATTTTGGAGGAGTTTGTTATACAACAATAGATAACCAGAAAACCATGACATATGAATTAGAAATTTATCATTGAGTTGTTGGTTATCTTTCTACCTCTGAAAATTAAATACCTGGCCAGTCATGATAAAGAGTAAGGTAAAATAAGTATGAAAAATATGGGAAATATATATGAAAAATCAAAGATGAGCAGAAAATAGGATCAGGAACGAGGCTAATATATAATGCATACCACAAATTCCTAAATTTGGAAAACTTCGTCAGTTTCTAATAAAGTTAAGCATACATCCAACCTATGAATCAGCAATTTTACTCTTATGTATATGCTCAAAGAATATCAAATGAAGACGTTATTTCCACCAAAACACTCTTAAAGAATGTTCATAGTAGCTTCATTCATAATGATTCCTAAATGGAAACAATGAAAATGTCATTAAACAATGAATGAAGCCAGACACGAGACTACGTATTGTATGATTTCTTTGATATTAAGTTCAAAAAATGCAAATTAAACTATGATAATAGGAGTTGTAGTATGGCTGGCTACCTTTGGAGGAAAAGGAAATGACCAGGAAGGATCACTTTAAAAAATCTTCTATAGTGATGGGATCTTTTATATATTGACCTGGGTAATAGTTACATGGATGTATACATGTGTAAAATTAATTGTGCTATACACTAAAGTTTTGTGCATTTGACTGTGTCAATTATTTCACATTTAAAGATAAACTGGTATTGCACTAGAAAATCCAGATATGGCTATACTCTACTATTTACTGAGGCACACACAGGCTGTATGAGTCCATTTTCATGCTGCTGATAAAGACATATCTGAGACTGGATAATTTATAAAGAAAAAGATATTTAATGGACTCAGTTCCACATGGCTGGAGAGGCCTCACAATCATGGCAGAAGGCCAAAGGCATGTCTTACATGGCGGCAGCAAAGAAAGAATAAAAGCCAAGGGAAAAGGGAAACCCCTTATAAAACCATGCAATCTCATGAGACTTATTCACTACCATGAGAACAATATGGGGGAACCACCCCTGTGATTCAATTTTCTCCCACCAGGCCCCTCCCACAACATGTGAGAATTATGGGAGCTACAATTCAAGATGAGATTTGGTTGGAGACACAGCCAAACCATATCACAGGCCTAGAGAAAATTCTCTTAGTGCTTCATTATTCTTAGGGTCAATCATCAAGAGGACCTAATAGGGCTTTTCCCTCTTCCTTTTCTCTGTATAATAGCTGAGAGAGAGCTGCATTTTTGTATATGTGAATCCAATACAAATCATGTGATTTGATCGGTGCTATTGTATTTCTTATTTTCTGTTAGAATACTCTTTCACTGTTTTATTGTTTGTTTGTTTGTTTAGAAACAGAGTCTTAACCTGTCACCCAGGCTGGAGTGCAGTGGTGCAATCATAGCTTACTTTAACCTCAAACTCCTGGGATCAAGCAATCTTCGGCTTGGCCTGCCCAAAGTGCTGAGATTACAGGTGTGAGTCACTGTGCTTGGCAATCTTTCACTTCTTATCATTTTCTTTGGAGGTTCCTGCTTTATATTTTCTCTTGGCATTTCAACTTTGACTTTTCTCCATTTTGGAATTTATCATTCTTCATTATCACTTTTACTTTATAATCGTGTAATGTCAGCATTTCCCAAATCAAGCTTCAAATCACAGTCTCACAATTCACAAGCAATTAGAGCCATATTTAATTCTGGCAGTGACTGGCATTACGTATTTTAACACAATTTATAGCAGATCAGTTACTAAACTGTAAAAAATAACATTGCTTTATGCATTAAGTTGTATTTTATTTTCAAATACATAATCTGGGGTGTTGTTTCTTTTTCTTTGCCTTTTTTTGCTTGAGAATAATTCACTGCATACTGCATGTTCCAAATTTAAACCTGACACCTAGATAGAAAACTGACAAACAGGAAATGATTAAAGGAAGAGGCTCTTCCTACCATGTTTGATACCATCAAAACAGACTCGTTCTGTAAAACTCTTTTCTTTTTTTGAGGGCAAAAGGGGTGGGGCAGTAACAAGTAACAATGTCAGTTTATACACTTACCCCTTAGTGACTGTGTTAATGAAAGTGATTGCACAGTTACTACAGTCTCTTCCAGGACTTGCTTTATAATTTGGTCTATATCAAATTTTTTGATCCAGATTTTGTTCAGATTATTTAGCTCTTACACCCTTTGCCCAAAGATTTACAAAGCAATGATAATAAAAAGTAATGAGTCCCATTTATTTATTTATTTTTTATTTTTTTGAAATGGAGTCTCACTTTGTTGCCCAGGCTGGAGTGCAGTGGGGCAATCTCAGCTCACTGCAACCTCTGCCTCCCACGTTCAAGCAATTCTCCTGCTTCAGCCTCCAAGTAAATGGGACTACAGACACGCACCACCATGCCCAGCTAATTTTTGTATTCTTTTGGTGGACACGGGGTTTCACCATGTGCCAGGCTGGTCTTGAACTCCTGACCTCAAGGGATCTGCCCACCTCAAACTCCAAAAGTGTTGGGATTATAGGCATGAGCCACCATGCCCAGCCAGGAGTCCCTTTTAGAGCATTTTCCCTAACCCTTAGAAATGAATCATTGCATTTTTCTATTTCCTTCACTCCTAACGAAGGAGGCCGATCGGTGAACACATGAACTGAAAAGGTTGTTACCTGTTGATTTAATGCATAAACTTCAAGTCAGTCCCTTACATACAAATGCTTCCATCTTTTAAGCAAAAGTGAGATCTAGAAATAGTCCATGGTTTAGATGTGAAATTTAGGATGTTTTATAACTAGCCAAGTAGGCCACACTGAAAAGAAAAAAGAAGTGCTGCTGATGTAGTAGATTAATTCTCAAGACGACAGAGCTTACAATGTGCATTCCCTGCAATGTTAATCTTTTATTCAATTTGCAATAACACAGCGCCATTATTTCATGTATATATTTGTGCTATTGCCACACACTACTTCTAGAGTAAGACACAAATCCTAACAAACATCCAGAAATAAACTGCAATATTCTGCCCTTGAAATAATTAGGTGTTTCTAGGTAGCTTCAATCTTAACACAGAGTAAGAGGTCATGTTTTGACTCAGCCTGGAACTTGTATCCTAAATACTAAATAAGAAAGGGCTCGAGAGATTAGCTGTCACAATCTCCTTCTTTTACACTAGACAAACCGCATCCAAGAGAGATTGATTTGGTTAAGGACCATGAATGATTAGTGGCGAAATGTGGAATAGTTTTCAGAAGGTATGATACCAACTCCTCTTTGTACCTCTGGTAGAATTCAACTGTGAATTTGTCTGGCCTTGGCTTTTTTTGATTGGTAGGCTATTAATTACTGCCTCATTTTCAGAATTTGTTATTAGTCTTTTCAGGGATTTGACTTCTTTCTGATTTAGTCTTGGGAGGGCGTATGTGTCCAGGAATTTACCCATTGCTTCTAGATTTTCTAATTTATTTGCATGGAAGTGTTTATAGTGTTCTCTGATGGTAATTTGTATTTCTGTGGGGTCAGTGGTGATATCCCCTTTATGATTTTTTATTGCATCTGTTTGATTCTTCTCTTTTCTTTTTTATTAGTCTAGCTGGCAATTTATCTATTTTATTAATTTTTTCAAAACACCAGCTCCTGAATTCATTGGTTTTTTTGAGAGTTTTTGTGTCTCTATCTTCTTCAATTCTGCTCTGATCTTAGTTATTTCTTGTCTTCTGTTAACTTTTGTATTAGTTTGTTCTTGTTTCTCTAGCTCTTTTAATTGTAATGTTAGGAAGTCCAGTTGAGATCTTTCTTAACTTTCTGATGTGGGCATTTAGTGCTCTAAGTTTCCCTCTTAACACTGCTTTAGCTGTGTCCCAGAGATTCTGGTACATTGTCTCTTTGTTTTCTTCAGTTTCATAGAACTTCTTGATTTCTGCCTTAATTTCATTATTTACCCAGGAGTCATTCAGGAGCAGGTTCAGTTGTTCAATCTCCATATAACTGTATGTTTTTTAGTGAGTTTCTTAATCCTGAGTTCTAATTTGATTGCACTGTGGTCTGAAAGGTTGTTTGTTATGATTTCCATTCTTTTGCATTTGCTGAGGAGTGTTTTACTTCCAGTTATGTGGTCAATTTTAGAATAAGTGCCATGTGGCACTGGGAAAAATGTACATTCTGTTGATTTGGGGTGGAGTTCTGTAGATGTCTGTTAGGTCCACTTAATCCAGAGCTGAGTTCAAGTCCTGAATATCCTTGTTAATTTTCTATCTCATTGATCTGTCTAATATTGACAGTGGGGTGTTAAAGTCTCCCACTATTATTGTGTGGGAGCCTAAGTCTTTTTGTAGGTCGCTAAGAACTTGTTTTATGAATCTGGGTGCTCCTGTATTGGGTGCTTATATGTTTTGAATAGTTAGTTCTTCTTGTTGAATGGATCCCTTTACCATTATGTAATGCCCGTCTTAGTCTTTTTTGATCTTTGTTGTTTTAAAATCTGCTTTGTCAGAGACTAGGATTGCAACCCCTCCTTTTTTTGTATTTCCATTTGCTTGGTAAATTGTCCTCCATCCCTTTGTTTTGAGTCTATGTGTGTCTTTGCACATGAGATGGGTCTCTTGAATACAGCACACCAAAGGGCCTTTACTCTATCCAATGTACAAGTCTGTATCTTTTAATTGTGGCATTTAGCCCATTTATGTTTAAGGTAACTATTGTTATGTATGAATTTGATCCTGTCATCATGATGCTATCTGGTTATTTTGCCCATTAGTTGATGCAGTTTCTTCATAGTGTCATTGGTCTTTTATCATTTTGGTGTGTTTTTGCAGTGGCTGCTACTTGTTTCTCATTTTTTATATTTAGTGTTTTCTTCAGGAGCTCTTGGAAGGCAGGCCTGGTAGTGACAAAATCCCTTAGCATTTGCTTGTCCGGAAAGGATTTTATTTCTCCTTTGCTTATGAAGTGTAGTTTGGCTGAATATGAAATTCTGGATTGAAAACTCTTTTCCTTAGGAACGTTGAATATTGGCCCCCGATGTCTTCTGGTTTGTAGGGTTTCTGCTGAGAGGCCTGCGTTAGTCTGATGGGCTTTGCTTTGTAGGTGACCTGGCCTTTCTCTCTGACTGCCCTTAACATTTTTTCCTTCATTTCAACCTTGGAGAATCTGATGATTGTGTGTCTTGGGGTTGACCTCATGGAGTCTCTTAGTGGTGTTCTCTGTATTTTCTGAATTTGCATATTGGCCTGTCTTGCTAGGTTGGGAAAGTTTTCCTGGATTATATCCTGAAGTGTGTGTTTTCCAGCTTATTTCCATTCTTCTTGTCTCCTTCAGGTACTCCAATCAATTGTAGGTTTGGTCTTTTTACATAGTCCCATATTTCTTGCAGGCTTTGTTCATTCCTTTTCATCTTTTTTTTTTTTCTAATCTTGTCTGTATGCCTTATTTCAGCAAGGTGGTCTTCAAACTCTGATACCCTTTCTTTTGCTTGGTCAATTCAGCTATTGATACTTGTGTATGCTTCACAAAGTTCTCATGCTGTGTTTTTCAGTTCCAAGAAGTCATTTATGTTCCTCTCTAAAGTGGTTATTCAAGTTAGCAGCAGCTCCTCTCATCCCTTTTTTTTTTTTTTTTTTTTTTTTTTTTTTTTGGAGACGGAGGTCTCGGCTCTGTCACCCGGGCCTGGAGTGCAGTGGGCCGGATCTCAGGCTCACTGCAAGCTCCGGGGCTCCCGCGGGTTTACGCCATTGTCTGCCTCAGCCTCCCGGAGCTAGCTGGGAACTACAGCGCCAGACCACCTCGCCTGCCCCGTAGCCTTTTGTATGTTTTTAGTAGCAGGCACGGGGTTTCACCGTGTTAGCCCAGGATGGTCTCGAACTCCTGACCTCATCATCCGCCCGTCTTGGCCTCCCAAAGTGCTAGGATTACAGGCTTGAGCCACCGCGCCCGGCCTCCTCTCACCTTTTATCAAGGTTCTTAGCTTGTTTGCATTGGGATAGAACATGCTCCTTTAGTTCGGTGGAGTTTTTAATTACCCATCTTCTGAAGCCTACTTCTGTCAATTCATCCATCTTATCCTCCGTCTAGTTCTGTGCCCTTGCTGGATAGGCACTGTGATCATTTGGAGGTGAAGAGCCTTTTGGATTTTCAGCATTTTTTCATTGATTCTTTCTCATCTTCATGAGTTTGCCAGTTTTGATCTTTAAGGCTGATGACTCTTAGATGGGGTTTTTGTGGGGACGTTTTTGTTGTTGGTGCTGTTTTTTGTTGCTTTCTGTTTGTTTTTCTTTCAATGGTCAGGTCCCTGTTCTGGAGGGTTGCCACAATTTGCAGGTGTTTCACTTCAGGCCCTATTCATCTGATTTGCTCCCACACCTGGAGATGTCACTCAAGGAGGCTGGAGAAGAGCAAAGATGGGTGCCTGCTCCTTCTTCTGGAACCTCTGACCTTGAGAGGCACCAATCTGATGCCAGTAGGATTGTTCCTGAATAGGGTGTCTGACAATCCCTGTTGGAGGGTCTCACCCTGTCAGGTAGCACAGGCAACAGGACCTATTTAATGAAGCACTTTGACTGTCCCTTGGTGGAGGGAGTGTGTTTCGCTGGGGGGAAACCCACTTGTCTGGGCTGCCTGGATTCCTCAGAACTACCAGGAGGAAAGGCTAAGTCTGCTGGTCCACAGAGACTGCAGCCACCCCTCCCACTCAGGCACATGGAGATAAGGGTTATGTCCTTGAGCCTCTGGCTGGAGTTGTTAGAGTTCTTGCAGGGAGGCCCTGTCCAGTAAGGAAGGATGGGTCAGGGTCAGTCCTGAAGAGTCACTCTGGCCACAGTCTGCCACAGCTGATGTGTTGGACTGTGGGGGACACTTCTTGGCACCAAATTGTCCAGCCTCACTGGACACAGCAGAGGAAAGACGTGGCCTGGGGCTATAGAGATGGATGCTGCCTTTCCCCAGTGCAGGGAGCTTAGCATGTTAGGTAGTTATGAGTCCCAGTGCTGGCTGCTGCCACTTCCCCAAGGAGCTGAAACAGCTTAGAGAGCAGGCAGCCACAGATGTGGTACTGGTTGCCCCCTCTCCGCTGGGAACTCATCAGGCTTAAGCATATTCTAACTTATAGGCTGTTGAGAATCTGTGTGGCTCCAGGATTGGGACCCTAGGCCCCAGTGGCATGGGTTCGCAAGCGGGATCTTCTGATCCGGGGGTTGCACATTTCCGTATAAAAAGCACAGTTTCCCTTGCTGGATAGCACGCTCACTCACAGCCTCCCTTAGCTGGGGGGTGAGGGCTCCCCTGACCTGTGTGGCTCTCAGGTGGGCCACCACACCACACTGCTCTTTTTTCCTCTCTGTGGATCACACCAGCTGCCTAGTCAGTCCTGATGGGAGAACCTGGATACCTTGGTTGATAGTGCAGGATTCGCAGGATATTATGGTTCTTTTCAATGGGAGCCTCTGATGGCCACTGCTTCTAGTTGGCCATCTTGGCCCCATCCTCCTAGGGTACCTTTTGTATATAGCATTGATTCTCATTTGGAGGGCTAACCAGTTAATTATAACAATACTCTTTACATGCCTTAGAGCTAGCAAATCATTTTCAGATCCTATATTAATTACTTTATTTATTTATTCATTAAACAACAATTTATTGAGTGCTTGTGATATTACTGTGTGATATGCTTGGAATATAATGATAAGAAAAAAGCATAATAGGCTCTACCCTCATGGAAATTGTGGTCTGGTGGTTACAAAGATATTAATTAAATAATCAAACAGTATTGCCGAGTATCATGAAGGGAAAGTATGGGATGCTTTGAAAATGTAACAGGGGCATTTCTTGGTGAGTTTGTGTGATAAAGGTAGTGTCCTTGAGGAAGAGATATTTGAATCAAAATCTAAAAGACTAATAATAGTGAAAATGAAGAGGGAGATGGGTGAAATAGACCATGTTTTTGTTTCTATTGCTGCTGTAACAAATTACCACAAACATAGTGGCATAAATGAATACAGATTTATTATCTTACAGTGATGGAGTTCAGAAATCTAAAATGGGTCAGCAGGGCTACATTCCTTCTGGGGGCTCTAGGAGAGAATCTGTTTCCTTGTTTTTTCAGCTTCTAGAGACTGTTCACATTCCTTGGCTAAAGTCTCTCTTCTAGTGATAGCAACACTCTGACCACTGCTTCTGTGATTGTATCTTCTTTCCTGACTCTAACTCTCCTGTCTCCCTCTCATAAGGACTCTGGTGGTTACACTGGCCACACCTGAATAATCCAAGATAATCTTCCCATTTCAGGATGCTTAATCACATTTTAAAGTCCCTTTGTCACATGAAGTAACATAGTCACAGGTTTGAAGATTAGGACATGGACTTCTTTGCAGGCTATTATTATGTCTACCACAGAGTGGCAGGCAGAGCGGAAAGCATTGATCAAAACTCTGAAACTGAGGGAGCTTCTCTCATTGGACAAACAGAATGAGGCCACTGTGACTGAAGCGTTAGAGCAAAGGAGTGTTTATGGCAGATTGGCAGGAGAGAAAGGCCAGGCTAAGTCTTACAGAAATCTGTAGGCTATTTCTAAGATTTAGGTCTGTAATTATCCTAAGGGTGCTTGGACACATCTCTATCAAGAAAAGCTTACCTAGGCCGAGGTGGGTGGATCACGAGGTCAGGAGATCAAGATCATCCTGTCTAACATGGTGAAGCCCCATCTCTGCTGAAATACAAAAAAAAAAAATTAGTCAGGCGTGGTGGCAGGCACCTGTAGTCCCAGCCACTCGGGAGGCTGAAGCAGGGGAATAGCTTCAACCCGGGAGGTGGAGGTTGTAGTGAAACGAGATCGTGCCTGGTGCAGAGCAAGACTCAGTCTCAAAAAATAAATAAATAAATAAACTTTCAAGGTTGTTTCTAGCCCTGAGGTGCTATGAAATTCAAAATCCCAATTAAAATGAGTAATAATTCAATTTTGTAAAATGGAGATAATAATAGTACCTGTTGATGTGAAGAAAAAATTGATCCATTTAGAACAGTGTCTGGCACGTGTGAAGCACTACATAAATATTGGTATTACCTAACTGTGCAAACTGAAATTTTGGGTGTGAAGAAAAGAGAAGGAACCACATTATAGTTGCCCATCTCTGTGAGATTTTAAATGTAAGTTGAGTGAGGTGGAGCGGGTGAAGAATGAGGAAACAGCACAATTTAGGCTAAAAATAAAATGGCAGGCTAGAGAGTGCAAAAAGAAAAAAAAAATGGCTATCTAAATTGTATTCCCTGGTGAACCCAGTTCAAACAGACAAGACAGAATGAGTGCATAATAGAACAAATGAAGCACACGTTGAAAATCTCTGGGAATTCTGAGATGTCTTAGGCTAGCTACTCTTGATGGAGCTGAAAATTGTAGCGAGGAGAACTCTGGACCCATGTTGTATTATCAAAGGACAGGGAACCACTTATTCAAGCTAAACACTTAGTGCTGTCACACTGATGTGACAGAGAATGACACTCAAGCACAGATATGGGGCCATTTTAGTCAAGATAAATATTCCATTGTGTTATAGTCTGGATTGAAATTTGTTAAGGCAGAAAGACGTTGTTTGAAGTTAGCCTGGAATGACAATTTTTCTTACAGGACGTACTGTACTACTAACTAGTAGGTAGGGCTTAGTTAAAAGTCATTTGAGTTTACACTGTCTTGGGTTGGGTTTCCCCAGATACAGGCACTGAGACAAGGGTCTGAGTGTAGGTAGCTTATTTGGGAGGTTATCCCAGGAAGCACTAGCACTATTAGCAGATGAAGTGAGACAGGGAAGGGAAAGCAGCCCGTGAAGTGTGTGCCAAGGAGCAGACTGCTGCCACGGACAACTGGAGCCCAGTTCTACTAGATACCTCTAAGAGATGGTATAGAAACTTCCTGCCGGACGCGGTGGCTCAAGCCTGTAATCCCAGCACTTTGGGAGGCCGAGACGGGCGGATCACGAGGTCAGGAGATCGAGACCATCCTGGCCAACACAGTGAAACCCCGTCTCTACTAAAAAATACAAAAAACTAGCCGGGCGAGGTGGCCGGCACCTGTAGTCCCAGCTACTCGGGAGGCTGAGGCAGGAGAATGGCGGGAACCCGGGAGGTGGAGCTTGCAGTGAGCTGAGATCCGGCTACTGCACTCCAGTCTGGGTGACAGAGCAAGACTCCATCTCCCCCCGCACCCCCCAAAAAAGAAACTTCCTTAGGTATTTATATCCAGTACCCATCTGTCATTGGCTGAGGGCCGCTTGGAAGAGATGAGGTCAACACCTGTGGACTAAACTTGCTCTTCCAGTTAGTGAAAACTCTCATGTTGTGAGTGAGGTAGGAGCTGTGGCATGTATAGGATGGAGAGTGCCAAGAGAACACGGGCATCTGCCATATGCATCTCAAACTTAACATCCTTGGCATCTACTATATATACTGACATGTATGTATTATGATTTACATGTCATGGTCAATTCTCTCTTGCTCATCCAATGATATCACTCTAATAATTTTCTCCTGTCTCTGCTGCAGCTTTTAATTTTTTTCTCTGAACTGAATTTGTCTTTGCATCAGTACCAAAACATGCTCTTCTGTTTTCCCCATCATTTCACTTATCCTTCCTGATGCCTGATTACCCTCTTTCCCTTTATAGCAAACTCATTGAAAAAATACTCAACATCTATCATTATTTTCATATGTTTTTAGTCAATGTCTGTAATTTGTTCTTTCTGAAATCAATTAGGAATATATTTTTGCCCCATTTACTCCAGAAATAGATAATGTCATGATCATCAGTAACCTTTGTGTTAAGCCCAATGATCAATTCTTAATTCTTATTTTACTTGACTTGTCAACAGTATTTGACATAGTAGTACATTTTCTCCTTTGTGCACATCTTTTCCCCCATGCTTGACATTACAGTCTCCTGGTTTTCCTCACACATGACTGCTCCTTATATGTTTCTTTTGCTGAACCTCGGCTGGTCTCTCCTCATCTCTCTGACTTCCAGATATTGGAGCTCTTGAACCTCTTTTTCTTTCTGACTACACTTTGGTGCTATCAACTGGTCTAATGCTTTCAAATATCACCTTTATGCTGATGACTTTCAAATTTATATCTTCAGCCAGACTTCTCTTTATAACTCCATTTTATTCCAGTGGTTCTTACTCCAGGACAATTATGTTCCTCACCCCTGAACCTGGGGATATCTAGCAATGCCTGGAGACTTTTTGGTTGTCACAACTGGGGGTTGAGGGTAAAGGTTCCACTTGCATCTAGTGGGCATACTGCAGAGATATCACTAAATATCTAACCATGCACAGGACGACACTCCACAACAAAAAATTACCTGGGTCAATGCCGATAGTGTTGAGGTTCATTCTCATATACAAGGGAGCATTTAGAAGCTCCATATGGACATCTAATGGATACTTCAGACTTATCATATCGAAACTTATCTCTGATTATTTCTCAAACCTACCCTTTCTACACCCTTTCCCAGCTCAATTGATGCCACCTCTACCCTTCCAATTGCTCAAGCCAAAAAAGTTGTAGTCATCTTTGGCAACTCTCTTTTTCTCATGTTTGCCACCTCCTCCACCAACAACCAGTCTATCAGCAAACCCTGCTGCTCAGTTTAGAAATCCCATCACCTTTACTGTTATCATTCCAGTTCACCCAACATCATCCATTGCCTGAATTATTGCCTTTACTTCCTAAACATTTCCCTGCTCCCTCTTTGGTCCCCTGTAGACTATCTCAACCCAGAAGCCAGTGATCCATTTAAAAATACACGTCAAGTCATATCATATTTCTGCTCAAAGTCTTTCAATGGCTTCCTGTGTCATTTAGAGTAAAGGCCAATGTCCTTTCAATGATGTAAATGCCCTATTTGATCTCCATTCCCCCTTTACAGATTGTAATTCCATTACTCTTACCCTTGCTCAGCCACACCAGATGTGCTACCATCTCTGGGCTGTTGCACTTGCTATTTGGTCTTCCTGGGTTGTTCTTCCTACAGCTTTCTCATGGCTCCTTTATTACCTCCATGCGGGGCTTTACTCAGAAGTCCTCTTCTCAGGCAATACTTCCCTCGCCAACTCATTTAAAATTGCACCTCTTTCCTCACCCCAGCGCACCCTATGCTCCTTCCCTGTGTGACTTTTTTTCTTTGACTGTATTGATCAGTTTCCAATATGTTACATAGTTTACCTATTTTTCTTGTTTACCACCCGTCTCCCTCTAGGAGAATATCAATTCTAAGAGATTAGGTGGTTTGTTTTGTTCACTCCTACATTCACAGTTCCTATAATACTTCCTGATCTAAAGTGAGCTTTCAATAAATATTTGTTAAATAAATGAATTACAAATAATTGTTAAGTTAAAAGCAAACGGGCCTTGCATATATGACTGGTATATACTAAATTTTTTCAACTCAGGGAAAAGTCAACTGGAGCAAGATTTTAAATGACTAAAATGCTTGACTCCAACATCACTACATACTTCTTCACATTTTTGGTTGCTACTGACTTTGTAGACATTAAGTAATATGGAAATAAATGTGGGAAAGCCTGATAAAAATAGGAAGGCAGTGGTAAAAGGAATTTTTTTTATTTTTTAATTGGTGTGTATTGAGTTAGGGTTTTAGGGAGAAGATGGCACTGTGTTAGTTACCTATTGTTGTGTAAAAAATTACCACAAATTTAGCACCTCAAAACAATATGCATTTAGTATCTCACAGTGTCTGTGAATCAGGGAATCTGGATGCAGTTTTGGCAGCTCCTCTGCTTTAAGTCTTACCAGGATTGCAGTCGAAGTATTGATGAGGCTGTGTTTTTATCCGGAGATTCAACTGGGAAAGAATTGCTTTCAAGTTCACTCACATTTTTGGCACATTTTGTTTACTTGTGGCTGCAGGCCTGAGGTCCAGCATCTTGCTGACTGTTGGCTAGAGGTTGCCTTGCACTTCCAGAGGCTGCCTACAGCTCCTTGTCATATGACCATGTCTCCAAACATGGTCACTTACTAAATCAAGCCAGCAAGTCTCTCACTAGAATGCATCTGTTAGCAAGACAGAGTCTTGCACAACACAGTGTAACCATGGAAGTGACATCTCATCATGTTTGCCACATTCTATGGGTTAGAAGCAAGTCATAAGTCCTCCCTCACTCAAGTGGATGAGATTACACAAAGGCAAATACTAGGAGATGGAGATCATGGAGGTCCAACTTACATCTGTCTACCACAGGCATACATACACAAAAATTGAGGAGAGTTTAACAAAGGGACTATTTACAAAGGTATGGGCAAGATTAAGGCAAGTCAAGGAATCCTGAAACACCCTAGGACTAGCAACAACAGGGAGCCTTTATCACCCCTGGAGTTTGGAGAGAAGGCTAGGGGATGGAATATTTATCCTGTAGGATAGGGTTGGCTTCCCAGTAGGAGATGCAGTTTTGATAAGGGAACATTGCCACTGCCAACTTGCAGCTTGGCAGAGAGGGAGCCAGGGGCATAGTCTAACCAGCATTTTTTTGGGGGACTCCTGGATGTTCTCAAGACCTCTCATAACTATTTTCAAAACTATCTTTATACTAACACTGAGATGTTATTTGCCTTATTTTCTCTAATGTTCTCATGAGGGTACAGTGGAGTTTTCCAGGGACCACATGATGTAATACTGCAAAAGATTGAATGCAGAAATAGATATGAAAATCCTACTGTTTTATATTAAGCTAGGTATTAAGAAGATTTGCAAAAACATAAAACAATGCTAATTTAAATACTATTATGTGGGAAAATAGAATTACTTTTCATATAAACATATTATTGATTTATATTAATGTACAATGAGTTTATTGTTTTTTAAAATAATTATATAAATGTAAATTTTTCTGTTTTAATTTATCATATGGTAAAATCAATAGGCATAATTTTTGTCTTAGTTTCTCTTATCAATAAACATAATTTTTAAGGGTATTGATAAGTTCTGAGGTCATGGTCTTTGAGTTGTGCTGCTATAATCTCATCCTTCTTCCACTTTCTAATTCACTGCTAGTAGTTCCCATCTGCTGGACAGAAGTGGAAGGCAGAAGAGGAGCTAACCTGGTTGATGTATCCATAAATGTCAGCTTCCTGCAGCACAGGGTAGAGCAGATGAGGTACAGAGTGGATGCTGAGGAGCAAACACAGAACATCTAGCAGAGATAATCTTTGTGCTGTATTGGGCTTAATCCATAATCTTTAAAATTCCTATGAAAATATACTACTAAATACTTTTATCATGTATTTTCTCCTGTCATTAGGATTGCATTGTGAAACTGAGCAAATAGCTTGTCAGGTCCCTCCTTTTTGGTACTTCAGCCTTGCCATTAATGTTTAATAAAATTCATAGGTTGTATAAAGAAAGGTAGTGATTTTCAGACTTTTAAAAAAACAAATGGTAAATCTGTCCGTTTTTATCCAACAGACTCCAGGAGTGCAAAGTTTCCAGTCAATGGAATTCCAGTGTCATGTATCTGAACTACTTGGCAACCTCGACAGATCTTTTCCATTTGTTGATGAGGCCCATAAGTGCCCCCTGGAAAGAATCCTAGACTCTAACCCAGCACTTTAAGTCTCTCTCTGGACTCTACTTCCTGTCTATTCAAAGATTAATTATTCCTTTTTCTCAGTTATGACTTTCCTTTTGAAAACCTCCATCTTTATTTCTCTACTTGCTTCATACAAACTAGTTTCTGGGTCAGCTCAACACCATTCCAGTATTCATTCTTGACTCTTAAAACTGTAGGACTTGGAAATGAAGCCTTATTCAGAGCCCCACAGCCCCACCTGCTAGACATGAGAGTTTAATGACATGGAATGGTCATATCACCAGGCCTGGATAAAAGACTTATCAAGACACTTTGACTTTTGTTATTTTTAGTTTGTGATCCCCAAGAAAACTGTTTATGAGATTTGGAAATCCCTTGACATTGGGAAAGGAGATGTAAGGATATTGACCATTTCTTCTCATTAAAAAGTAATTGACTTACTGATATATAGTTCTATCTCTTCTGAGATAGTTAATATATGTCAGTTTCTAGGGCCTGATTAGCTCTGAGAACAATAATAGGAATTTCTGTGTCTATACCATTGAACAGAGTTTTCCTTTTCCTTTTTTTTTTTTTTTTTTTTTGAGACCAAGTTTAGCTCTTGTTGCCCAGTCTAGAGTGCAATGGCACAATCTCAGTTCACTGCAACCTCTGCCTCCTGGATTCAAGCGATTCTCCTGCCTCAGCCTCCCAAGTAGCTGGGATTACAGGCATGTGCCACCATGTCTGGCTAATTTTGTATTTTTAGTAGAGACGGGTTTCACAATGTTGATTAGGCTGGTCTTGAACACCTGATCTCAAGTGATCCACCCACCTTGGCCTCCCAAAGTACTGGGATTACAGGAGTGAGCCACTGTGCCTGGCCTCCGAGTTTGCCTTTTCAATTCCGGGACTCACTGAGTATTAGCCTACCAACCTTTCCTACACAACCCATTAAGCCTTGTACATTTATATGAGCTTATTTTAATTTGGAACTTGTTACTGTTTTCAAGTCTCCCTTTTTCTAACCTGTTGGCTTTGATGATACAATATTCTGTTTTTTGCATCTTAGAGGATAGGAATGTTTGCCTAAGTGAATGCTAGGTCATGAATCAAAGAAGATGTACCATAGTCTAATGTGGGAGAAGAAATCCACATCACACCTTTTCTAATAGTGTCAGAATTCTGCATCTGAATTGGAAAGCAACTGGAACTTGATAGGAACAAACATAAACCAGAGATCGTAGAAGGATTAGCTTTCTGTGACAAAGTGGTAAAGTCTCAGGTAGTTGAAAGTACTACTTAGTAGGTGCTACTAGATGCACCTTTCAGAGAATGGAGCTCAGAGCTTTCAACACAGTTCTCTGTCAATGAGAATTTGCCCACACCAACCAAGCACAGATTAAAGCATGCTTTCCTTGCTATTTGTAAGTTTCTGTAGTCATTGGCTTTAGATTTTTCCATGGTCTTCATAGTCTCTCTTGATTACTTCTATCTTGTTTTTTTTTTTTTTTTTTTTTTTTTTTTGAGACAGAGTCTCGATTTATTGCCCAGGCTGGAGTGCAGTGGTGTGAATTCTGCTCATTGCAACCTCTGCCTCCTGGGTTCAAGTGATTCTCTCACCTCAGCCTCCAGAGTAGCTGGGACTACAGGTGTGCACCAGCATGCCTAGCTAATTTTTTTGTATGTGTGTGTTTTTGTTTTGTTTTTTTTTTGTAAAAATGGGGTTTCACCATGTTAGCCAGGTTGGTCTCCAACTCCTGACCTCAGGTGGTCCACCTGCCTCAGCTTCCCAAAGTGCTGGGATTACAGGTGTGAGCCACCACCTTCAGCCTCGATCTTGTATTGTTCATTCTAATACTCTCAGGATCTGAATCTGGACTTGTCCCAACTCTGCTTTTGCCTCTCAAAACTTAGTTTTCATGTCCCATCAAAGCTCTTTTTTTTTTTTTTTTTTTGTCTTGTGTCAATTCATTATTTAGACCTTGGTACAAATAATTCATGGTTAACTGGTTCCATCATAAGGCTGCAGTAGAAAAGTAGGTTTACAAACAGACTTATGGTGATAAATCTAGCTTTTAGCCCAGTGTTCTCACACCTGACAATTAATAGGTATTCCACAAATATTAGTTGAATGAGTGAATAAATAAATGAATAAAAACTAGTCTTTATGCTCTCATAATGTGCTAACAAACACAATTATTTTTAGCAATAATTATACATTTTAATAAAACGATGCTTAGCCACGTTGCCTTGAAAAGAGAGCATAAATGTGTATAAGTGGATATTTTTAATATATTTGAAAATAAAGTAGAGCATATGCAAAGCAGAATGACATTAGGTAACACAGTCATTTGCAATTCAATGCAAAAAAAAGGTGTTACCAGGTTTAATGTACAAATGATAAACATTCAGTACACTTTAAGTAAACCTCACAGGCTCATAAATAATAAGGTATAATCTACTTTTAAATTGTATAGGTAATATTGCACTTTGCATTTAAGAGATGCTTAGGTCAACTGATTCATTTTTTGCTCAACCCTCAGGAATGGGTACTTGCCAACATAAAATTCACAGTTTTATGGCATAAATTTGATCACAAGAAGAAAAGTAAGTATAGTTTTATATTTTGGTTCTGTTTTTCTCTCAGTTACAAAATAATTTCTCCCATAGGAATAGAGAGGAAAATTTCTCTTATTTCACATTCTCCTGCAGTTAGGCTATTGCAAATGGGTTTCTGAATGGCCGTCATTTTTTCTGTACCTGTGGCAGGCATTACTGCCATTTTTTCTCCTACTGAGAATGAACTTACCAACAGATTTCCAGAGAGCTGTTCAGTTGATCTTATTTGACCTCCTCACCTTAAACTATTGCTTACCTGAGGAGAAAAAGAGTTTGACAAGCACCACTATCCACCTCATGTTATATTTTTAATAAAAGTGACTTTTCTCTCTCTGAGGGCTGTTTTACCAATATTAGGGTTTCCATAGTGGCCTTCTGAAGTGTTTTCTTTCTTTAGCATAGCTTATTCACTAATATTTTTGTCCGGGGTCAGAAGTCATTCTTGGCTCCTTTGAAGCCTAGATGGAGGTATCCACATATGGAAGACAGCAGCAGAAATAGCATCTCAGCTGCATCCAGAGTTTTATCTGGGCCTATGAATGTGTCCACTTTCCTTTTCCTTGCTCCACAGTATAATCCTAGGCTCTAACTTGCCAGTGATTCTCTTGGATGCAAGCCTCCCAAGGGCTCTGGCCCTGTTGTTCCTGTCCACCTCTGAATGTCCAGTTCCTAAAAGTGCACCGGAATACAGTATGTGCTCAGTGAATGATAGTTGAAGGAAGGGAGGAAAGAAAGGAGACAGGTTGAAAGATTCTCCACCCTTGATGCCCTACTTTTTTGGAGTCTATGCATTTTAGCTGTGTTTACCATTTTGCTTGTTGACCATTATTCCCTATTTTCTCCTCCTGCCCATGGTCTGTTTGTCCTGATGTCTGTTTGACCCCTTTTGGCTCTTGATTTCTGTTTCAGTGGCAACATTCAGCTTCTAGACAGCCTAAGGATTGTGAAGTTTTTTTCTCTACTCATAACAATGTATTAACTATGTGCTTACTGCCTGGAGTAACAAAAAACCCTGACTCGACTGATCAGAAGTATGAGAGTTATTTCACATAACAAGAATTCTTAAAGAAAGGGCAGCTCCAGGTTCAGTGTAACTAGAGCTCTGGCTCTTCCGGGCGATTCTTGTGGCTCTGCCCCTACCTCTGTGTTGGCTCTGTCCTCCCAATACCTCTTTTCATTGTTGCAAGATGGCTACAACAGTTTTAGCATCTCATCTGAACATGACGAAATTCAGAGGCTGAAAATAAACTGTTTTTTTCTATGTCTCCAAAGTCCCATAGCTGACTTTCCTGCACGTCTCTCGTCGGTCATAACTGAGCTCTCTGCTCATGCCTAGAAATATAAGAAATCATGATCAGTTTAGATGAATCAGCACCCTTTCTAAAGATGGAACTGGTCCAACCTTTCTTAAAGTCTATGGCACTGGAGAGGAGGGTAGGAACTTCACAAAATCGAAGTCATGTAAATAAGGAAGAAGGGAAAAGCAGTTAAGAAGATAATGGTCTTAGTTTGAATTACCCCAGAAGCAAATTCTTAAAAAATGTACAGCTGATCCTCGAACAGCAACAAGGGGTTTAGGAGTGCCAATTCCCCCGTGCAGTAAAAAAAAAACCCATGTCTAATATTTAACTTCCCCAAAACTTAACTAATAGCCTACTGTTGACCCGAAGCCTTAGCAATGGTATAAACAGTCAATGAGCACATATTTTGTATATCACATGTATTATATACTGTATTCTTACAATAAAGTAAGCTAGAGAAAAGAAAATGTTATTAAGAAAATCATAAAGAAAACATATTTTCTATTCATTAAGTGGAAGTGGATCATCATAAAGATCTTCATTCTCATTGTCTTCTCTCTGAGTAGGCTGAGGCAGAGGAGGAGTAGGAGGAGTTGTTTTTGCTGTCTCAAGAGTGGCAGAGGTGGAAGAGGTAGAGGAAGTGGAAAGGGAAACAGGAGAGGCAGGCATACTCTATATAACATCATAATTTCTGCCTGACATTTTTGCTTTTTTATTTCTCTAAAAGTTTGTGTGTGGTATAAACCTTTCTCTGGCCATTTTCTTTAGTTTCAGTGCCTATATCAAACAAGGGGTTCATGTTGTAAAAGAAGTCGAAAGCAGTCTTGAATAATTGAAACTCTTCTGCTGGATTATCTAATGTCCATTTGTTTCCTGCACTACTTCTTCTACATCTTCTTCCACATCATGTGGTGTTTGTTCGGAAGCACTCATCTCTATCAAGTCATTATCTGTTAGTTCCTTTAATATGGTGTCTAATAGCTCTTGAATTTCTCCAAGATCCATATTTTGAAATCCTTCACTCCCTACCTTTTTTTTTTTTTTTTTTTTTGGTGGGGGGCCATATCCAGAATCTCTTTCATGATCTCCTTGAGTGTATCTGTCACAAATCTTGTGAAGACATGCACAACATCTGGACACAATTTTCTCCAGCAGAAATTTATAGTTTCAAACTTGATGGCTTTCACAACTTTTTCTATAACCACAATAGCATCTTCTATGGTTAATCTCTGCAGGCTTTCAGGATGTTCCCTGTATTGAGGGTTCTCTTTCATAATGCTGATCATAGACCTTAATTCTTTCTATAGAGTACTCTGTGTAATGAACTTTAAAGGTCTTTATGACCTCCTGATTTACAGGCTGATTTACAGATGTTGCATTTGGGAAGAAGTAGACCACTTCAACTCCCTTGATGTTGACTCCTAGGATTATGGGTGACCAGGGGCACTGTCCAGTATCAAAAGTACTTTAAAAGGCAGTCTCTTACTGGCAAGGTACTTCCTGACTACAGGGACAAAGCAGCAATAGAACCAACCCAGAAAAAGTGTTCTCATTGTCCAGGACTTCTTGTTGTACAACCAAAAGATTGGCAACTTGTGATTATCTTTTCCCTTCAAGGCTCTGGGATCAGCAGCTCTATAGATAAGGACAGTTCTGATGATAAACCTGACTGCAATTGCATAAAACACTAGAGTTAGCCTATCCTTTCCTGCCTTAAATTCTGGTGCTCACTTCTCTTCCTTACTAAGAAATGTCCTTTGTGGCATTTTTCCCTTGGAACAAGGCACTTTTATCTGCATTAAAACCTGTTCAGGCAGATATCCTTTTTCTCAATTTTCTTAATGGCATATAGTCCTAGAACTTGTCTGCTGCTGCTCCTACTATTTTGACATTTTTAAAGCCAAACCTCTTTCTAAAATTATCAGACAATCCTTTGCTGGCATTAAATTCTCCCACTTTAGATGCTTCACCTTCCTTTTGCTCTAAGTTGTCATATAATGACTTCTCTTTCCCTATTCTTTTTTTGAGACAAGGTCTCGCTCTATCACTTAGGCTGGAGTACAGTGGTACGATCACAGCTAACTGCAGCCTTGACTTCCCAGGCTTAAGCAATCCTCCCACCTATGCCTCTTGATTAGCTGGAACCACAGGTGTACACCACCACATGTGGCTAATTTTTAAAAACTCTCGTAGAGGTGGGGGTCATTGGCCAGGCTGATCATGAACTCCTGGGCTCCAATGATCTTCCTGCCTCTGCCTCCCAAAGTGCTTTGATTACAGGCCTGAGCCATCATGCCCAGCCAACCATGTTTTGTTGTATTATGTTTGAGTCTATAGGTATGCCTTTTTCATAGCAATCCTCACCCATATAAAGCTGCATTTTCAATACGAGATAAGCTATTTCACACAAAAAGTGCAAAGTTTTCACACCTGCTGGCATAGCTGCAGAGACAGCTTCCCTAATTTCTTTTCCTTTTCTTTTTTTTTTTTCCTTTTTAACAATGGTTTTTACACTATATTCATTTATCTCAAAATGGCGGGCAACCACAGCTGCAGGTCTCAATCTATGGTACATATTAAACAATTCAACTTTTCCTTGTTAATGTCATGACGTTTCTCTGTTTGTTGGGAGCACTTCCAACATCACTATTGGTAGCTTGTATGGGTCCCCTGGTGTTTTTCAAGGTTTACAAAATTGCACTAAAACAATGAAAATACATGAGAACTGCAAGAGATCACTCTTTACTGCAAAATGAAATTTACTGGAGAGATGAACTGCTCAGGCGGCAATGATTAGCCTCACATGTGATGTGGTTTGGCTGTGTCCGCACTGTAGTTCCCATAATCCTCACGGGTCATGGGAGGGACCTGGTGGGAAGTGATTGGATCATGGGGGTGGTTTCCCTCATGCTGTTCCTGTGATAGTGAGTTCTCATGAGATTTGATGGTTTTATAAGTGCTTAGTATTTTCTCCTACATTCATTCTCCTTCCTTCTGCCTTGTGAAGAAGGTACCTTGCTTCCCCTTTACCTTCCACCATGATTATAAGTTTCCTGAGGCCTCCCCGTCCATGTGGAACTGAGACTCAAACCTCTTTTCTTTATAAGTTACCCAGTTTCAGGTATTTCTTCATAGCAGCCTGAGAATGGACTAATACACATGGAATTTTAAGCAAATACAACACTTGAACTCACTATAATAGCAACAGGAGGTGGATATAACATTTTTATAGTAGTACAGTATCTACTATAGTTAATTTTATGAAGTTATGATTTAATATTGAATCGTCATATTTGTTTACATTTCTCTTGACAGTGAATAGTTCCATGTGTAATCTGTGTTTGTGTGCATATGTTTTAATAACTTTTAACTTTTTATAATAGATTTGTGTTTATTTTATGATAGCAAATGATAAAATAGACATACCTCACTTTCTTAAATTTTTCAATATTTCTAGGCCATGCAATTCATTGCAAGTTTTTTCAAATTGTCTCAAATCTCCAAAAAGTTTTCTAATATATTTATTGAAAAAAGTCTGCATATAAGTGGACCCCACATTGTTAAAACCTGTTTTGTTCAAGGGTCAACTGTATAGGTGGTTTATTTAGGGGATGAAACTAGGAAATTCTGGGGATGTAGGAAAGTGAGAGAAGAAAAGGAAGGCAGCTAAAAAAGGGGGCATTATAAATCAAGTTGCAAGAATGGGCAACGGAAGCTTAATGCAGCTGGGAACACTGCAAGTCAGGGTAGACATTTCTTAGAGTTGCTGGAAGTCAGTGTAGACATTTTCCAACCAAGTTGCAAAGAAAATGGAGCATCTATCTGCCAACTCCCATCTAGCATTGGCTGAGGGATGCTCCCAGTGGTGTCAAACCCCCAGCACTTCTAGTCTGTGTTACACACAGGCTTAAAGAAAGCCTTCTGGCAGAGAGTCACAGGTGCTTTCCGCAGAATGAGTGACTATAGGATATGGGCAGAACACTGTCAGTATCTGCTATAGCAAACAGCAGGTTTTGCTACTAACAGGAACTATTTAAATTTGTAATTTCACCTTCAGACTTTTAGAACAACAATGCCAGCCCCCAGACTAATATAAAATAAAAGTAATCTTCATCATACCATGTGCCTTATAAACATGAACTGTTGTTCCAACAGGGCAACAGAGATTTTCGGAATGAATTCCATGTTTGTGATTGCCCTTGAGATTCAAATGTCAACTTTGAGAACAAGTGATGGCAGTGGTGCCCCTGTAGGGAGGTCTGCATCAAATTTGTCTCCATTTTTAATTCCTTTTTGTAATGCTGTATATATATATTTTAACAAGACAGATGCTTTTAAAAAATATTTTTAAAACAGAATTCCCTAAGTAACTCTAAAAATGTTTTTTTCTTAACTAGAAAAGTTTAAACATGATGTTTTTGGGGGGCTAGGGGACATAAAACAACATAAAATAAGGATGATTTATTTCAGCATTGTTATGGATTGAATTTTCTCCTGCCCCCTAATTCATATATTGAAGTCCTAACTCCAAGCACTTCCAAATAAGATGTAACCTTATTTGGAAATAGGGTTATTGCAGATGTAATTTATTAAGGTAAAATGAGGTCATACTGAGTAAAGTGGGCCCATAATTCAATATGACTGGTGTCCATTTGAAAAGAATTCCATTTGAAGAGACAGACACAAACACAGGGAGGACGTCATATGAACATGAGAACAAAGATTGGGGCGATGCATCTATAAGCCAGTGGGTGCTAAAGATGCAAGCCACCAGGAGCTAGGAAAGAAACCACAGAACAGAACCTTTCTCACAGCCCTCAGAAGGAACCAACCCTGCCAACACCTTGATCTCAGACTTCTAGCCTCCAGAACTATGACACAATAAGTTTAGTTGTTTAAGCCACTTCGTTTGTGGTACTTTGTTATGGCAGCTCTAGAAAACTAATATAACTGTCTATAATACCTTCATGATGACTTAGTGGAGCTAGTATAGTTTTCTGAGAAAGGAGGCCCCTTTAGATGTTGATGATTATAGTCTAGTCTCTTGGCACCAGTGGTAAATCACTTAGATTTGGGTTGCCTTTTTCTAGTTGTAACAGTAAAAGAGACCATGCGAATGTATATTTCAGGAATAGTCAGCCCTGTCTAGATTTTTCAGGACAAAAAAGTCACATGGCCTGAAAAACATTATTGTAGTGATTGCTGGAGACCTTCAATAATTTTCTTCTTTCCTTATTATGAAACTGTATAAAAGTTTCCTTTGGTGTGTCTGATTTTGACAGTGGCAAATTGAATATTCAGAGTGGTTAAGAAATTTGCCTAAGGTTAAAAAGCTTCTAACCAGTCAGGACACACATCTGGTTCTGTCTTCATCCAATGACTGTGCTCTTTTCATTTGGAGTCTCCTGCCTTTTTATCCAGTGGAAGTTTTCTCTTTAAAATCTGACAATGATTTCTGTTTCATTAAAGCCAGTTATAGGCATCAACTATTGCAGGAGGCATTCTTATATGATATAGGAGAATAGAGAAAGTAAACTCCAAAATTATTTCCAAATTCCAAGATTCTGGAGTTCTGTGAGAAATCAAAAAAGTTCTTTGGGTATCTGGGCCTTAAACAGAATTAATGAAAGTGTAAGCTCTTAGCCTTGTCCTTCCCCCTTACAAAACGTTTTCAAATTGTAGTCAAAGCAACTTTTCTAAGGCGTGAATCAGATCATGTTGTTGCCTTGCTTAAAACCCTCCAGTGGCTTTCATCAGAACTGCAATATCTAAGCTCTTTGCCATACGCTATAAACTTCTGAGTGAAGCAGGGGCTTTCTTAATTAAACAGAGCTAAGGAGTGGTAACTGGGATAATCTTGGGCAAGTGGGATGCTTAGTTGGTCTTCCTTTAAGGTTCTACCTGATCAGTCCCTTAGCCATCTCTCTGACATCAACTCCCTTAGACCTCCTTTCTTTCACTGTCTTTGGCCACATTGGCCTAATTTTAGGCTTTGAATGCAGACTTGCTTTGATCCCCCCTTCGTTTGCCCTTGCTGTTCCTTCTATGTTGAATGCTGTCTCCAGACCTTCACATGCCTCCCTCTTTCTCACTTGTTCAGATCTCAATTCAAATATTTCTTCCACTAGAGAGGTCATTCTTGACCACGGGGGCTAAAATGTGCCCCTTCGCTGATTCATCTTCATAGAATTTGATTTCTTCTTCTTAGCACTTGCTAGATATTTATTTGTATTTTTTATGAGTTTTTTTGTTTTGTTTTGTCTGAATCCCTTCACTAATAGATAAGTTCCTTGGGGACAGAGACGATCTTGTTCACTGGGAGGCACATAGTAGTTTCATAAATGTTGGTTTGCTGTCTGCTTTTAAATAAAAGTGGCTATTAAAATAATTTTAATGTCTGTAAAAACAGAGATGTTTTTTCATAGAACACCAATATCTGGCCCCTGTCTATCTCTCCATCTCCTCATTTCTCACCACTAATGACCTCAGCTCCTGTCATCTCTGACCTCCTTACATGCTGATGTCCATATTTATGGGCTTTTTCTCCGTTGATGCGTTATTCCTTGTACTTGTCCTGGACCCACACCTCCATTGGAATTTCTTCACTTTTCTAGACAATGGTCCCATGCTATCCTGTATTTCTAGTATCATAACACCCATTGCACTTTATAATAATTATCTGGTTGTTTCATTTCTGTTAAACTCTCAGCTCCATCAGAAAAGGGCCATGTCTTTTTGGTCTACTTCTGTGTTTTGAAACCTGGGATGCTGCCATCAAATAGTACTTGCTTAGTGAATGAGAATCCACAAATGTGCAGATCTCTCAGTATATTTGCTTCACTCCAGCATTCTCTTGAATTTTTATATCTTTGCATTTATCCTAAAAATATAACAGTTCTACATACCAGTTATCAGCACAGGATTTATCACTACCTCCTGATTCATTCTCAATTTCTAGATGTTAGGATATCCTGCTGTCCACAGCATCAGTGCTAAGCTAAAAATCTTCAGCCTCTTATTAGCTCTCAACATCTAATGAGTCACCACATGTGGTACTTGTTTAAAACTCTCTTGCTTTTTTCCAGGTCCTGGTGCCAGATATCTGTGCTCTTGTCCCTTTAACAGAGTCTCCTTATTGCCATCATTATGGTCAAAATTGGTGAATACACCTGCTGTCAGATTTTAGTGGATCTCATGGTGTGCAATCAGCTGTTGTTTGAGCTCTCTAATTTCAGTGTTAGAATACTGGTAGATTGGATTCAGCCTGGCACAGTGAATTCTTATGGCACAGAGAGACTGATATGTGGTTCTAGAAGCAGCCTAGACAACTTGAGTTGTCTTTGAGTTAGTGTGATGGCAAAACCAAGATCATAGGCATAAATGAATGCTTAACCTCAACTAGCTATACCCTAAATGGTAATCAGAAATGGATTTTAAATAGTGAAAACTTTTATTACTCTTTCTTGATTTGTATTAAAAATAGGACTCCTAATTCTTTAAGGATGTTTGTGTATACACAGAGATCATCTATCATCATTCCCAGGAGAAGCAGTATAAAAAGAACTCGGGGCCAGGGCTACCTGAGATCACATCTCAGTTTCCACAATGCTGGTTTTATGATATAGAATAAGTGTCAGTTTCCTCGATTGCAAAATGCACATAACAATCATAGATACTCTATCAAGTTGTTGTGCAGGTGACACGCTTAGTTAGTAAGCACTATTTTTGTCGTCATCATCATCATCATCATCATCACCATCATCATTCTATTCTAGTTATTACGCAGTCGACAAGGAAAGAGAAATTAAAAGTTCATCTAGTAGATTTTGTGCGTGTGTGTGTGTGTCAAAACAAATACAATTTTAATTACTACCAAAATAATACTTGTGTTTTGCCTAGGACAAATCACTTTCATGAAAGGGAGAAATTATCAAAGTAACTCTTCATGCTTTAAAGTTGTTTAAAAAGATATTATGGTAGATTGTCCTGTCATAATTGATGAGCCTGTACTATTTTGCTAACCTGCCACCCTTCTTCATTACTCTGCTTTGGCAGACCACAATCAACATGATTTATTGCAGCTGGTTATAGGTCTGTAGCATGAACTAAAGATTGTTCTGAATACTTTCTCTTTAAAAAACACAGAAATAACACATGCTAGTTGTACTAAATTTAAAGAATACAAGAGATAAAATAAAAATTATAACCCAAGTCAAACAATATTTTTTTAAAAAATCCTTGTTCATCCCAATCCTAATCCCCAGTAATCACCACTGATACCAGTTTGGAGTATATTGGAGCATATCCTTTTAGGTCTCTCTCTGTCTGTCTCTCTCTCTCTCTCTCTCCCTCTCTCTCTCTCTGTCCATATCTATCTGGTGTGTATACCCATGCACATGCACACATGCATATGCACATATATATCATATGTATTATATGCACATGAAGTAATTTTGCTTTTTAAAAAACCAGATGTGATCAGACTATGAATATTGTTCCTTAACTTGCTTTTCCACTTAAAATACATCCAGAACAAGTTTCTATGTATCAAAAAATATACAAATACCTTATTCCTTAAAAAAAAAAAAAAGGCTCTGCTATTTTCTATTGCATGTTTAGGAGACTGTTATGTTAGTGATCCCTAAATAATCACACCTCCTGGTAACAATTCCTTTATGTAGTTGAGGTTGCTCTGATGCTGATGCTGCATCAGCATACATTGATGCTGAGGTTGGCCATGTTACTTGCTTTGACCAATGGGATAGCAAAACTTGATAAGAATTTCCATGTCGGGGCTTATCTTCTTGGAATGCTCTCTCTTGAAAGTCATCTGCCATGTGAGAAGTCTGACTATTGTGAGACGATGTGTGGAAGCTCAACTAGGCTGATATGGTTTGGATATTTGTTCCGCCCAAATCTTAACGGTAGAATATAATCCCCGGTGTTGGAGATAGGGCCTGGTGGGAGGTGTTGGTTCTGTGGGGACGGATGCCTCATGGCTTGGTGCTGTTCTCCCAATAGTAAGTGAATTATTGTGAGATCTAGTTGTTTAAAAGTGTGTGGCATGTGAAGTGCCTGCTCCTGTTTCACCTTCTGCCATGAGTAAAAGCTCCTGAGGTGTCCCCAGAAGTTGAGCAAATGCTGATGCGTGCTTGTACAACTTGCAGAACCATGAGACGATCACATCTATTTTCTGTATAAATTACCCAGTCTTAGGTATTTGTTTATAGCAGCACAAAGAATGGCCTAATACAAGATCATGTGGAGGAGCATTGAGGCACCAGACATGAATGAGTGAAGACTTTTGGAAATTCCAGCATGGGCCAGCCACCAGCTGTTGTGGCATGCGATTGGCCACAGTCAATACTATATAGAAAGGAATAACTGTCTATATTCCTGACCCACAGAATTGTTGTGTTAAGCCATAACTTTTGGAGGGTTGTTAGACAGTAATAGATGACTGAAACACATAGGTACAATATAATTAACTTTTCTAGTGTCTTATTAATGTATAGATTAGTACTTTTTCTGCTAATTTAAACAAGATTTAATCATCATTCTTTTATAGATACGTTTGCACACTCATGCCTGTATTTCTATAAGACAGATTCTCCCTGGTGAGATTACTGGGTAATTGAGTACGTAGATTTAACATATTGATACTGTCATAATGTCTTCCTGAAGTCTATTTTAATTTATACTTATACCAATACTTGATTATATTGCTTATGTCTCTGCATCCTTGCCAATACTCTGTTATTAAGCTTCTACATTTTTAGAAGCTCTATTTTAATGAGAAATCTTTGATTAGTGTGATTAAATATCTTTAGATGAGTTTAACACCTACTTTTCTCTCTTCTGGGACCATTTTTAATTGGGTTGTTTGCCTTTCTCATTATTGATTTTAAGAACCATTTATGTATTAAGAATATTAGCTCTTTGTCTGAGATAAGTATGCAACATATTTTATTCCAATGTATTGATATATAAACTACATACTTTTGATTATAGTGTCTTTCAATTTACAAAGGTAACAAAATTTTGTGCAGTCAGGACTTAAAGTTTTCCTTTATGTTTTTTACATTTTTTGGCAAAGCTTTTAATGATTTTCCTATAATAAGATTTAAAAATTATTTTACTATATTTTCTTTTAGAACATTTACAGTTCAAAAAACTAGGTTTAAATATTTTTTTAACTGGAGGTTGTTTTGTAAAGGTTATATTATTATTTTCCAATTGGATAACCAATTGTCCCAAAACTATTAATTGAATAATTTGCCATTTTATTGCTTTCTTAAAATGCTACTAAGACCCTGAAGGTTACCTGGATTGCTTTCAGACACTATTTTTTCCATTTTTTTTTTTCTATTCATACATTACCATGGCTCCTAAAATTATCATGAGTCTTTCTCTAGCATAGTGATGTTAATTGTTCAGCCTGCTCCAAAATTTGAAATAATTAAATCCTGTATGTCAAAGAGCAGGGTCATATACATGTCTATCCAATCTATTAGATTGGTGTTTTTGCCACTTTAATGGCGAAAAGCCACAATTACATTTGCACCAACAAAATACTAATACGTACTTAGAAATTTTGTAAAAGAAATACATACAGATCATATTTCATCTTGGAACTATAAAAAGAAGCTCTAGTAGCAAAACAATATCTGAAAGAAATAATAAATATAAAGATTAGCCTGACAAAATATTTTTGTGATGTCCATAAAGTGGTCTTCAATTTTACTTTCTGAGGGATCTAAATCCTTTTCTTTCTGCTCTCCCAAACTCCCTAGCCCTTAAAAGCTAATGAGTGATACATAAAACTGTTGAGAAGATTAAAGTCGGCTGGGGAGGAAGGATGCTAAGAATTTATTTTCTAAATTCTGATTATAAGCCTGTTTAGCTGAATTGATAAAATAATAGTGTCTATAACAGCCTAAGATACACTGGAGGGCTTTTTTGAAAATATTTTTCAGGAGTGACAGAAGAGAGAAGATTGTTAATTCCTCTTAAGTCTAAACTGGGCATAGTCCTTAAAATGCCTCAATTAATTTTAAAAGCATTTTGTTTTACTTTGTTAGTTCATATGGATGGAGACGGGTATGTTCACATTTAGTCCTGTTTAGTTTTACACAAATGAAATCAATTTTTGCCTCATGTAAAGGAATGCTCAAACTCTTCCTAGTTTTTGATGCAGCCTCACCTCTTACATAATCTGCTTGAATTTATCAGGTTTTGATGGTTTTGTTAGGTTCATGCCATTATGTTCTTAGAGTTTTGGGCTCTCTTCGATAAAACTGTGTACTAAAAATCTAGTTTCCTAAAGTGATAAAAAAGTGTGATAACAAGTTCTCTGACACATACATTGATCTTAGGCAACCTGTAAAAACAGTAAGTGGCATGAAGCCTAGAGCTGCAATGGTCTGAGTGAATTCTACCCTTGAATTTGTGGGCGTGAAATTAAGAACTGTTGTTGACCAATGCACTGTCAGTCTTCAAACAATTCAAAACTAAATGAGCTTAAGAATTAACATTTCTAAAACTCAACATTAATTATGACTCCCTTCCCTTTTTTGATAGATTTTGGCATTTTTTCATGTAATAAGTAATTCTATTTTCTACTTATTCCAAATTGCAGTCTGAAAAATAGAAAAGCACCAAGAAAAAAAAATTCTTTGCAGTCCTACTACCAAAATTCAACCATTGTTAAATAATGTTCTGTATATTCTTGGAGTCATATACATTGTTTAAATGTTTGTGTTCTCACTAGTAATAGATTGTAACATGTTCTCCACTGTATCATTCACCTCACTTTCTTTGTGAAACACAAATAAGCAAATACCACATCTGTCACCTCTCTCTGTGCCCCTCCCCGCAATGATCAACATACCCATAATTTCATCTGTGATTTAGGGCTTAGTTCAAATGACATCTTAATTGCCTTGGCTGTTCAGATAATTACTTCTGTAAGTAAACCTAGCCTCCTTGAACTCTATCTTTTATTTTATTTTTTAAAATTTTTTTATTTCCATAAGTTATTGGGGAACAGGTGGTGTTTGGTTACATGAATAAGTTATTTAGTTGTGATTTGTGAGATTGTAGTGCACCCATCATCCGTTCAGTATACACTGAACCCTATTTGTAGTCTTTTATCCCTCACCCCCTTCCCACCCTTTCCCTCTGAGTCCCCAAAGTCGATTGTGTTATTCTTATGCCTTTGCATCCTCATAGCTTAGCTCCCACTTAAGAGTGAGAACATACAATGTTTGGTTTTCCATTCCTGAATTCTTTCACTCAGGATAATGGTCTCCAATCTCATCCAGATCGCTGAAAATGTCATTAATTCATTCCTTTTTATGGCTGAGTCGTATTCCGTCATATATATGTATATCTCAGAGTTTCTTTATCCATTCCTTGATTGATGGGCATTTGGGTTGGTTCTGTGTTTTTGCAATTATGAATTATGCTGCTATAAACATATGTGTGCAAGAATATTTTTCATATAATGACTTATTTTCCTCTGGGTAGATACCCAGTTATGGAATTGCTGAATCAAATGGTTGAACTCTATCTTTTAAAAAATCCATTTATAACTATATTTTGTGTTTTGCCTATACACATATTTTATCTATTACATATAAACTTGAGGATGATGTGTTAATCAAATCTTATCTTATTACAGGGGATAAAATCATAGCTTATGCAAAGCAAGATAATTTATTGTCTCAGAACACTTAAAAGTTGAATGGGGTACAGGAATGGATAGGCTGCAGTCTCAGTTTGTGTCTCCTTCTCAGCTCTTTATCTCAGTTTGACTGCGTGTTTTTCACTGAACAATTCCTTTTGAAAGAGTGCCTCTTTCTTGATAAATATGACAGGAAAGTTCCAAATAAAACTGTTAGTGATCAATCTTAGGCAATTTGTCTATCTTGACTTATCACTTTGGCCAGAAGGGAGAGCACACTGATTATCAGGCCTAAATAATGTGCCCAATCCTGTGTCTGATCATGGGCAGCAGAAAAAAAAAAAAAAGAAAGGGATGCAGGGAAGAGAAAAACAGAGATATATGCTAGTGATGGCATCGTTACTTGATGTACCTTTGGGTACCCCATGGTTCCAGGATAGTGCCTTGCATATGGTAAGTACTCAATAAATACTTGCTGAGTGAAATGGCTATATCCATGAATCAATGTACACCCAATAGGGAGTGAGAAGAAAGCATTAACATTTTTAGGTATCTTGAGCTCTTTGATCTGTTGAAATAATTAAGAAGATATAAGCTCACTATTCAAAATTGTTCCTAAAAATTTTAATTAAACTGATTTGATGTAAAAAGAAAAGAAAACTTAAGGAGAATAGATGACTATATCTATAATAAAAAGCAGAGAGAAAGAGGTACTTATTGATTACTTAAAAAAACTAAAGATAACTTTCATTTGCTTCTCCTGATTCTGTCTCCACCTGTTCTATGCCTGGGATGTTTGTCTATGTGGATGGCATCAGCAGCTCTCCTTGTTCTCTGGTTCCCAGGTGAGTTTGTCTAATGTGAAACATCTGCAGAAAATCAGAGGGCAGGAGGAGAGAATGGATGGTGTATGTGTTCCTTCACCTTCTGCATTGCCAAGTCATGTGGGCTGGCCACAAGCCTCTTTCAAAAGCCATATTTATTTCATGTAGTTACCTCTCTAGATTCAATAATGGTTTCTTTCTTTTTCCCCTTCAGGCCTAGGATTGGAAGTTGATACCAACACTACCCCTTTTTGGTTTTCCTGAACCTATTTCTTAGCTTTGGAGATAGTCTGTGTATTGAACTCTCCTTAAATTACCTAGTTAAAGTATTCCCTATGTTTCCTTCTGGATTATGACTCATGTTTGCCTAATCAGCACAGAAAACAAATAAACAACAAACAAAGCCCATATTTTGATAAACTTCCTCCATGGGTTAGAGGAGGGGAGAAGACTGGTTGGCTTCTTGACAACTGTATTTCCAGAATCCTTAGTTTTCCTAACATTTATCTCATTAAAGCTGCCTTTGATAATCAGTTTCATAAAATAGTATTTGTGGAAAAAAAAAAAGGTGTTTCTTTTGTTTTGAAGTGAGCAACTCTATTCTAGGCCCAAAAGTCCAGTTATTATTTATACATTTTAATATTTTGAAAGCTAGAATTTTGTTTCTAGAGGCAAGGATAGTACAAATCCCTTGGCCCTTTACTTAGACATAGGCTGTTAGCTAGTAAACTAAGGAAAGAGAAAGCAGAACAAATGTTTCATTAATCATCAGTGCATCAAAACCATTCTAATGAACCCATTTTAAAGGAAAGAGCTGAACAATTTCAGTTGTGTGTTAAAAAATTGCATTTGAAAAAAGAAAATTGTTTCTCTCATTCTAATTAAGCCAAATTAATATTAAGACATTTCAAATGGCTATCTGCAAGCATTGTCATCAGGCACCGAGTTTCATCATGTTCTTTGGTTTTAAAGTGAATTACTTTTGCAATAGAGATAAAATGTATTACTCTCCTTTCATTGTGACATTTACTCTGAGCCTGTTTATACCAATGCAGCTGCTGTGTAAGTCAGTGACTTTCCTTTCTTTTTTCTTTCTCTTTTCATTTTAAAGGCATATATGCAAGTCATCTGACCCAGGTTGTACATGAGCTGTACAGCATATGGTTGGGGGAAAAAACATCATATCTTTTGTTCAATAGTTTTGTATTTTTTTTCCAGTCTTTTGCTTTTCTGGTCCTCAAATAAGGCTAATTACAAAGAAAAAAAAGGTGGGACTGGTGGAGAGGGAGCCTTTAAAAACCATTCCTTTTGCAGCATGGAACAAAAGAGAGTACCAAGGGCATGACTAGGCCTCAACAAAAAAGAAAAGAAAAAAAAACCCACCTAATGAGGATGTCGAGGTAAGTGCTTGTGAAGAAAACCGGCAAAAAAGAGCTTTTAGTCTAAAATCCATAAATAAGTGTGCATCAGATGGGTACTAGAACATTTTTAACAAGACAGGCTATGAAAACTATATCCTTCTATGCAAGAGCCGCATGCCTTAAAAAAACCTTTCTTTACAAGACATTTTCTTTCAAAATTAATTTAAAAGAAATGCTTGAAAATTAAGATGTTTTATTCATGTCTCTGAATCCATTATGCACTGGATACCATATAAAGAGTTATTTTTGAGACATCATTATGAAGGCTGTTGGCTTCTTAGGGGTCAAAGGTTTTGCATGAGTATAAAAAGAAGTTGTTCATGGAGAAGAGCAGAACAGAGGAGATTTTGACCTTGGAGACTTCTGTTGCATTTTTACTTTTAAATTGGGAGGAGAAGCAGCTATACTTGAAGTTTGCTGTTAATTCTGTATACCCGTAGCTTTTCTTTCTGCCTCTCCTGATAGCTTTGAGCCTTGCCATTGGTGGCACAGCAATAGAGGTCAGAGGTTTGCACCTAAATTAATTGTAAAAGCACCAAAGAATCATAGATTTTTAGTTAGAAAGAAACTTAGATTATCTATCGTTGTAAAATATAAAGGTGAAGAAAGATTCTAAGGAGAAAGAACTCTACAGACCTTAAGAAAGATTTGATTTTGTTGTATATTTGGCCTGAATGTATCTACCTTTAGTGTATAGAAAGAACATAGGAATGTGTGTCATGGTGACTTGATGTTATGCTGCCACATGTACAGTGCCGCACTAGTTTGAGGACTTGCTTGGCTGATATAGAGATTTCCTTTTCCCTTCCTTTTCTTTCTTTCTTTATTTTGCCACTTGGTCAGGTAAAAACACCTGTACTATATGTATGTAAAAAAATTCACTTACTCCTGTTTTTTGCTATCTTATCTCTTACTTCAATATGGTGATAATCAAAGATTATATTCAATTTTATTTTATCTTTTCCGTGTCCTATGATTTCAATCTAGAAATGGTGCTTTTATTTTTTATTTTATTGTAAACACTTTGTATTTTTCCATGGAGTCTATTATCTGCAAAGTCTTAAACTCTTCTTCTGTGTCTGAACAGTGTAATTTGTTTTAAAATACATTGTAAGTTGTTTTTATTTTTGCAATAGTATAACTATTGTTGCTCCTCCTCAGCTCAGGACCCTACAATGGTTCTATGCTGCATGCAGCTTAAAAACCTGAGATGATCCCTGCCCACCTCACCCTGGCCCTTTATCTTCTTTTCTTCTTCCTTTTTTTATAGATATAGTGTCTCACTCTGTTGCCCAGGGTGAGTTGGCTCAATCATAGCTCACTGCAGCCTCAAACTCCTGGCCTCAAGTGATCCTCCTGCCTCAGCCTCCTGTGTAGCTGGGACTACAGGCATGTACCACCACACCTGACTCTGCCCTCATCTAAAGTCTGATCCTTCTTAACCTCCTCTGCTTTCTTTTTCTTCTACAGAACTGATCACATTCTAACATACTATAATAAGATTTCCTTGTTACATTTTTCATTTATTGCCTGGTTCCCCTGGTTAGGCAGAGACCTTCACCGTTTTCATTCACCAGTGTACCCCAGGTACCTACAACAATGCCTCAGGCATAGGCCACAGTAGGTACTCAGTTAATATTTGTTAATCTATGGCTCTAGATATCTTTTTCTTTTGTGAATTCTTTTCTCAGAGTAAATTATTGGGTACTGTAAATAGCTTAGTATAAAATAATTTTAGTCATAGAGTATGAACTTTTAATGGTTTTAATAATAGTTGGCAGATTATCCTAACAGAATGTTCACATTTGTTTATATTGCAACCAGAAATTCCAATGTACACATTTTTCCACAGCTTCACTGACTTTAAGTTAGTAGATATGTATCTATATTTTAGCTAGCATACTGGGAGCAAAATTATGGCTAATTGCTTATGTTAATATGTTTTATTCCAGTAAATAATATCTAATATCTTCATATTAGATCGATTGACATATTTTATAATTTTATACATATGCTAGTATATATTGTATTAGTCTAATATTTATATTTTTCTATGTAAAATATATGCTAATTTGGGGGGCTTATGTTTTGAGGTTTTGGAGAGAGTCCTCCTTATATATACAAGTTCTATGTTTTGTTCACTAACTTCTCTGATTTGTTCTAGTGTATTTTCTTATTTTTTACATCATAGTAATGCAGATGTTCATTTTTGAAAAAGTTGAAAATGTTGCAAGTCCCTTTTAATTTGCATTTTAAAAACTGCTTTAATTATATGAATATTAACAATTTTGTACACCTAGGATGCATTGATATCTGAAACTTACTTTTAGATCTTTGCTT
>NW_016803192.1:2110856-2120312 GCF_001698545.2 Rhinopithecus bieti
GGTTTACGCCATTCTCCTGCCTCAGCCTCCCGAGCAGCTGGGACCACAGGCGCCCACCACCTCGCCCGGCTAGTTTTTTTTTTTTTTGTATTTTTTAGTAGAGACGGGGTTTCACCATGTTAGCCAGGATGGTCTCGATCTCCTGACCTCGTGATCCGCCCGTCTCGGCCTCCCAAAGTGCTGGGATTACAGGCTTCAGCCACCGCGCCTGGCCTTGAGATCTTTGCTTCTTAAAAAGTGATTTGTAGACCAGCAGCCACCTACTGTATCAGAATCTACATTTTGATAAGATCCCCAGGTAAGTATGTACAGTGGTGCACAGGTGAGTTTGAGTAGTACTTTTTAGGGTCTTTCTCATCTCCTGAAATTAGGAGACTATAATAGTTTTGCTGCACTGGAAGCAGTGATAATTCAGACTTACAATTATTACTTGCTCTTGGTTATTACCTCAGTCAATAATCAGTCTTTTCCAGAGTGGGTAACTGACCAACAGAGTGCTTGGTATATAGTCAACAATCAATACATGGCAGCTCTTATTATAATTATGATTTCATTGCAATCCTGAAAACCTACACTGTCCTAAACAGTGGTTCTCAATTCTCTCAGATTCAGTGCCACAAAGATTTTTAAGTCTTCTGATATTTGTATGTTAAAAAACTTCAAAACTATAAAACCCTACCCACAAATAAATGATAAAAGAAAATAAAAGGATATTAGTATATAATAAAAGAATTATGAAAGTTCATGCATAGACTGTATAAGAAAACAAAAATGTAGTCACGTTTACTTAAAGTTAGAATTCACACAAATGGTAGAGCTAACAATGCTGACTGTCCAGTACAGATGATTCAAATATCATAACCAGCATTGCAGTTAGAAACATGATTTGTTGAAATGATATATATGGTTTTTTGGAATAAGTATTTCTCTGTAAAGTTCTGCACAAGACAAAAAGTAATCTTCTATCAATTTACAGGGTAGTTACATTTCTGGAAAGGTCAGTGAATCTAAAAATTGTGCAAACATAGGTCAGGTGCAGTGGCTCACACCAGTAACCCCAGCACTTTGGGAGGCCAAGATGGGAGGATCACTGGAAACTAGGAGTTTGAGCTCAGCCTGGACACCACAGGGAGACCCTGGCTCCACCATAAATAAATAAATAAAATAAAGAAATAAATAAAAAATTTTAAATTGTGCAAAAATAGACTTTGTGTTAATATATAAAACAAAGTTAGCTTCTAAGCTTATGTAATGAAGGTATTTCATCTTCATGGATGTCTGGAGGGATGCTAAAGCTGTGTGAACTCCTGGACAATTCTGCATTCCATAGAAGTGTTCTGCACATTGCAGAATGTCTCACATCCTTGGACACTGCCCACTAGGTAGTGCCTTCCAATAACTGGGACAACCAAATATGCCCTCACATATTTCTTTTCTTTTCTTTTTTCTTTTCTTTTTTTTTTTTTTTTTTGAGGCGGAGTCTTGCTCTGTCGCCCGGACTGGAGTGCAGTGGCCAGATCTCAGCTCACTGCAAGCTCCGCCTCCCGGGTTTACGCCATTCTCCTGCCTCAGCCTCCCGAGTAGCTGGGACTACAGGCGCCCGCCACCTCACCCGGCTAGCTTTTGTATTTTCAGTAGAGACGGGGTTTCACCGTGTTAGCCAGGATGGTCTCAAACTCCTGACCTCGTGATCCGCCCGTCTCGGCCTCCCAAAGTGCTGGGATTACAGGCTTGAGCCACCGCGCCTGGCCGCCCTCACATATTTCTGAAGACCCTGAAGGAACGTTATTGCTCCTGTTGAAACATACCGTCTGAGTAAATGTGTTCTTTTCTAAATATTATATCTTTTTGTATTTCATCATTATAGCTGACAAATAACATTACCTGGCATAATGTAACACAAAAGGGGACATCAATAAGTAATTACATACTTACATTGTTGGGTAAAAGCAGACAGAACTATTACACAATAAAATTATATATGGATCAAGAAGTAAATGTCCTTCAGACTGAGTGACCTACAGTGACAGGATTAAAACGTTCTCCCTCTGCTTGCCTCTGGAGATACTTTCAGTTACAATTTTGGACATTTTACAGCGATACTGTGACACTACAAATTGTAAATGACTTTCAGAGAACAGCCTTCAGCTTTTCAGTGCCCCTGAGGTATGTGATCTTACATGAATATACACTTTGTTGGATCTGATTGCTTCATTAGGACCCAGAATTCCTGTGATACTCGGAAACTTGTTTTTTTTTTTTTTTTTCCTGACAAACACTTCATAGTATAACATGATCAACATAATTTCATGATGAACAGTTCAAGACTGAAAAACCCATTAAGATTTTTGGGGGGTTACTGTTAGTATATAATTAAACAGCATGACAGATGCTCATCAAGCAAATCTCCAACAGAGATGTATTTATTTATTCATTCAAGCATACTCTGAGTTTATAGTAATAAATCCAAGAAGGAAAAATTTTGAGAAAACAACCCAATGATCTAATAAAAGTGGTAAAATAAAGTTACACTAAAAGAAAGAAAAACCCATACTAACCTTTGTTTTATGCCGACCTGTCCTCTTCTGCTTTTGGTGTGAAATCACCTATGGGTTGCATTGAGAAGCTTTGATACACACACTAAAATTTCTCAGTGAACCTTTTCGTGATAGAAAATGTGAACTTCTGCATTTCTTTGACAAGCTTGCTTTTTTCAGAGCTCAGATCCCACATACATATTTATGCAGGTCATTGTTAATAGTGTCTAACCTTTATCGGGAAGGTTGCAGAATGGTCAGCCCTTGGCAAAAGGTCATACTGCCCTTTAACAGCATAGAATTGTTGCAGGAAAGGAGTTTCCAGCCCTATACAACATTTTTCAGCACATTCTGAATCTTGGTGGAGCCACATGACTAAACTCTGGCCAGTGGAAAGTGGATGGAAGTAGGATATACACCCTTCCAGATCTGTCCTATAATACCTCTGGACCATTCTTCTTAATCTGCTAGCTGATGTCAAAGCTTAGGGCCTTTTTGGAATTTATGCATAGAGATAGCAAGGCCTCTATCATCCTGATCCCTGAATTAGCATGTGGAGCAGAGTGCCCCCTTCTCTTTCCCATGTATTAGACTTTACGGAAGCCAGAAATACACATTCATTGGAAATGAATGTTTGTTTGTTTAAACCAATGAGATCTGGAGTTTTATTCGTTACAGCAGCTTGCATTACCTCAAGAAATATGAACATTTGGCCGGGCACGGTGGCTCTTGCCTGTAATCCCAGTACTTTGGGGGCCAAGGAGGGCAGATCACAAGGTCAGGAGATTGAGACCATCCTGGCTAGCACGGTGAAACCCTGTCTCTACTAAAAATACAGAAAAATTAACGAGGCGTGGCACGCACCTGTAATCCCAGCTACTAGGGAGGCCGAGGCAGGAGAATTGCTTAAACCCGGGAGGCAGAAGTTGCAGTGAGCCGAGATCATGCCACTGCACTCCAGCCTGGGCGACAGAGCGAGACTCCTTCAGAAAAACGAAAAACAAACAAACAAACAAAAAACAAAAAAATATGATCATTTAGTATTGTGCACTTAAACTTAGAAGATTTTTTGGCATATTGTACACCATCAATGATCCAATGAAATCTTGCTCCCTGTAGAAGGGCAAAGAAAAATGGCATTTAAGTTCAATTCCTTGGTATTCTAGAGGAGTCACTGTGAAACAGAACGGAGATTATCTTAAAGGAAGAGCAGGAAAGACTGTGAAGTAGGTAATGCTACTTGTTTATTTAATTTCACATAGTCAGTATTTTCTTATGTGACTTTGGAGATCAGGGGACAATGTAACACTAATTCCAGGTCATTGGGTAGTAGGAGGATTCATACAATTAATCATTTAGGCAGAAATGATAGTACAGTTTCACAGAGAGGATATCACAGTAATTAGACTAAAAAAATGGCAAGTTCTCGTGTCTGTAAGATAACGCTCGGTTACTACCCACATCATATGAGAAACAGTACAATACTTTTGCTTCTATGGCTAGTTGAGGTAAAGCAACCCTGTATGGACATTCATACATATTCTTACTGTAAAAATAAACACTATTATTTATGGAGCGTTTACTCCGTCACTATCCATGATTATTACAAAACCATTCATTATCAATTAGAGTATCCCACTTAGTCTAGCCAAGGATATATTTATTTAATTATGCCAGATACTTTTCCATACATTTTCTTATTTAAGCTTTTACGTAATGTTATCTCCCATCCCACATGTGCAGTAATGAGGGATCAGAGTTGTTGGTGAACTCATTTGCCCAAGGACAACCGGCTGAGTGCCCCCTCTACACTTTTCATTCTCTGCTCACTACTTTCTTGTATTTCTTGGTTTCCTAATTTAATTGTGATTCTGAGAATCATCCACCAAATCACCAAGAGACTGCTAGTTTAACATCAAAAGCAAACTGTCAAATAAGTCAGGGGCAGCACACTTGACAATAATGTGGGTTTGGAATGATTTCCTTGGAAAATTATTGGAAATACTTACTTCACAAGTTCTCTCAAACTGGAAACAGCATCTCTGTCATTATTGCTGTTTTTCTAACAATGAACTGTTTTCCTTTAGGCATGTATCTTTCCATTATAACATTACATCTTAATTTTTTTCTTTCTTATTGAGGATTTTACTAGACATTGCAAAGAGTTCATTGTATAGCTAACACTGTATTACCTTGAAATATCTTTCTCCCCAGTGGGGACTGAGTCAGAATTCCTTTCAGCATCATCTTTCAAAAACTAATTTTTTTATACCACAGGTTTTTCTGTAAAGGAACAGAGAGTAAACATTTTAGGCTGCTTGGGCAACAAGGTCTCTGTTGCAATTACTCAATTCTGTTATTGTGGTGCAAAAGCAACTATAAACAATATGTAAATGAATGAGTGTGGCTTTTATTTCCTACTTATTTGTACAAATTTATAGGATACATGTGCAATTGTGTTACATGCACATATTGAGTAGTGGTCAAGTCAGGGCTTTTAGGGTATTAATCATCTGAATAATGTATTCTGTACCCATTAAGCAATTTCTCATCATCCTTCCCTCTTCCACCCACTTACCCTTCTGAGTCTCCATGTCTATCATTCCACTCTCTCCATCCATGTGAATACATTTTTGAGCAAACACTTATGGATGAGAACGTGCAATAGTTGTCTTTTTGTGTCTGGTTTACTTCACTTAGCATAACAACCACCAGCTCCATCCATGTGACTGCAAAAGACATGATTTCATTACTTTAATGACTGAATAGTATTCTATTGTATATATATACCTCATTTTTAAAATCTATTCGTCCACTGATGAACACTTAAGTTGATGCCATGTCTTTGCTCTTATGAGTAGTGTTGCAATAAACATACGAGTGCAGGTATCCCTTTGATATATTAATTTCTTTTCCTTTGGGTGGACGACCAGTAGTGGGATTGCTGGATCAAATGGGAGTTCCAGTTTTCATTTTTAAAGAAATCTCCATACTGTTTTCCATAATGTCTATACTATTTTACATTCTCACCAACACTTTATAAGAGTTTTCTACACATCTTCACCAACACCTATTATTTTTGTCTTTTTAGTAATAGCCATTCTGATTGGAGTAAGATGATATCTCATTGTGGTTTTAATTTGCATTTCTCTGATGATTAGGGATGATGAGCATTTTTCAAATACTTTTATTTGTATATCTTCTTTTGAAAATGTCTATCATGCCCTTTGCTCACTTTTTAATGGGAATATTTGTGGGGGTTTTATTCTTGTTGTTGAGTTTTTTTAGTTCCTTGTATATTCTGAATATTTGTCCCCTGTAGGATGCATAGTTTGCAAATATTTTCTCCCACTCAACATCTTGTCTTTACTCTATTGGTTATTTCTTTTGCTGTGCAGAGGTTTTTAGTTTAAGTCCCATTCGTCTATTTTTATTTCTGTTGCCTGTGCTTTTGAGGTCTTAGTCATAAATTCTTTGTCTCAACAGATGTACAGAAGAGTTTGTTTCTTGGTTTTCTTCTAGTATTTGTATAGTTTCAGGTTTTCATTTAAGTCTTTAATCCATCTTGAGTTGATATTTGTATATGGTGAGAGGTATGGACCCAGTTTAATTCTTCTGCATATGAATATCCAGTTTTCCTGGCACCATTTACTGACTTTTCCCCATGTATATTCTTGTTGGCTTTGTTGAATATTAGGTTGGCTGTAAATATGTGGCTTTATTTCTGGGTTCTCTATTCTGTTCCATTGATCTATGTGTCTGTTTTGTTTGTTTTACTAGTACTATGTTGTTTCAGTTACCATAGCTTTGTAATGTATTCTGAAGTGAGGTAATGTGATACCTCCAGTTTTGTTCCTTTTACTCAGGATTGCTTTGGCTATTTGAGCTAATTTTGGTTCCATAATAATTTTAGGATTTTTCTTCTAATTCTGTGAAATAAAAAGTTGGTATTTTGATAGGGATTACATTGAGTCTGTAGATTGTTTTGAGTAGTATGATCATTTTAGCGATATTAATTCTTCCTATCCATGAGCATGCAGCATTTTTCTATTTGTGTTATATTCAAAATGTTTTGTAGTTTTCCTTGTAAAGGTTTTTTTCTGCCTTGGTTACACTTATTCCTAGGTATTTATATTTTTTGTAGCTATTGTAAATGGAATTGCCTTCCTGATTTCTTTCTCAGCTAGATCATTATTGATGTTTAGAAATGCTATGGTTTTGTGCACATTGATATTGTATCCTGCAACTTTATTTATTCATTTATCAAATCTAAGAATTTTTTAATGTAGTCTTTAGGTTTTTCTAAACATGATCATATCATCAGCAAATAGGAATAATTTGACTTCTTCTTTTCTAATTTTAATGTCTTTTACTTTTTCTTTTGCCTGATTGCTCTAGCTGTGATTTCCAGTATTATGTTAATAGAAATGGTGAAAGTGGTAATCTTTGTCTCATTCCAGTTCTTAGAAGAAATGCTTTCAGTTTTCCCCATTCAGTATGATGTTACCTTGGGGTTTTTCATAAATTACCTTTTTAAAATTATTATTATTATTTTTTGAGACGGAGTCTCGCTCTGTCACCCAGGCTGGAGGGCAGTGGCGCGATCTCGACTCACTGCAACCTCCGCCTCCAGGGTTCAAGCGATTTTCCTGTCTCAGCCTCCCGAGCAACTGGGACTACAGGTGCACACTGCCATGTCCAGCTAATTTTTTTGTATTTTTAGTAGAGACAGGGTTTCATCATCTTGGCCAGGCTGGTCTTGATATCCTCACCTGCTGATCTGCCTGCCTCAGCCTCCCAAAGTGTTGGGATTACAGGAGTGAGCCACCGCTCCTGGCCCATAAATTACCTTTATTATTTTGAAGTATGTTTCTTCTATGCCTATTGAGGGTTTTATCATAAAACGTTGTTGGATTTTTTTTCCCAGTTGTCAAGAAGGATGTTGAATTTTATCAAAAGTTTTTCTCTATGTTAGGATGATCATATGGTTTTTGTCCTCAATTTTGTTAATGTGATTTATCACACTTACTAATTCGTGTATGTTGACCCATCCTTGAATTACTGGTATAAACCCCACTTGATAATGGTACATTATCTTTTCGATGTAATGTTGGATTCACTTTGGTAATTTGTTGAAGATTTTTGTTTCTATGTTCATCAAAGATATTATATTTTTGTTTTGTCCTTGTCTGGCTTTGGTATTAGGATGATACTGGACTTATAGAATGAATTAGAGGGAATTTCCCCCTCCTCAATTCTTGGAGTACTTTCAGGAGGACTGATATTAGTTCTTCATACATTTGGTAGAATTTGGCATGAATCTGAATCTATCTGGTCCTGGACTTCTCTTTGTTGAGAGATTTTAAAATTACTGATGAAATCTCACTACTCATTATTGGTCTGTTCAGGTGTTCTATTTCTTCCTAGTTCAGTTGTGGGAGGTTGTATGTTTCCAGGAATTTATCCACTTCCTCTAGATTTTCTGGTTTGTGAGCATATAGTTATTTGTAACAGTCTCTGATTATCATTTTTTTTTTGTATTTCAGTGGTATCAGTTGTAATGTCTCCTTTTTCATTTTTGAGTTTGTTTATTTTGGTCTTTTCTTAGTTAGATAGCTAGCAGTTTATCAATTTTATTTATCTTTTTTAAGAACCAACTTATTGTCTTGATGCTTTTTTGTTTTGTTTTCTTAGTCTCTATTTTATTTAGTTCTGCTCTGATCTTTGTTATTTCTTTTCTTCTGCTAATTTGAGGTTTGAGTTATCCTTGCCTTTCTGGTTCCTTGAGGTGCATCATTGGATTGTTAATTAGTAAACTTTCAACTTGTTGGGGGTAGGCATTTCATGCTATACATCTACCTTTTAGCACTGTTTTTGCTATATCCCACAGGTTTTGGTATATCGTGTCTCCATTTTGATTTGTTTCATATTTTTTTACTCATTTCTCAGTTTCTTCATTGACTGAAGGGTCATTCAGGAGCATGTTGTTTGATTTCCATGTATCTATAATTTCTGAAGGTCCCCTTGGTATTAATTTTCAGTTTTATTCCACTGTGGTCCGAGAAGATACTTGGTATGATTTTCATTTCTAAAAATTTGATGGGACTTATTTTGTGACCTAATATATGATCTATCTTGGAGAATGTTGCATGTGCTGATAAAAAGAATGTACATTCTACAGTTGTTGGGTAGAATGTTCTGTAAATGTCTGTAAGTTCCACTTGGTCTAAAGTCCAGTTTAAGTCCAATGTTTCTTTGTTGATTTTTTTTCTAGGTGATCTATCTAGTGCTATGAATTGGGTGTTGAAGTCCCCCACAATTATTGTGTTGTGGTCTGTCCTTCTCTTTAGGTCTAGTAATACTTGTTTTATGAACCTGGATGCTCCAGTGTTGACTGCATAGAAATTTAGAATTATTATATGCTCTTGCTGAATTGATAACTGCACCACTAAATAGTATCTACTTTGTATTTTTTAAAATTTTATTTATTTATTTATCATTTGTGACTTAAAGTCTATTTTATCTGATGTAAGTATAACTATTCCTACTTACTTTTGATTTGTGTTTACATGCAATATTTTTTTCCAACTCTTGAATTTCAGTCTTTATGTGTCTTTACATATAAAGTGAGTTTCTTGTGAGCAGTATACAGTTGGATCTTTTAAAAAAATCCATTCAGTCAATCTATTTCTTATAAGTGGAGTGTTTAATTCATTTACATTCAAAGTTGTTGTTGATATGTGAACTTTTGTTCTTGTCATATTGCTATTATTTTCTAGCTGTTTTATAAATTCTTTCTTTCTTTTTCTCTTATTGTTTGTCATTGTGGTTTGGTAGAATTCCATAGTGGTATCATTGGATTCCTTTTTCTTTTTCTTCCTCCTTTGTGTGATTGCTTTACTAGTGAATTATATATATA
>NW_016803192.1:2120487-2123049 GCF_001698545.2 Rhinopithecus bieti
ATATTTTTTTTTTTTTTTATCATGGTAAGTCTATTCATTTCCAAGATTAGGACTCCCAGTAGTTCTTGTAGGTCAAGTATAGTCGTGAAAATTCCCATATAATTTGCTTGTCTGGAAAACTCTTTATTTCTCCTGCATTGATAAACACTAATCTGCTGCATATTAAATTATTGACTGCCAGTTTTTTTTTTTCTTGTTTAGCACATTGAATATATCATCCCATTCTCTTCTTGCCTATGAGGTTATGCTGAGAAGTTCACTGTTAGTCTGATGAGATTTCCTTTACAGGTGACTAGACACTTTTCTCTTGCTGTTTCTAAAATTCACTATTTCCCCTTTGCCTTTAGACAGTCTTACTCTGATATGCTATGGTGAAGTCCTTTTTTCATTGTTTCTGCATAGGAATCGCTGAGCTTCCTGTATCTGAACATCTAAATCTCTTGCTAGGCTTGGGAAGTATTCTTCTACTATTTCATTAAATAGGTTTTCCAAATATTTTGATCTCTCTTTGCCTTCTAGAACACCAATAATTCATAAATTCAGTCACTTTATGTTGTTCCAAATGCCTCAAAGACTTTGTTCATTCTTTTTTATTCTTTTAAAATTATTTTGTCTGACTGGATTATTTCAAAATACCTTTCTTCAAGTTCTGAAATGATTTACTCTGCTTGATCTAGTCTACTGTTGAAGGTTTTGAATGTATTTCCTTCAATTAGTTCTTCAGTTCCAGAATTTCTGCTTGATTTTCTTTTAATAAACCTCTATCTTCATGAAATCCACTTTTTTAGCTCCTGCATATGAGTGAGAACAAGTGATATTTGTCTTTCTCTGCTTGGCTTATTTCACTTAACATAACTCCAGTTCCATCCATGTAGCTGCACATGACAGGATTTCATTCTCTTTTATGGCTAAATAATATTTCATTGTGTATATATACTACATTTTCTTTATTCATTTGTTGATGAACACTTAGGTTGATTACTATATTAGTCCATTCTCATGCTTCTAATGAAGACATACCTGAGACTGCGTAATTTATAAAGGAAAGAGGTTTAGTTGTTCACAGTTCTGCAGAGCTGAGGAGACCACAGGAAATTTACAATCACGGCAGAAGGGGAAGCAAACATGTCCTTCTTCACATGGTGACATTGTGGTGATTTCCAAACTATATCAAATAGTATGATGCTGTCAGCTTTGTTCTTTTTTCTTCAGATTGCTTTGATTATTCAGGATCCTTTATGGTTCCATATATAATTTGGAATTATTTTTTTCTATTTCTTTGAAGAGTGTCATTCATATTTTGATAGGGATTGCATTGAATCTGTAAGTTGCTTTGGAAGGTATTGCCATTTTAGCAATATTACTTCTTGCAATACATCAACATAGACTATCTGTCCAATTTTTTGTATCCTTTTTCATTTCTTTTATCATTTCATATCTTTTCTTGTATAGAACTTTCACTTCTTTGGTTAAATTTTTTTAGGTATTTTATATTTTTTGAAGCCATTGCAAATGGAATTGCTTTCCTGATTCTTTTTTCAGATTGTTCACTGTTGGATTAGATAAATGCTACTGATTTTTGTATGTTGATTTTGTATCCTGCAACTTTACTGAACTTTTGAATAGGTTCTGACAGTTTTTTGGTGGTCTTTAGGTTTTTCTAAGTATAAGATAATGGCATCTGAAAACAAGGCTAACTTAACTTCTTTTTTTTCTAACTTGGACGTCCTTTGTTTCTTTCCTTGGCCTAATTGCTCTCACCAGGACTTCCAGTACTACATTGAATAAAAGTGGGCTTCTTTTGTCTTGTTCGAGATCTTAGAAGTATTCAATTTTTCCTCATTTTGTATGATCTTAGCTATCAGTTTGTCATATATGGCCTTTAATTTTTTGAGGTATATTTCTTTCACACCCAGTTTAGTGAGGGTTTTTATTGTAAAGAGATATAGAATTTTATTGCTTTTAAAGTAAGTATCTATTGAAATAATCATATAGTTTTTGTTTTCACTTCTGTTAATGTGATGTATCATGTTTGTTGATTTGATACAATATGTTGAACCATCCCTGCATTCTTGGGGTGAATCTCACTCAATTATGGTGAATGATCTTTTTAATGTGTTGCTGAATTTGGCTTGCTCACATTTATGTGCATTAGTGCTATTGGCCTGTAGTTTTTCTGTTGTTGTTGTGTCTTTGTTTGGTTTTGCTATCAAGGATAATGCTAGCATTGCAGAATGTATTGAGAAGTATGATCTCCTCTTAAATTTTTTGAAGAGTTTGAGTAGACTTGGGATAGTTCTTTAAATGTTTGGTATAATTCAGCAATGATGTCATTAGAAAAATACCCGTAAAATACTAACATGCAAAAAAACTTGAAAGTATAAAACCCACTGATATAATTAAGTACAACAGAGAAACCCAGAACTCTAATTTTGTAATTCTTGTGTGCAGTCCACTCGTGACTCTAGTGTGAAGCCCAGAAGATAAATTTATCAAAAACAATAGCTACAGGAACCTATAGCTATTATTGAGTAATACAAAAATATATAAATTGGCTGGGCG
>NW_016803192.1:2124357-2133687 GCF_001698545.2 Rhinopithecus bieti
TATATATATATATACACACACATATATATATATATATAAATTGTGACAAAAGTCAAAATGTGGGGAGGAGGGTGAAGTTAACATGGAGAAGGTTTTTTTTTGCTTGTTTTTTCTTTGTTTGGTGGTTGGTCATTTTAGGTAATTTTTTATATCTTATAGGCATTCCTTGTTGCTTTTTATTCTTTTTTTGTCCTCTGTATATTTCTGAATAGCTTATCTTTGAGCTCACTGTTCCTTTCCTTTGTCTGATTCATTCTGCCGTTGAATTTTTCAGTTCAGCAAATACATGTCTCAATTCCAAGATGTCTGCTGGCTGTTTACGTTGATCTCACTTTTTCTAGCATGGAAGTTAAGTTAAAGAAAACATTTCTTCATGTTTGTGCCAGGGAGAATGTGAGCAGGAGTGTCTCAGATGTGGAAGCCTGACTCTCTTCCTGTCTGCTTGGAGTTTTATCACTTCTCTTTTTCAGTTCTCTGGGAACTGTCTCATCTTCACATTTGAATTCTTGGGTATTGCCGGTAATAATTTCAGCATTGTGCATTTGTTTTTAGTTTTCTGTATAGGGGAGTGAAACCAGCTTGTATCTATACCACCATGCTGGGACCATAATAAGTCTATACACATATTACTGTCATTGGTTAGATTTAACTTTACCCCAAACATAAAAAGTTGACACCCTTGAACAGCATGGGTGTGAACTGCTACGCTCTATATACAGATTTTCTTCTACCTCTACCACCCCTGAGACAGAAAGACCAATTGTTCATCTTTCTCCTCCTCCTCAGCCTCCTCAACATGAAGATGACAAGAATGAAGACTTTCATGGTGATCCACTTCTACTTAATGAATAGTAAACATATTTTCTCTTCCTTATGATTTTCTTTTTTTAAGAGATGAGGTTTCACTATGTTGCCCAAGGTGTATTTAAATTCAAGAACTCCTGAGCTCAATTCATCCTTCTGCCTTTGCCTTCTGAGTAGCTGGGACTACAGGTGTATGCCATCATGCCTGGCCATATGACTTTCTTAATAGCATTTTCTTTTCTCTAGCTTACTTTCTTGTAAGAATACGGTACATAGGCCGGGTGCTGTGGCTCATGCCTGTAATCTTAGCACTTTGGGAAGCCGAGGTGGATGGATCACGAGGTCAGGAGGTCGAGACCATCCTAGCTAACATGGTGAAGCCCCGTCTCTACTGAAAAATACAAAAAATTAGCCGGGTGTGGTTGTGGGCACCTGTAGTCCCAGCTACTCAGGAGGCTGAGGCAGGAGAATGGCGTGAACTCAGGAGGCGGAGATTGCAGTGAGCCGAAATCATGCCACTGCACTCCAGCCTTGGTGACCGAGCGAGACTCCATCTCAAAAAAAAAAAAAAGAATATAGTACATAATGCATAACATACCAAAGATGTGTTAATTGATCATATGTTTCTAGTAAGGCTTTTGGTTAAAAGTAGGCTATTAGTAATTAAGCTTTGGGGAGTTGAAAGTTATATTATAATTTTTTACTGTGTGGGGGTTGGGGCCCCTAACTCTTAGATTGTTAGAGGGTCACCTATATTTATTTTACAATTTTTCTATTGTGGAGACTTAATATGGATATATAAGGAAAAGAACATATGCTTTTTGGGTGTTTTAGGATTGCTAGAGTTCATACAAACTGAAAAAATTTTGTATAAGGGAAATTTCTATTTAAAAAAATGTTTTGAATAAGAAAAGGAAAGAAAAGATGATTCCTGATATAGAGTGAGATGATTCCTAACATAAGGAGAAAACAAAATTAATATTGGATGAAAATGATGTTTATGTTGTTGCATTTATTCAATCACTGAAAATACTTGTTTTGTCTCTTTGCTGTAGGTCCTGGGATTACAATGTGAAAAAGACAAACGTAGTCCTTGCCATGTAGAATTTATAGTTTAGCTGGGGAGATACACATTATACAAGTAATTATCACAAAGGAAGAATATATGAACCCATCAGATACAGGGTGAAATGGGAGCTTGACTAGAAAGAAGCAAACTGGCAGGAGAAAAAGGATATAAGGAAAATAAAATAACACTGACAGATGGCTTTGGAATTTGAAGGAGGAAGTTGAATTCGTATTTTTATATATGATGTTGAAAGACTACTGGCAGACATTGAGATAGGAACTGACATAAGCTAAAATTGGTAGCTTTTGGTTTTCTTGTTTGCTTTCTTAAAGGAGATTTCAGAGTAACTGGAGTTACTATGGTTTGGGGGAGGTAGAAGTAAAATGTAAAGTTGGGGAGTAAATGGGTGTAACTTGGTGGCAATTCTGAAAGAAGAGTTTGGTTGTGATCGGGAAATAAGTAGCTGGAGTTAGGGCCAGAAACAAAGGTTACAGCCAGATGGTGGAAGGCTTTGAATGATAGGATAAGGAACAGAATTGACTTGAGCAGGTTGTACAGGATCTGAGTATCCAAGGGCAGGATCTGAGCCAGGCAAATTTTAGGAAAATAAGAATTAGAGAGGCAAAGACTCAAAGCAAGGAAAACAGGTAAGAGGACCTCTGAATAGTTCAGATAATAAGGACTATGAGATGAAATGAACGGGGTTATACTGTATTATGAAATTGCTTCCTTTTACTATAAACCCTTTTGAGGTAAATGCAGCATCTGTTCATCTGCCTGTGGCACAGTTTTTTACTGGATGAGAACAGCACTGTATTCACTGGCTGCTGACAATGTCTCTCCTTGTGCTCTGCTATGTTTTAATTATGTTTGACATTCATCTCACACTATTATCCAGTAGCAGCCAATTGAAGAAATGCAGCTTCATTTGAAGTCAAACAAAAGTGAGGACACATGTAATTATATAGTGATATATTGTTACTTGGAAGCTAGAAGATTTTTAGGTTTAATATACCTGTGGCTTCCTACGTTATCACTCCATTCCCATGCCTTGTTTTGATTCAATTGTAAGAAGCGTCAGCCAACAATTTAATTATAAACATTCAACCTAAACCAGGAATAGTCTGAAAAGAACAAAGAATCTAAAAACCAGATTAGAAATCAGAAAAAGGTGGTGCCTTTTAATTATGGATTTTTTCAAATATATACATATGAAAGTAGGAAGACTAGTATAATAAACTCCATGAATCCCTCATTCAGTTTCTATAATTATTATCACATGATGTAACTTGTTTCATTTACAGCCATACCTACTTTTTACCCTTGATACTCAACCTAGATTATTTTAAAGCAAATCTCAGGCATCCTATTATTTCACATATAAATACTTCAGTATTTATCTTTAAAAGAGAACTTCTAAAAAACAGATACATTGACATTATGATATGTAAAATAAAAGTAACAATAATTCATCAATTCATGAAATATCTAGTTATTGTTCAAATTTCTCCAGTTATCTCATAGTTTTTATTTGATAGCAGTTTTCCTTTGTTGTTGTTCAAATGAAGATACAATAAGAATCACACATGAAATAGGTTGATATACTTCTTAAGTCTCATTTAATTTATAGATTCTTCACTGCTTTTATTTTTTTTCTTGCTATTTATTTTGTGAAGATCCAGGGCATTTGTCATGTAGAAATTTCCACTTTCTGGATTTACTGATTAATTGTTATGTAACATGTTATCCTAGCCCCTGAGTTTCCAACAAACCAATAATTAGACTTAGAGGCTTAATTACATTAGATTTTTTTCTTCAAGAATAGTTCATGAGTGAGGCTGAGTCTTACTGTGTAATATTAGGAGGCATTTAATGTCTGGTTATTTCTTTTTTTTTGGTGATGTTGATGATTGAATTCACATACTGTCAGTCTGATCCAACTATTTTAAAGTTGGCCATTACCTCGAGGCAATAGTTTATAAAAGAAGTATAGAAGAAATGGTTAATCAGGTTATTTAAAAATTGTCTATTAGCAATTCATGGATTTTAAAAATTTTTGATATGTTTCAATACATTGAAATAACATATTTTAAATGCACAAATTCGTCCATCTTTGCCCTAAGGGAGCCCTTCAAGTTGGCATCATGTTCCTTTGGACTTTCCTCTGATATCTTCATGAGCTTCCTTGCTTTGTGGAATTAAAAGAGGCTCATTTTATACTAACTCCTGTCTACAATCGGCCATTTCTTCAAGGAACCCTGTTTCCTTTTAATAGGAAGTGGTTTTTAGAAACCATAATCTGAGCACTAAAGGTGCTCATTGACACAGGATTGGTCATTGTTTCTAGCCCTTTCCAACAGACAGAAGTAGAAAATATGTATGTTTTTAAAAAATTACATCATGAGTTCATAGTACTATTTCCAACATAAATTTAGAATTTTTATTTAACTTATTTGATTTTACAGTTGTAGTTCCTTCTCATATACTGAAAATCTTTGTTTTAATGACATAAATATATTATTTCTTTGCTTTATGCTAGCAATATAAAACTCCAAAATTATCATACCAATATTATTACCAATAAAATATTAATTATTAAATTATAGTTTTTTTAATAGTTTTTTGGTCTTTTAGTATTTCCACTATGTTACTAGAGTTACATGTTGAATATCAAGTTTAATTTAATTATTTGTAAATATATTTATATTATAAATGTATAGATTATATTATATTAAGCATAATAATTTAATTTAAAATCATAGGAATAAGTTTCTATCTGTGTGGTTAAAGGCAAAAACTTACATAATAAATATTGATCTTTCATTTTGATTATTTTTTAGAGGATTTAAAAAATATTTAGCTTAATTTTTTATGTTTATATAAAACATTTACATGGGTCCAAAGACCAAAGGTGTAAAACTAATTGCATTCAGGAAAGTTTAGCTTTCATCTCTTTCCATCTCAACCTTGTAGGATAAAGATAACCATTATATTGATTTTTGGTTTACTCCTTTTCATTAAAGAAAAATTACAGTACCTTTATATTCCTCCGTTTTTTACAAATATGATAGCACAAGTTTATACATACTATTCTGAGAAGACCAGACATTTGAATTGGCTCTTAAATAAAGGTTCCCACAAGTTCCAGATCTTCACAAGGATCTTCAAGTTACTATCATTAAAAAGTTATTTTATAAAGAATAATATATTATTTTATTCTTAAAATTCAGATCCATTTAGTATAAGATTATTATATTAGTGTAGACCTAGTGGAAGAAATTACATTAAATTGAACTATTGTAAGGCTAGAACCCTGCTTTATAAGAAGAAAAACACTGCTCACTTTAATGATGCATATTCAGCACTTATTATATATGAGGCATGGTTTTAAGCACTTTCCTAATATTAACTTATTTAATCCTCATAATAATACCGCTAAATAGGCATCATTATTAACCTCATTTTAGAAATGTGGAAATTAAGGCAAGAGATGTTAACAAACTGTTAACATCTCCAGCTACTAAGCAACAGTTAGGATTTGAACCGAAGATCCTGGCTTCAGTGTCTGGGGTCTTCAATCATTCACCCTGCTGCCATCCTCCATAGTTAATTTACATTGTATCTTTTTTTGTTTTTTGTTTTGTTTTGTTTTTGTTTTGCTATTATAAGCAGCATTGCAGGGAACATCCTTGAAAATAAATTTTAGTTCTCTTCAGTTAGTATTTCCTTATAATGATAATTTATTGAACTGAAATTTCTGAGTTGAAAGGTAGGCATATTTTAAGTTAAGCATTTGGGGATTTTTGATGATCTTTAGCACAAAGAAATGAAAAGGAATCCATTTGAGTATGCTGACATGTACCCATGAGGTTTTAAAAAAAAAGTCACTTTATTAATATAATCAAATATAGCCACCTTAATTATACAGTTCAATGTTTTGGCAAATGTATATACTTATGTAACCACTACCACAATCAAGAAATAGAACATTTCCATTACCCCCAAGTTCTCTTGTGTTCATTAGCAATTTCCATGTTTTGAGAACTGATCCCTTTTACTTTCAGTTTTCTTTTTAGAGGGATACATAAAGTTTTTTTAGAAATAGGGCATCCCATTACTAAATCAACTGTCTTCAGGCAGAGATTAATTTTTATACATGTCTGTTTTCTTTTCTGCTAGAATATGTGTCAGGAAGCATTGACTTGAAGCTATCAATATTAAATGCTGCTTACTCTATGTGAGCTGAAAGCTGACATCCATTGTTCTGTTGATAACAAGCCTGGAACTCACACGTCTCATGGGTTACTTTCACCAGCCAGCCCTGCCTTTTTAGATGTGTATACTTGACTTTCATTTAGATAAAGAAACACATTTAAGTAGCTATAGCAGGCTGTTTCCCTGAGGGAGTGTTATACATCTGTCCAAAAGATGGGAAATTTCAGTTTTTGAATGATTAGGAAATCTCACTTTTAATCAAAAGTATAATAGTGAGTTCTACAGACATGACCAAATGTATTAGCATATAATCATGGAATAATATAATTTTAAAATTAAAGTCTACTAAATATTTACAAGAAAACTAAGAGCCAATGAGATTAAATGGCTTGCACAAGGTCACAAAATTTAAGGTCTGTTGGAATTAAAACCTTTTCTAACAGAATAAAATACCCATTCTCCATAAATCTTAGTCTGCTGTTTACCAATCTCACATTCTTTTCAGTTTCATGCTGCTATTCCATATTGGTCTAGTCGTTAGGCATGACTTTTCCCAAACAGAGATTACAGAAATTACACATATTATGTTCACTATACTATGAGAAAATTTTCAGGTCTCATACTTTATAGTATTAATCAGGTATCAGTTGTAAACCAACCTTGTTATATCTATCTTCATATTTATTTAGTATAACATACATTTTCTCAAACAGCACACTGTGCCAGAGGGGCTAAAAAAACATCTCTGCAAAATCTTACTCTTGCTGCCAATCAGCATAGAACAAAATGACCCAGTTACCAATTGGAAAGGAAGCTGCTGCATACTTTATGGTTCCCAAGATAGTTTGAATTGTGTAATTATGAAAACTTATGGTGTTTTTTCTTATTGCAGAAGTAAAGCATACCTATTTGGAAAGAATAAATACTAATTTTAAAATAATAAATAAAATAAAATTATCCCTAATATTTAAAATTGATTTCCACTGTTCACATTTTGGTGTACATATTTCCAAACTTATGAAAAGTAAAACCTTTATTACTTTGATTTTAACAAAACTAATACATGAATAAATTTCCTTCATGTTAGATATAGTAGGACATAGCAGTTAAGGGCACAGACTCCGGATTACCTTGTTATCACCTGGGATCTGCCAATTATTAATCATATGACCTTGAGTAAGTTCATCTGCTGTGCCCGAGTTTCCTCATCTATAAAATGGTGATAATTTTAGCATTGGCCTTATGGGGTTGTTGCCAGAATATGATGAATTTATATATATATACACACATATATATATGTGTGTATATATGTGTGTGTGTATATATATACATACACACACACACATTATTTACCAGGAAACTTGGCACTTATCATTATTACAATATTATCACTATAAAATAATGAAATCCATATGGATTCACTGAAGATTCCCTCTTGTTTACTACCTCTCTCCCCAACTCTAATTCGCTGCAGAGATAACCCATATTACGCTTACAATAAAGAACCATTCCAATGTTTTGATCTCTAAGGATCTATTTATAGCAGTGGTCTGGCTACTATTAGATTTAGAGTATTAAGAGAATTAAACACTTCAAGAGTCCTAAATAAGTTTTCCAAATGAAGTAAAATTTGGAGAGAGTCAGGCATTATTGGGCATAAGCTGAATTGCCGTCCTTATTGGGAGAAAAGTGGCTAACTATCAAAAGGCCCAGCCTATTTTACAGATTTAGATAAGGGGAAGAAAATGATCTAGGTGCTGCTCTGGCCAATCTTGACTGTTGCTGACAGGGTTGGATGCTATAGTTTTTATACATTTCCACTATGGCCTGTAAAAGTTTATGTCTTTACTTGCATGAACAGGGATCAGTAGAAGCAGTTTCATCTGAGTTCCATCTCTATTCCATTACAGACATTTTTTACTCTTTGAAACCCAACCTCAAATATTTCCTGTCTTTGCTTTTCTCCTCATGGTGATGTCATTTGTCACTCTAACTGTAGAATCAATGGTTCTCTACTCATGGCTGGAGACATGACTACTGACAGATCACACATTTTCATCTTGTGTCCCTCCTTAATTGAAGAGAGAAAATACTTCTTTTTACCTAGTTCAAATTCTGGACAAAATGGGTTCAAATGGGGTCAGGGTCTGACCTCCTGAGATAATCAACTGTGGCCAGAAAGGTGGGGGTCCTGTAAAACATGACAACTCCTGCTAGAAGCCCATGCTGGGAATGGGAGAAGAGCATTTCTCATAAAAAGGAAGGTAGGAATGAGTGGAGCATGCTGCTCTTGTAATGATGGTAGGAGCTAAGCAGTCCATAGCACCACCATGACCTTTCTTAATTTCCGTCTGCTCTCTGCCTGCACATCACCTCACTTTCATTACTCAGCAGCATGCTGTGGGTGTGACTTTTGCTCTTGTATGCCATTGATGCCATCTGCTCCTGCCTTCTCTCCTTTGATGTCATTATACAGATGGCAAGGGCACAATGGGAAGTGGCACTTAGTTCAATATGGTAGCTCTGGATACATCAAACCTGCCCTGCATCAATGCTGCTGATAACTAATCCAGCTCATGTGTAAGTCTAATAATGGAATAATTATTACATTTTGGCTTAGCCTCTGAAATCCCATCATAAATTATTGGAACTATATGCATCAATTTCAAAATATGTGTCTTATACATTATGGGAGCTAAAATATATGATTGTTTTAAATGTAATCTGGTAGATTTCTTAGAAATGATGGTAACTTACTAATAGTAACCTACCAAGGTTCAGAAATTTTGTTGATATTATAAACAATGGAAAATGTCTTACAAATGTGCTTGTTAATCTGACCATGTAGGTGTCAGAGCTAATCAGTCAACAGCTACAGCTAATGCAGGAAAGAAGAAAAATTAATATTCATTAGACTCTTGTTTACACTTCTGTTGTCAAGGTCAATCAGTTTGCTTTAAGCACAACGTTTCACTCTTATTAAAGTCATTAGTACCCTTCAGTATACAGAGAACACTTGGGTTTCACAAGTGTGTTTGATTTGTACATCACTCCCATTGCACAGGGGCCCAGGTTTAGGCCATCATTTGCTGGGATTTAGGTGTAGACCTTTATTTAAACTAACAAATTATCACAATAGAATAATAGCTTAAAAGTGGGACCAAAATTCATGTTTTTGGTAATACTCTCAATTGCAAAATCTAATAAGTATTCAGCCTTTCAGTTTTAACACAAATAATATA
>NW_016803192.1:2134020-2228472 GCF_001698545.2 Rhinopithecus bieti
TCAAAACAGTCACCATCAGGACCTGGTAATGCAAAAAATGCTTCTTTGGTATTCTGTTTACCTTTGTGTCAAAATGATAATTGTTAACAACTGAACTGTGATAAGAAGTTTTACTGAAAACAGTGAATATAGTTAGGATTCCATGAGTATAATCCTAACAGTATAATTTTTTCTTATTACAAATAAAAGATAATTTTCACGACTCCCCAAGTGTGGAACTATCAATTTGATGAAAATCCCAGCTTTACATTATTCCAGCTGACTCCTCAACGACCTGCAAGTCTGGGTCTCCCAGGCCAATAGTTTACACAGAGGAAGCAGGTCTCTGGAATGGCTCTTTCATCATTGATTATGTTTTTATACTTCATTATCCCATGGAGAAATTATTATTTAAATTATTATGTTGTTAAAATTGCAGTATATATTATATTATTATAACATTATAATTATTGTAATGTGGTTTTCAACTTTTATATATATCTCCTTGGTATTTGGTTCCAGAGGTAGGAACTATAATGGATGACTCAGCAAAGAATCAATACAGACTCCTAGTTACTTACAATTCCCTGAAACCTATTTATTAGTTATTAACATGAGAATTAGATTCCACAGAAATAGTCCATTTACTCTTTTGAGCTCAAAATAGAGCTATGGTATTTGTAGTTTTCTTTTCTTCTTTTTTTTTGAGATGCAGTCTTACTCACTCTGTCACCCAGGCTGGAGTGCAGTGGCATGACCTCAGCTAACTGCAACCTCCGCCTCCTGGGTTCAAGCGATTCTCATGCTGCAGCTTCCCTGGGACTACAGGCATCCACCACTAAACCCAGCTAATTTTTGTATTTTTGGTAGAGATGGGGGTTTTACCACGTCGGCCGGACTGGTCTCGAACTCCTGACCTCAAATGATCTGCCTGCCTCAGCCTCCCAAAGTAATGAGATTAAAGGTATGAGCCACCTCACCCATCCTATTTGTGCTTTTCTTAATCCTGTATCTCAATGATTTTAAACTGCTTTAGAATGTTGTAAATATATGCCTCTTGACTACAACAAGTAGAACAATATTTCTTCTATATGCAAATTATGCGCTTTTATGACAGTGAATGTTGAGATGCCTCAGAGAATAAAAGATTCTTCAATAATTGCCATAAGAGAATTTAATATTAATTATTCTGAAACTGAAAAGTTAATTTTAGCACATTTCATCTAAAATTTAGTTAATACATAGTCAATATTATTCCTACAGTAGAAAAGTTAATTCATACTTTGGAGAGGTGAGGGCCATTGGTAGTCAATTAATTCTGGTCAATTTTTTTAAAGTTCTTAAAATTATTAAATGTTCTGTTGGCACGCTCATGACATTTTATATAGAGACAATGAATGACATATAGGACTTCCAGCATAGTGTAATTTCTTCTGAGCATTAAGATGAGGGAAAAAAGTAATCTCTACAATATTGTAGAAGTGTAGAGGAGAGTACTTTGGGAATTAAGCATTTATGAGTGAGAACCCAGGTTTTATATATATATATATATATATATGGTGTGTGTGTGTGTATATATATGGTGTGTGTGTGTATATATATGTATTTGCTAGTATTTGCCATATTATACAGTGCCAGAATACATTATTTTTGTTCTCTCAAAAATTTATTTTGGACAATGCTGATCTAAAACTAAGGCAGTCTTCAGCAGTCACAGAAATTATCTACTCTTCAATCATGTTCCAGGAAGTTTTTATTTCAAGGTAGCTTAATTAAAATATCTTTGACTCCTCATCTTCCAGGATCATCCCCAAATAATAACAGGAACAAGAAACAAAAAATGGAAACACATATTTCATTGCCAATGAGACAAGAGATGCTTAATTCAAATAAAACATGAATACAGTAAAAGATGGAGTCATCATGAATGATGTAGCAGGTAGGAGGAAGGCCACGTCTAAGTGAGAGTGGATGTGTGTGCACACACATTTGAAGGGTGACAACCAGGAGCAAGCAGATATTTTGTATAGACCTGAGACAGCCTGAGAGATTGGAGGTAGGTTCTGAAAACGGCATCATTTCTTGTCACTTCTATCCTGCACTGTCACAGTGCTTCCTTTACTCTACTCCAGCAGGAAACTGGATGTTTATTCTCTAGATTAACCGAAGTAGAGGTTCTGGATTGGAAACACCAGGCACAGCAGACAGGTAGTGGAAGGCGGTGGCATGCTGACAACGGTATAACTAGGTGAATATGAAAGTTCTGAATGTTGATAATCCTGTTTCCTTTCCCTACCCAGCACCAGAAGAACACCAGGAGCCAGTGTATTTATCCTCTCTTGTCACCACCTCATCTACCAAACAGGAGCTGAAATCTCCTTTTGTGGAGAAAACAACTCCAGAGAAAAGATATACTAATACTGACATAGAAGATTCACAAGTAAAAAGCCAGCTGCCTCTCTATTGCCCTGCAGTGCAGCCCACCAGCATACAACCCCACACTTGGACAAGGAGATGTCAGTCAATTTCTTAGCATTTCACTCTTGAACATAAAGGAACAGTTAGTGATAACCAGATATTTGAGGATAATCTCCAAGAAGAAAGAGACTGAAACAAGCAAAGGGAGAAAAATAGAGTTCACGAAAAAAAAAAAAAAATGCAAGAAGAGGAAAACTTCAAATAAAACACAAAATATAAGAAAAATAATGCACAAATAAAAGAAGAATGAGATACTATTAAAATAAATAGAATGAGAAATTTAAAATATAAAAGTAAATAGAATAAACCCAAAGAAGTTTTGGAAGATAAAGATGAGAAAATCTCCCCAAAAGTTAAACAAAAACAAACAAACAAAAACAAATAATAGGGGAATAGTCAAGAAAGCTAGAAGTGCAATATCCGATAAATAGAAGTTCCGGGGAAAAAAATAAAGAAAATAATGAGAAAGAAATATAAGAATATTTCTCAAAACTGCAAGATGAGTACTAACACAAAGCATGAGAAAGCTATACCCTGGCATATGATTGTGAAATTTCAGAACATTAGAGACAAAAAAAAATCTTGAAAAGTGGTTACATTTTAAAAAAACAAGAGTAAGAAATAAATTAATTTTGTCAACAGATCTGTCTGGTTTCTAGGCAGAATCTAGAACAAACAGGTTGTGTATATTACTTTAAAATATTGATGCAAATGCCAGAAGAGAAAACGAATAAAAGCCGAAAATTACTCTGGGCACAGGAATGAAGGGTTGGGAAAAGAGGCAACGAGAAATGGCTGGGTTTTTATTAGAAGTCTTTTAGCACTCTGACATCTAAAATTACTTGAATGTACTATATGCTAGAAAGAAATGAGAAACAAAACCCTTTCCAAGAAAATAACCTCAATTTATTTAATATTCATTTCTTATCAAACTCTCAGTTTAGAGAATAAATTCATAAATAAACAATTTGGGGGCCCCAAACCTGGGAACTACCCAGGTTATATATATATATAAGGTGTGTGTGTATATATACACACACACGTACACATATATACACACACACACCATATACATATATGTGTGTGTGTGTATATGTGTGTACGTGTGTGTATATATATATACAGGTTATCGTATGGAGTGAAAAATAGTAATGAATAAGTGTATGAGCCTTTATTCATGGTTGGATTTGAAGACGTCACAAAATGCATAGCTATCACGAATACAATACAACCGTGCCTTTTATAAAGCAACTATAGTCACACTTCAAATCTTACCTTCAGAATTCACAATAAAGATGCCTGAAATCATTAAGCATGCAGAGAAAACTACCTAATTGACTGACAAGAAATATTTTTTCATGTTCAGTTTGTCAAAGATGAGTTGATACCAGTAAAGCCTAACATCTTGACCATGACATTTTAGGATGTCAATGGTTATACAAAAATTCTAAGAGTAATCTTTTTTAGGGTGATTTTTCTGGAAACTGAGATTTACTAAGAAGAAGAATCCAAATATATTACCATGGAAATCTTAAAACTCCTGTGTTTCCCACAGTGTCTTCCATCAGAAAGTTGGTGATTTCTTAGGACTTTAATAGTATAGCTGATGTTAGGTCATTAATGAGGGCAGATGTAAAATGGAAGCCTGAGAATGTGATTTTAAGTGTATTTTTTCTCCTCTATATAAAAGTTGTAAAATGAAAATCTATCAATTACCTGCTTAAGAATCTCTGGTATCTTCCTTTTGCCTAGCATAAAAATCTGAACTAAATCTTTTATTCAATAACTGACATCAATTTTTCTTCTTTCTTCATTCTTCTTAATACTTTTCAGCTCAAGTCAGAGTATGTCCAAGTCTGGATTTTTTTTTTTTTAGTCCTACCATTGTATTGTCATCCATATTGTCTATCTGCCTGAACATCTTCATTTTTCTGTCTATTAACCCCTATTTTTCTCCATCTTAAAGCTCTAATTCGTAGCCCTACTCTAGGAGGCCCTCTATGATTGATACTAATTGTGGCTGTTGTTTTGTTCTTGGTTTGGTTGGTTTTTATTACTCTGGGCCCCCTCTTCTAGCTCTTTTATTAATACCTCAGAGAATAGTTTGCAAAAACCACGGTAACTTTACTAATATTTAGTTTTCATCATGGACTTAATGGCAAATGAGTGACAAACTTGTCTCCCTTGACAGTAGGCATGATTTCTGCTACCTATTGAATTTCAATGCTACTGTGTTCTATTTAAAATTGCTAAAACCCTCATTTATCTCTGAAGCCCTTGGCCCCACAAATCTGCCTCATGTGCTCAGTTTGTCTGTTTTATAGTGTCTGCACTCCTCAGGAGTCTAGATATTTTGGCCTGTGAAGACTTTCTCCCCTAGGGATTTTGATGACACCATTGTATGGTGAGGTGTCTCTTCTGGTAAGTTCTGAATCTGGTGACACATACATTTATTAAATTAATTTTAAAATTAGAAATACATTAATATATTTAAAATCTCAACTGTTACATAGTGGAATACAATTCTTCCTTCCTCTTCTTCCTCCAGTCTCCTATTTTTCCTGTCTAGAAGCAGTTACAGTCATCTGTTTGTGTGCCACCTTCCAGAAAAAATCAGTGCATATGCGAGAGGGGGAGAAAGTTATGGATTTTACTTGTTCACTTAATGTATTTGGAGCTTGTTTCCTATCACTCATATTTTTAAGGACATATAGGATTCCACTTTGTGAATGTACCTTAATTTCTTTAACCAGTCCTATGCTGATGAACATTTGTGGTGTTATCAATTTTTCATTCTTATAAGCAGTACATATACAGTTTTGAAAATGTAGATGATACCTGTTGCATAGACTACTAAAAATAAAGTTGCTCAGTCAAAGAGGAGTACATTTTAATTTTGATGAATTTGGGTAAATTTCCCTTCAATGAAGTTGCATCAACTTCCGTTCCCAAAAAGAATATGTGACGGCTGTATCTGGCAAACATATGTATTTCCCTGGAACTTTGATCTATTTAAAAGAAGACTAGGAACACATTTACAGTACTGTTACCAACACCTTCTTCACCTTTTATTTTTCTGTAATTCTCCCTGCCAAAATTTAACAGAACGTTGTCATTTTCTTGACTCATCGTCCTTGTATTTCCATGTTGTAAAAATGTCTGACTTTGGTTTTATGTTTTTGGGGGTAGCATAGAATCTTCCACCAGAACCCTGGAAGCATAGGTCAGGATGTTAGAAATTCTTCTAATAAATAGTGTCCAGGAAACACTTCATTAGATTAATTCCCTGGCACAGGGAGTCCTGGGTGGTGGCTTTTGTGACAAGCCCCTTTACCTATGGTAGGTTGGAAATTTAACCACAACGTTAAGGCATGCAATGATTGTCTTTCCTTTAGGTGTTTAGCTCATGTAATGTCTTAAAGATAAATGGCACCGGTAATATTTTAACAATGTTCTGGTGTCGTTTGTTTCCATAGTTACCTGTGTTTCTGTTAGCTGAAGACTTTAGATATGTAGCTTCAAACTCTGGGTTCTTCTTCAACCAAGTCAAGAGTTAACATATTTTTCCACCCACTGGGCAGGCAAACCAAGTTGTAAATTTCACTTGTGAAGAGGATCCTCAAATGGTACAACACTCAGTTAGGTTAGATTAAATTCAGAGCAATAAAATATTTCTGAGTATGTTCTCAGAGAAACCCACATCTTAGTTTTCTTTTTTTGAGATCATCTTTACCAGTTAAGACGGCACACTTCAGATAATACAAACACTCTTTATAAATTCATTATTTCCTAAATCCCTTCCTAGTTTCACTTTTGACGAGCTCTTTTGATAACTCTGTGTACTTTAGATATGCTTCTCTCGGCCTCGATTTGACGTTTAGGCTAAAGTGTTTTCCCAATCACAGTAAGTGGGTCAAAAATTGGGATAGGCTTCCCATGAGAGAGAAAGTACAATAATTAAACAAAAGTGGTGAGAGTTGATTAAAGTGATGTGAGAAGTAAATGGATTCACTTTTACAGGATCTTCTGAAATCTGAAATAAAGGACTGACTCCTTGGCTAATCTCAGTGCAATTACCTACTCATGGAGATCAATACTTTTTACTATTAAAAAATAGTGAAAGTTTTTAAGATTGGTTCAGGAAGAGTAATGTGTTATTAGGGGAGGCAAGGAAAACTTAGATCTAATTTAGATTTCTATGAAAACAGTGGGCATCAATAGGAGAACATGAAAAAGAGACATGAATATTAGGAAAATACCAAAATATTTGGTTAAAAACAAATCCTCCTGTGATAGAAGATAAGACTGAAGATCAAAGGGAAATTATAACTGCATAGATCTTGGTTTTATTCATTCATTTGCTCATTCAGCCTGTTCACTGGCTCCAACATAGCTCTTCATTCTATCCCATGTGACATATTCATTGACCAACCATGTGTTTTGGACAGATCAGCAGCTAGAGATCCAACAACGACTGGTTAGATGGAATGTCTTAGGAAATAGTGTCATCAGTGGTGTACAAAATGGTATTAAACCTTCCCCGGATGATGGATTAAAGAGAGAACAAATTAAAGGCATAGATATAGCCATCTGCTAATCAGGGTTTCACAAGGCATCTGTACCTTAGGCCATTCCTTTTGGGATTTCCACTTGCAAATAATATAGGGAAATAAAACTTAAACTAAATAGAAGAAAGAATTTCTTAGACTCATTCATGTTCAATCAATATTTACTGAGTGCCTAATATGTGCCAAATATTATAATAAGATGCCAAGGATACAGCAGAGGGACAAAAAGTCCCTGCATTTGTGCTGCTTACATTTTATTGCTACAGTTAATGAAGATCATAAAAATTTTAAACACTGGAGCAGTTAAGTGAGATTAGGAATCCCTGTGCCTGAGTGCCTTTAAAGATTGAGAGAGTATCATTTCCTTGGAAAGAATTATGTATTATCTTGCATGTATGTGTGATGGCAAATGACCAAAGGAAATGCTTCTTCAGCAACCTCTTTCAATTCTCTAAAGTTATTTTCATTATCTAAATATTAAAGAGTGAGAAGGACGTTAAGAGAAAAAAATAAAGCTTTTTTTTCTTTTTTTTTTTTTTTTTTTGAGGCAGGGTCTCACTCTGTCACCCAGGCTGGTGGCACAATCTCAGCTCACTACAGCCTTGACGTCCTGGGTTCAAGCCATCCTCCCTCCTCAGCCTCCAGAGTAGCTGAGACCACAGGCATGCACCACCATGCCCAATTAATTATAAATTTTTTTTTTTAAAGATTGAGTTTTGCCATGTTGCCCAGGCTGGTCTCAAATTCCTGTGCTCAAGTGATATGCCCACCTCAGGCTCCCAAAGTGCTGGGATTACAGACGTGAACCACTGCACCTGGCCAAAATAAAGCTTAACATGACTTGATATGAGGGTGTTGAGACTGAGTAAAAAGCTCATAGGATTCCAGCCTGTGTTCGTGTAAGTATTCACAACAAGGTAGTTATAAGGTGGTTAATGTCTACTACTCTCTACACTACTTTGATTGAGGAGTGACTGTACTTGACTTTAACAACGTCACTTAGGAGAGATATTGAGAAAGCCAATTATGACAACATGTGGCTATTCAGCATGATGTGGGATCTGAAAAACACAAGACATGAAAATTGATTCAACAAACTGGAGGAGATTGTGTGTTAGTTCTGAGGTTATGTAAGCTTGAGTCATGGTTCTGCTCTTTGCCCTCCGTGCAACCTTAGAATATTTTCACTTTATTTCTTTGTTCTGTTTCCTCACATATGAAACAAAGATAGTAACATTGCCTGCTCTATCAGTTAGTATAATTATAGCTTCAGGTAATGGAAAAGCCAGGTAATTTGGCTCAGTTCACAAAGACATCACTTGTTTACTTAGTGAGAAATCTAGAAGTACATGGTTTAGGGTTAGTCTGGTGGTTCCATAATATGAGGATTCTAGGTTCTCTGTGATTTTCCTGACTTTCCCTCCACTGTTGAAAAATGGCAGTGGTGGCTCCAGAAATCTCATTTTCATAATTTCAAGTACAAAATCTGGAAGGGCTGAGAGTAGGTGGGGGTGTAACACAGAGAGAAAACCCTCCAAACATGTCTCTCTTCTTTTCAAAGGAAGAAAAAGTGTTTCCAAGAATCCCTCTAGCAGATGTTCTTCTATGCCACCTTAGCCAAAATGGAATTCCATGGCCACTTCTAGCTGTAAGAGAGGCTGGGAAACAAAGTATTTGGTTTGATATCCTCTATAGCTGGAGAGCAGGCAAGAACGATGGCACTAACAAAGCTGACCACACCCACATTGCAAAGGCTCTCTATCAATTGCTTAAGTCCGATGAGACAGAATACATGTACAAGTAGGACAAAGTAGATTATTATTTTATTACAGATTTATTATAGGCAGCAAGGATAAACAGAAGCCTAGGAATCAGAGCAAGTCAGCTTCCTAAGGCTCAGGAAAGCTGCCCAGGGTGGATGGAGTTCCGTCTGTGCATGCCCCATGTTGCACCACAACTGAGGGACGCTGAAAAGTGTGCTGCTCTGGGTTTATATACCCTGGGTGACATTTGGCATGCTGAGCTCAAGCTTGCAGAACATTCTGTTCTAGGAGAAATGAGGACACAGTTTGGGGTGTTCTGGGCATTTCCTCCTTATCTCAGGATGTTGAATTCTTGGTACATGCTGCCTGAGAATTACATGCAAGAGAGGGAAGATCAGGGTCAGCCAACACGATCTGTCATCTGGATACCTGCCCTCTTGTACATCTCAGAATGTTACTGTAAATATTAAGTGGGAAGAAACATGTGAAATAATTTCCATAGGCATGTAAACATTCAAAAATGATAACAATTATTTGTCATCTTTATTTGCACTGAAGCATTTTAATTGAGAGACTTTATAGTTCCCTTTAAATATCTGAGTTTTGTGATGCATGTACAGAGGACATTATTAGTGAAATAATAGCAAACTTTCTATCAACGAGATCTGCTCAAAATCTCTATGAGGGAGTGAGTGTCCCATCATGAAGATTTTCACACAGAATTGGGATGACCTCTGTTCTTTAGGTAGGAACTTGAATTAGATATGCCTAGGATTCTTCCAGTTGAAGTTCCTGTGATTCTACAATAGGGTAGTCAGAGGATCAAGATACAAATTTCTTCTTTATCTTAAAATGGACCTAATTTGCTTTTGGATAAATTGCAATGCTCTGGCTAGATCCAAATTTCTAAAATGAGGAATATTAAAAGTCTAACCATTACAACTCCACTGGCCAGTGTGATTCATGCATCATTTTCAGAGAAGAGAATAGTTGCTTAGATACTGAAAGGTACAAAATAATAGTATTTTCTCTTGTTTAGAGGTACAGAATCTATTTTATTTTTAGATCTTGACATTCTAAATACTTATATCTCTTCGAGATAAAAAAAAAATGAACATTGTTTATTTTGGTCAGTAGCTTTCCCTTTCTCATTTGTTCATACATTCTTAAAATAACCGTATAGTTCTCATGTATCGAACTTCCCTACTGCATGTACATTCTTTCTTCCTTCGTTAGGATTTGGTAAGAGTGCTATGAATGTGTTAGAATGGTGTAAATGATACTTGCTGTGTATGATTTTTTTTTTTTTGCCCCTCCCCAAGCCTGTCAGGGGAGCGAGGTGTTAAATCTCAAGAGATTCTTTTACCAAGTTCAAGTTTTAAATAAATGAAACTTGTACAGACTCCAACATACCATCCTGAGATAACCTCAGGCCCTGAAGTGTATTGACAAGCAATTTGATCTCAGCCAAGTTGTAAAACTGTCTTTGAAAAGAATAGCTGGATGAAAAACATTAGCAGCAACTGAATCAAGGGAAAACGTGACTTCAAACTGAAAGGCACCCTCATGGTAAATAAATAGTAAAACTGTGTTCTCCAACTTTATATTTTCATAATGCTTTAAGCTACCCAAGGAGCCCACGCAGCTATGCAAAGCTACTCATTGAGAAGCTCAGTTTATCCCTACATATGCCATCACCAGGTTTTCACTTAACATTTTCTCCTCAACCCCTTTCTATTTGACTTCCATTCTACTACTCACCAACCACCTTTAGTTGGCAAAATCCTATGCAAATCTTACCTTAACTTTTCAGCATCATTCAGTAAGTTTAACAGTTTTTGCTTCTGGATGGTTTTGGTGGCACCATAGTCTTCTTGTTTTTTTCTTTCTTTTTTAGCTGTTCTTTCTCAGTAGTGTTTCCTGGCTCTCCCTCCTTTACTCCAGCTCTTACTGTTGTAGTTTCACTGATCTTGGATTGAGTTCCTCTTTTGTTTTCCTATTTGTACTCTCTGACTAAGGTTCAAAATTGTCTTTATCTGTTGTAAAATCTGTGTTTCAAGCCTAGCCTAGAACTTCTCCCCTAAATCCCGTCTATCTGATGACTGATAGATTTCAGACTGAACATGCTTGGAATAAAATGCTTAGCCATGGCTGTCCCCTGCTCCCGGGACACAATTGCCATACACCTACATCCTTCCTCAGTTTTCTCATGGTAGATGTTACCATCATCCACTCAATTAATAATACCTGAAACCAGGGAAACATCCTTCAGTCCTTTTTTAAATATCACCTTCACATGTAGCCAATCAGCAATTCCTGCAATTTATATTCTAGAATATATGTCAAGTTCATCTACTTTTTCTGCCTCCACCACTGTCACCTAGCTCAAGCCACCATCATCCCTCACCTATTCTATTGTAGGAGCCTCCTAGCAGGTCTCCTAGCTTCCTTTATTAGCCCTGTACAAACCATTGTCTGCACGGCAGCAGAATAATCTTTTAAAAACTGAAATCATACCAATTACTCCTTACCCAAAAGTATTGAAGGGTTCCTATTGCATGTTGAACAAAATCCAGACTGCTTATCATGGCCTATGGAGTGCTTCATGTTCCCAGCCTTGGCAATGTTTTTTAACATGCTACCAGTTCTTTCTGTTTCTTACTAAGTCTAGCTCACATTGACCTAACACATCAACTTCTTTTCTGTCTCAGGCCCTTTGCCCTTGCTGTTACCTCTCTTAGAACATCCTTTGTTTCTTTGCATAGCCCATTCCTCCTCATTCTTCTTTTCTCAGCTTAAATGCCACTTCATCAGAGATGCCTTTTTCAAAATTTAAAACCTAAGGTTTTATTTGTTTTTCTTTTTTTCTGAACTGATAGGAAGACAACTCTTTTATCTTTAGGATTTCGGGTACTTTTAGAACCAAACCTGGAAAGGATACAAAAAGCAGAAGCAAGACCAGCATTTGGGAGAAGAACAGATTATGGTGAGAAAACCTCTCTTGAACCTTTCAACTTTCTAACAAAAATGATAAATTCTGAAGCCACTAGGGATCTGGCAGGTAACTAAAATGAATGTGATGAACTATGTGTAGGAAGCTTGAGAGTGGTGAACTAGAAACCAGGTGCCCATCTAAAAATATCCAATATAGAAATTCTAAAACATTATTCATGACAAGCTAAACTGTTGGAGGGATGAATTTGGCTTTTGGGTTGCCAGTTTAAGATCCATGTGTAGACATTTCTCTTTTGTTGAATAGATAAGAATATTTATAGATATATAGGCATCATTTTAAACTTCTGAATGCACATACGAAAAATCATGTCACAATCATTTGATCAACATTCTTTATTGACCCTTTAGATGTTTTTCTTTTTTCTATCAAAGTTTTTTGAGACTTACAAATGTTAATATTACATAAGCAGTATTTATCTAACCTAGTTTCCAAAAAAATCCTTAAGTGCAAGCCACAGCACTTGAAAGTGATGCTCGAGGAGGTCCATGGAAGAATTCGAAGCAGGGGAATAATCTTTTCTTTTTATGTCATAACATTTGTGTTGTAGAAAAATCATTCCACAGCAGTTGGAATAAGGATTAGAATGAAGGAGGCAGGGAAAGTGGCTAGAAACTATTGTAATCATTTAGATGAGAACTGATGAAAGCAAAGGCAGTTAGACTGCAGACATGGAGAAAGAAATAATCAGACTAGAGAATCTAGGTGAAGAAAAGCTACAACAGGCAAGTACTAAAGTTTTAAGTTTGCTAACAGTTGTGGTAAAATAGGAAATAAAAGATGTGATTCAATAATGATTATCTAGTAGAAGATTACATACCAGTCAGGAAAATCAACTTTTCTTGAACTCCAAGAGGAAAACATTACGTCACACTGTAAAGGAATATTGCCCTACAAGGGACACTTGGCAAGAAAATGGCCATTTCTTATCACAGCACCTGGTGAAAAGCAAAGATAATATATTAGTTCATAATTCAGAGATGCAGGTCCATAGATAACTAAAACAATATTATATAGGCATGTTTTTATAATTTAGCTAATACTGAGAGAATTTTAAAAATCTAGGAGATGAATTAATAGCATGTTCTTTAAACCTATGTTTTTCAAACTGCAAATTATGACCTAGAATTTCTGAGATCTAGGTAGTAGGTTACAAACAGCACTTTAAGAAATGAAACAATAGATTTTGTATGTATTTATATGTACGTGTATAAAAATAGAGTATTTGTATTAAGGGTAACTACTATAACACAAAACCTGTGTGTGTGTGTGTGTGTGTGTGTGTATGTGTCTGTGTGCGTGCATGTGGAAGTGTGCATACCTGTGGCTGAATACATCCCTTACTACATGTTGTAGTAAAAACAAGTTTGAAAAGCACTGCTTTAGACAACCTTCTAGTATGTCTCCTCTTGGCTCTGATTCTGTCTGAGATTGCTGTAGAGTGTAGAAGGGTGAAGAAGCTCTGAACTGATTTGCAATCAAATCTCTTTAGAGATTATGAGAAAACTGACGGCCTCCTAGTTCCACTTGAAGTTATGCCAGGATGGAACCAGTTTCTCTTCATAAAATGCTTCAAAGCAGCAAAGGCAGGGCAAAGTCCATGGATCTGTTCAAATGCTGAAACAAACCCTTGGTTGAAGCTACTGAATTCTGTCCCAAAGACACAAAGTGGCTGACTCAGAAGTTTAATTTTAAGTAGGAGCACATCCCAGTCAACATACCAGAATATACTGGTGTTGAGATACATGTAGATTAGGGCCACCTCCCAGAATTCCCCCAAGTGTGAGATAAGTGAAATAAATGTGTGAATACAATTAGGTGGATACAAACTAGGGAGTAGCGGGGACATAGTGAATTAGAAAGTGTGAACTAGTTCAACCATTGTGGAAGACAGTGTGGCGATTCCTCAAGGATCTAGAACTAGAAATACCATTTGACCCAGTCATCCCATTACTGGGGATATACCCAAAGGATTATAAATCATGCTGCTATAAAGACACATGCACAAGCATGTTTATTGCAGCACTATTCACAATAGCAAAGACTTGGAACCAACCCAAATGTCCATCAATGACAGACTGGATTAGGGAAAATGTGGCACATATACACCATGGAATACTATGCAGCCATAAAAAAGGATGAATTTGTGTCCTTTCTAGGGACATGGATGCAGCTGGAAACCATCATTCTCAGCAAACAAGGACAGAAAACCAAACACTGCACGTTCTCACTCATAGGTGGGGGATTTGAACAATGAGTATCATTGGACACAGGAAGGGGAACATACAACCAGTGTCTTGTCTGTGGGGGTGGAGGGAGGGTGGGTAAGGGATAGCTATTAGTCGGAGATATATCCTAATTAAATGACGAATTAATGGGGTGTGGCACATCCAATCATGGCACATTCGTAAATACATATTTAACAAACCTGCAGTTGTGCATCATGTACCTCTAGGATCTTAGCAGTTGATAATGAATAAGTTAATTAATCAATTAATTAAACAACAAAAGAAGTGTGTAACTTTCTTTTTCTTTCTTTTTTTTTTTTTTGAGACGGGGCTCACTCTGTCGCCCAGGCTGGAGTGGCAGTGGCACGATCTCCACTCACTGCAATCCGCCTCCCCGGGTTCATGCCATTCTCCCTGCCTCAGCTCCGAGTAGCTGGGACTACAGGTGCCCACACCAGGCCAGGGCTAATTTTTTGTATTTTAGTAGGAGACGGGGTTTCACCATGTTAGCCCAGGGATGGTCCTCGATCTCCTTGACCTGCGTGATCCGCCCGCCTCAGCCTCCCAAAGTGCTGGGGATTACAGAACTGAGCTACTGCGCCCTGGCAAAAGTGTGGACTTCTAAAGCTGGGCAGCCAGTACACAGCTCAGTTCATTGTTGCTGTGGGAATTGCGTCTCAGTGTTTCCAGCCCCCCTTATCACAGGACCCAGAAATCCAATTTTTATGTAAAAGAATTGAATATGCAAATCATCTAAACCATTTACTGGATGGTGTATTACAGGACAGAAAATTTCCATGGGCAAGATTGCTCCTAGTTGGGCTCTTGTTTTGCCCCTTTCACCTAGATTAGACTTTTTTAATATCAGTTAAGTTCCTTTTTTTAATTAACATTGTGTAGAGTTCTAGATAGAATAAAAACATGACCAAACTGAAAAAACACTCCTGTCTTTCGGTTGTGGTGGTGAGGGCTGGGCACAACCGCACCGGACTCTTCTCTGTCTTTTAGCCTGCCCAAGAGATCCCGCTGTTCTTAAAGTAGAGAGAAGACCCAGATCCAAATGCAAAAAGTATGGTCTTCTTTGTGATAGATTTTTTTTTCTTTAAATTTAAATTGGCAGTTTGCAGTAGGTCCTTTTTGTTGAGGACTTCTTATAATAGTGAGATTTATATCATCTAACATAAGGTAAGGGATGCTTGTCTCTATGTTTATTATATATGTTGGAGGAATACTTATAGAAGAAAATATTATAGATCTTTTTGAGCCAGAATAAATGATTGTAGGCACAAATTATAAATAAAAAAATGTTTAGTGCAGTCTGAGTTTTAAGCCATTTAAAAATTAGAATGAATCCTTCAAAACCCATTTAGCACTTGGCCATATTTGATTTAGGCTAAACTTTTAAGATCTGAATCTACACCAAAGCTCATATAAATTAGACCCACAGAGCAACCTGAGATTCCTGTGGAATACGGGCAGACATATAAATTAAAAAAGCCCAGAGATTGTTCTTATTTGTGGAATCAAAGCTGATAATAAATCACAAAATACCTGGGGGAAAAATAGAATTTTTCATAACTAAATTCCCATAAAGTGAAGGGGACAGGACTTTGAGCCCCATGGCTAAATGACATGTTCAAAATCTCACTGTTAATTAATCATGATGTGGGACTAGAATCTAGCTTTTTTTTTTTTTTTTTTTTTTTTTTTTTTTTTTTTAACAGAGTCTTGCTCTGTCACCCAGGCTGGAGTGCAGTGGCATGATCTTGGCCCACTGCAACCTCCACCTCCTGGGTTCAAGTGATTCTTCTGCCTCAACCTCCCAAGTAGCTGGGATTACAGGTGCCCGACACCACACCTGGCTAATTTTGTGTATTTTTAATAGAGATGGGATTTCACTATGTTGGCCAGGCTGGTCTCGAACTCCTGACTTCAGATGATCCGCCCACATTGGCCTCCCAAAGTTCTGGAATTACAGGCATGAGCCACTGCGCCCAGCCTATGACTCTTTTAATGCTCTTTCCATCTCCTTAATATGGTGGCAGAAATGGAAATTGGCATACGTTGAAATATTATTTATTCCTTTCATATATGTCCCATACTATTTATTACAGAACTATCTTCTATCTACTTTCCTGAGCACAAAGTTCCTCAAAATAAAAGCAGCTTTCAAACAGAGATAATCTATCGATGTTTTCTCTCTCTTTTCTTGCCTCCTGCCCACAATCCCTTTTTTGCTAACTTCTGCTGAACTCTTGACCTTGGCTAAAGATGCAGCTTTGCATGAATTTTTGAAAGTGACTTTTGGTGATTTAGCTGCTAAATGTGTATGATAGAAATCCAGCTTACCTTGGAGGCTCTCAGGGTTTTTAACTTACCGTGCCAGAAAGCAGACCAGTCTGGGGAAATTTAGCTAATGTCTCCCAGCTGTGCAGGAAAAGTGTGAACGGCTCTGTCAGGAAAACTGCCTCTTTCTCTTCTTTTCCAGACAGTACCTTGTACTGAAACATCACTTCTCATTTGCTGTTTGGACAACGGTGATGGAACTGCTGCTTTATTGCCCACGGAGAAGCGAAGCGAAGAGTCTAAAGTGGGTCTTGCAGTTACCCTGGACAAAAGAAGTTTGAAACTGAGGCTTGGTCCTGAAGCACACATAGAGAAGGCTGACAGATTATATATATATTCACAGCTTTGGCTTAAAGGTTGCTGGTTGACCAGTAAGTAATACAAGAAGAAATTGTCTTTTCTGGAATTGTCCTTCTTTCCAGGTGAGCAAATTAAATGCCATCACTTAGTCCTGGGAGCAAGCCAGCATTTCTTGGTCAATTTCCAAAGCATGTTTGTTAGAATGTTGGAGCTGCTGCATGATTAAGGCTGTTAGAGTAAGTGACAGAAACTTAGAAAGCAAAAACCTTCAGAGAGAAATATTAAATTTCAGCCACAGGGCAATAATTGTCAACCTTAATGATTTATCAAAAAGCAGATACTGAATGATTACCTATGCTTAGCATGATTTGTAGCAAACATTGTTGGTTGCCTCTCTGGCAGCTGTTCCCTTTACTTCTTTTCTCTGTCATGACCACCTGTCATGGTAGAGGCTGAAAACTTTGGAGACTTGCTTTCACAGCTTCCTTTACAAGGAGGGTTAGTCATGTGACATAATGCTGACCCGTGAAGGAGGTTTGGTGGCTTCAGAGACTTATTTTTCTTCATAATTAAAAGTTATATAAAGAAGGCCAGGTACGGTGGCTCATGCTTGAAATCCCAGCACTTTGAGAGGCTGAGGTGGGCAGATTGCTTGAGCCCAGGAATTCCAGACCAGCTTGGGCAACATAGTGAGACCTCGTCTCCACAAAAACACAAAGGTCAGCCAGGCAGGCTGGTGCACACCTGCAATTCCAGCTACTCGGGAGGCTGGGACAAGAGGATGGCTTGAGCCTGGGAGGTCATGGCTGCCGTGGGTTGTGATTGTGCCACTGTACTCCAGCCCGGCTCGCTTCATGAAAGTAGTGACTTCGTCTGTTTTGTTTATGGTCATGTTTCCATACTACAATAATGCCTGGTACTTAGTACTGTCTCATAAAATTTACTTACTAACTGAATGATTGCATGCAAATATTTGTGAGTGACTATGATGGTTAGAACTGCAGCAGCCAATATGCAACCTTGCAGCAACCCATATGACAGGAGCCAGCACCCTGAGGATCGCATAGTGGAAGATCTTTGATGACACCATTGAACAACTGAGACAGAGTTGTGGAAAATTACCTCTTAACTTCTTGTAATATCATATAACAAATCTCCTAATATTTAAACTGCATTAGTGGCCAGGCATGGTGGCTCATGCCTATAATCCCAATACTTTGGGAGACCGAGGTGGGAGGATCTGTTGAAGTCAGGAGTTCAAGACCAGCCTGTGCAACATAGGAAGACTGTCACTACAAAAAAATTAAAAATTAGCCTGGTGTGGTGGCACGTGCCTGTAGTCCCAGCTCTCCAGGAGGCTGAAGTGGGAGAATCACCTGAGCTGTGGAGATCGAGGCTGCAGTGAGTCATGATTGCACCACTGCACCCCAGCCTGGGTGACAGAGAAAAACCCTATCTCAAACAAACAATAAAACAAACAAATAAATAAGCTGCATTCATTTATTCATTCAACAAATATTTATGGAGTATCCCACTTGTGCTAGACTTTGTTCTAAGCTCTAGGGATACAACAGTGAATAAAATACAGTTCTTATATCCATTATAGCAGAAAGTGACAGACAATGAACAAATTCACAAGTGAATGCACTTCGTTTGATGATTAGCACAATGGAGAAAAATAAAGCTAAGTGAGGAGAAATAGCGAGTGCCAAGCTGGGGAGGGGTTGTTGTTGCTGTTTTGCATAAGGTGATCAGGGAAGACCATAAGGAAAAAGTGACATTTAAGCAGGAATAAAGGAAATGAGGGAGGGAGTCATGCCCCCATGTGACTTGAAAGAGCATTTGGGCAGAGGGACGAGAAATGTAAATGCTCTAGGTGAGAGCTTGCATGGTGTGTTTGAAGAATAGAAGTGGCCTGTGTGAATAGACCAAAGCCAGTGAGTGAGGAGAGTGGAAGGAATGAGCTAATGAGGTAGTGGGCAGCCAGCTCAGAGGAGCCTTGTCAGCTATTGGAAGGACTTTAGCTTTAATCTGCATGAGACGAGAAGCTATTTGGGTGAAGGGAAGTTTAAGCAAAGGAGTGACAATCTGATGTATTTTTAAAGGATTCCTCTGGCTGTGGTATGAAGAATAGGCTATAGGGCTTGAGTGGAAACAGGGAACCATTTAAGACTTTGAAATAACACGGGCAAGAAATGATGGTGGTTACATCACCATAAAACAGTGAAGGCGGTAAGTGATCAGATTTGTATATGTTTTGGAGGTAGGACCATATTTTCTGAAGCACTTTAGATGAAAGACTTTGACTATATACTTTTGTTTTGGAGATTTTTAAAAATGTTACTTGCCCACTCACTCCCTTACTCATCCACTATTTACCAAAATGTTCCAAGACATATTTTCGTAAGTTTTATTTTTCAGTAATTTGCCACTTTATATTTAGCATTAAACTATCCTTGATGATTATTATTATTTCTGTAATAATCACTTTTGACCCCAGAAACATTCCTGAGAAGAAAGAAAACTGCTTGTGAGGCTGAATGTGGTGGCTCATGCTGTGATCCCAATGCTTTGGGAGGCTGAGGTGTGGGAGGATCATTTGAGCCCAGGAGCTGGAGACCAGCCTGGGCAACAGAGAAAGACCCTATATCTAAAAAAGAAAAAAAAAGGAAAAGTTACGCAGGCATGCTAATGCACACCTGGAGTCCCAGCTACTCAGGAAGCTGAAGCAGGAAGATTGCTTGAGCCCAGGAGTTCAAGGATGCAGTGAGCCATACCACTGCACTCAAAGAAGGAAAGAAAGAAAGAAAGAAAGAGAGAAGGAAGGAAGGAAGGAAGGAAGGAAGGAAGGAAGGAAGGAAGGAAGGAAGAAAGGAAGGGAAGGAAGGAGGGAAAGAAAGGAAGGATTACAGCACATGCTAATTTTATCTCATATGCACAATTTTAAAGTATCCAGGTCTACTTTGGGTTTCTTTCCAATACTAAACACTAGAGCTAGTTATCAAGTTAATTTATAGAGTCCCGAGTCTTTAATTTAAGAATTGAATTACTTGAGATGGTCTTGTCCAACTTTCTATTTTAAAGATGGAGAAACTGAGGCTCTAACAATTCCTGTGAGCTTTGGTTTTTCATTAACAGTGCTAAATGTTTCTCCAAGGGCACTTCTAGTTTTATAATTTCAATGATTTAAAAATTTAAATTTGTTATTGTATCACACTTCCTTTAAACATCACAAGCCAGTAGAGCTTGAATTACATTTTGCTTGACAGACATCAGGAAATCCAGATGTTGACAATGTTTTCTTTCCCCAGCATTTCAATGAATGCTTGAGGAATGCCTATATGTCCCAAGATCCAACCTGGTTGTCATTTGTCATTTCAGCCATCTGACTTGCTCTGACAATGGGCCAAGGCAATAGAATTATTGCTGTTCCCTTCTTGTCGATTTTACGCCACTTTCTTATTTTTAGTAAAGACAGCACCATAACCTTCAGTGAGAGTTTCCTAAGGTCTGGAGGATAGTGAAGTGTGATTCCAGTGAAGAGTGGCTGGTTTGGTTCTGTCAGTCCTGTGAGTTCACAGGTTTAAGTTTTTTGATTGTGGTTCACTATTGGGTTCTTCTTTCTTTAGTTCTTTTGCTTGGCTTTAGTGTAGTTATGGACATATGACTATGTAAAAGGGATGAGTTTAATTGTCCTAAATGAAGTACCCAAAACACAGCTACCATATCTAATATCACAGTTACGTTAGTTTCCTGTGGCTGCTATAACAAAGTACTACAAGTTCGGTGGCTTACAACAACACAGATGTAATCTCTCACTGTTCTAGAAGCCAGAAGTCCAAAATCAGATTTCACTGGGCAGAAATCAAGGTTATCAGCAGGTGTGCATTCCCTCTCGAGGCGTTAGGGGGAAATTTCTTAACTCTTTCACCTTCTGGTAACCAACTGCATCCCTGCCCGACTCCAGTCTCTGCCTCCATGGTCACATTGCCTCCTCCCCTTCTGTCTGTGTCAAATCTCTCTCTGCCTTCCTTTTATAAAGATGCATACTGTGGCATTTAGGGTGTAATTCGATGATCTCCCACTCTTAAGATCCTTGGCTTAATCACATCAGCAAAGACTCTTTTCCAATAATGTAACATTTACAGATTCCAAGGATTAGAACCTGATATCTTTGTGAGCTGTTATTCAGCCTACGACTGTAGTCTTTGGTGTTATTCCCCAAATGTTTCCAATTTGTACTCTTCTGGGCAATGGTAATATTGCGCTACCTGACTACCTTTGGTTGGGTGGAGGATGCAGCTAGCTATGGCCAATGAGTAAAAGTAACTTGTATCACATGTAGGCTAAAGCATATAATTGTTACTGCAAGAACTCAAGAGCTTGACCCCTCTGCTGTGAGCTAAACAAGTTTTGGAATGATGGCTGTATCATCAATCCAAGTTCTAGGGAAGAAGACAAGGAATAGAGTCCCCTGATGACCTGCAATGACATAAAGGATGAGCAGGGAATAAACTTGTGCTATTAAAATTCTCTAATTTAGTTTTAGTTTTGTTTTGATTTGATATTTCCGTGATATACCTTAACCTAAATTGACTGATACATCCAAAATCTAAGCTCTCAATAACCTGAAGTTCAGAAAAGTGAAAACAGTTTTTCTTTTACAACAGTCCAAGACCTGCCTCCCAAATGATTACAAGTGGGAAATTCCTTTGTTCATTTCTCCCAGAGAAAATCCTGTTACCAACTCACATCAGAAGTCAGTAACTGATCATTAATACATTTCCTAAAATGTGGAGTTTTTTAAAATTAATAATGGCTTTATTGAGATAGAATGGGATATAATTCATACATCATACAATTCACCCTTTTAACATATATAATTTAGTAGTTGTTAGTATATTCACAAAGTTGTGCAACCATTACCATTATCTAATTTTAGAACATTTAATCATCCCCCCCCAAAAAACCCTATACTCAATTAGCAGTCACTCCCCATTTATAACTCCCTACTTTCAGCTTCTTCCAACCACTTTCTGTCTCTATGGATTTGCCTATTCTGGACATTTCATATAAATGAAATCCCACTTTTTGTGGCCGTTTTCAACCAGCCTCGTTAGCACAATGTCTTCAAGGTTCATCCATGTTGTGACATGTATCTGCACTTCATTATTTTTTATGGCTGAATAATATTAATTGTATGGATATACCACATTTTTTCATCCACTCATCAGCTAATAAACATTTGGGTTATTTCTGCTTTTTAGTTATTGTGAATAGTGCTCCTATGAACATTTGTGTACAAGTTTTTGTGTAGACATATGTTTTCAATTCTGGGTCATTCAATCTTGGAATTACTTGTGGGCCATGAACAGTCCAACCTAGACCCTTTTCAAAATCTCTCTCCCAGTCTGAGATGATAGGAAGATTAGGCTACATATCTGTAGTAGTTTTCTATAATTGCTGTAAAAAACTATAAATTTAGACTTAACACAAATGTATTATCTTTCAGTTCTAGAGGTCAGAAGTGCAAAATGGATTTCTCTGAGCTGAAAACCAGGTGTTGGTGGGTTCTAGAGGGTAATCTCTTTCTTTGACTTTTCCAGCCTCTGGAAGCTGCCTGTATTGCTCAGCCTGTGGCTCACTTCCCTCTTCAAAGCCCGCTGTTTTCTCAGGCTGCATGGCTGTAACTCTGACTCTCTCTTCCACATTTAAAGGATGCTTGTGGTTACATTTGGCCCACCCAAATAATCTAGGATAATCTCTTTATTTTAAGGTCATCTAATTATCAACCTTAATTTAAACTGTAATCTTGATTCCTCCTTACATGTACCATAACGTAACATATTCACAGATTCCAGCATAGCCACTTTGTGCGGGGCATTATTATGCCTATTACAATATCTTTCAGCTGTCTGGGAAACTCTTGTCCTAATCCTTTAGAAACAATTGTTTGAAAACACACACACACACACACACACACACACACACACACCCCTCCTAAGGAAAATGCAGATAGAAGACAGTCTAAATCAATACTATATATATATATATATACACACACACACATATATATATATCTGTTGTGAATGCAAAATATGTAGCCACTTTAGGAGTAGTTTGGTAGTTTCTTACAAAACTAAACATAGGCTCCAGTAATCATAGTCCTTAGTACTTACCCAAATGAATTGAAGACTTACATTCATACAAAACCTTTCATATGGATGTTTATAGCAGCTTTATTCATAATCATCAAAAGTTGGAAGCAATCAAGATGTCCTTCAGGAAATAAATAAAAATAAGTAAATAAATAAATAGGCCAGGCGCAGTGGCTCATGCCTGTAATCCCAGCACTTTGGGAGGCTGAGGTGGGCGGATCACCTGAGGTCAGGGTTTCAAGCCTGGCCAACATGATGAAACCCTGTCTCTACTAAAAGTACAAAAATTAGCTGGGTGTGGTTTGTGATTCCTTGCTACTCGGGAGGCTGAGGCAGGAGAATCACTTGAAGCTAGGAGGTGGAAATTGCAATGAACTGAGATCATGCCACTGCACTCCAGCCTGGGTGACAGAGCAAGACTCCGTCTCAATAAACAAACAAACAAGCAAATGAGCTAATGAACCACAGAAAGACATGGAGGAAATTTAAGTGGATAATGCTAAGTGAAAGAAGCCAATCTGAAAAGGGTATCTATTGTATCATATCAAATATATGACATTTTGGAAAAGGCAAAACAATGGAGATAATAAAAAAGCCAGTGGTTGCCAGAAGCTGGGGTGGGAGGAGTGAGGGATGAATAGGTGGAACACAGGGAAATTTTAGGGCAGTAAGCCTATTCTGTATGATACTATAATGGTGGATGCATGTCATTGTATATTTGCCAAAATCCAAAGAAAGTGCAACAATAAGAATGAACTTAATGTAAACTGTAGACTTTAGTAAATGTATCAATATTGGCTCATCAATTGTCACAAATGTCCCATACTAATGTTACTACGATGTTACTATATTGTTAACAATAGAGGAACCTGTCTGTGGAGGGGCGAGAGGACATACAGAAACTCTGTATTTTTTGCTCATTGTTTCTGTAAACCTAAACCTGCTCCAAGAAACAAACATTTTCAATTATTTTAAAAATATAATCTAAGAGATGCATTGTAATCACTATAAAAATATAAGATTTTACATCGTTTCTCAGAAAAGTGTGGCTTTTGGAACTGCCCTTCTCAAATATCTGTATTTCATAAGTCTTTCTCTACATGTGGGTCATTTTCCCCAGACAAAAGTCAAACAGCTTCAAAATAAAGTTGAGTCTCTACGTCATAAAAGGTAGAAGAGCTTTGTAAGTTTTAAGTGACAATTTTGTCAGAATCAACTCATTGATGTTTCCAACATTCTTAAGATCCAGTCTCAGTTGCCACCATCCTGCCACACCCATGAAATGGTTAAATAAATCTAAGAACAAGCCTCCCTGCTTAGCAGCTCTGTATATTAGCTGAAATTCAAAGGAAATTCATTTCAGATAACAGCCGTTGTACATTTAATCTCAAAGTAAGTTATTTGTGCACTTTCTAAGTCATCTTCAGACCCCCAGGGAATTTGTTCCTTCAGAAAAGAAGAAAAGTCTCCACTAGTGAATACTGAAATAGATATCTGAGAATTGCCATCATTTCCTGTTTTTCTGTGAGGGTTTTTTTGGCAGGTCAAACTTGCCCGTTATCATTTCTATTCAAAAATTACGAAAATTGAAATCAATCACCAAGAAAGTGAGTTTATTTACATCTTAGGCAAGATTCTGGGCTTGTATAGGGATATGGTTTTAGCAACAGTTTTCAAAAAAGACTGTACAATTTGTTAAGCTCAATAACTATTTAGTTTGGTCACTCTTTCACGCTGAGTGTGCCACAACTAGCAATCTTGAGTAACTTTCTAACAAGTACTGTAAAGTGTCCATGATGTTCACCTCCTTAAAACCTCATAAGTTAACCTGCCACAATTTCATGGATGCTGGTAGAAAACATGAGACTCTCTGGGTCAGAGACAGAGGACCTTATTATGCATGGCACAGCAGGCAGCATGAGTAGCTGCATATTTGTGTCTGTTCTCTTTGTCCTTAAGTCCCACAAGGGCAATATGGGCCTAGACAGATGCAATAGGTTGTGTTACAGGAGAGCAGTCCTGAGCTTAGGGAACCTAAATTTATTTTTGCTGGTCAATAAACATATCAGCCCTTTACTCTGGAGGAAGATACTGGCTTCCAAAGCTATGAGCAAACCTACCCTTTGCCCTGAAGGGAGATATGATCTCCATCTTCCAAGGATTTTCATTATATAAAATTCTTTGAGAGGATACTCTGGGAAAAAGGTTGGAGAGTGCATGGCTCACAAGACATGCAAAAATGTGTGACCTATAGAGAATTGTCTTCAATACTTTCCTTGAAGTTTCTGACATGCACTGCACTCCATATAACAAGATGATTCTACTGATCTGACAGACATGCTTACATTTTAATATGTATTTTGGCTGTTCCTCCCTCTCAGAGGCAGTGATTTGTCCAGAAACATCCGGTGTCACCCAGTGCCCCTTATAATTGAAGTCTGATGAGTGGTGTCGTCTGTGACCAGAGAGATGAATCCAAGCTAATGACCATATGTGGGCATTGGACCAATAAACTTAGCCTCAATGAGTTGTACTAGAAACCGTTTAATAGATTAAACTAGATCCTAGGGGAAATTGTAAATTCCTTTATTGGAATTCCTGTCAATCATGAATCCCATTGATACAACTTTTGTTATCAGACCATCCTCTCCGGCCCTCTTCTTCTGCCATAGTTTATGTCCTCCTCTTATTCTATATTACGATTGTAATTGTCTCCTCTCTTTTCTTGTTGGCTCCTTTTTTCCCAGTCTTGCCCACCTCTAATTCACCATTTACACAGCTGCCAGAATAAATTTCTAAAATGCAAAGCTAAACATGTCACTTCTGTTCTACAAAATCTACAATACATCTTATCCTGCAGACTGTAGGATAAACTTCAAACCTTTTAGTATAGGACATGTATCTTTCTATGATTTGACTCCTGATGAAAACTTTTAAGCACAACACTTCATCCCATTCCTCTAGCACTTTCATTTGTAAAATGGAGAGATAATAATAGCATCTATTTCCTCAATTAGTATGAGTTACATGGATTAACATATGCAAATTGATTAGGACAAAGCCTCATAATAATTGCTCAAGAAGTGTCATGGGAAGAGTAATTCTTTAGCCACATTGAACTGCTATCAATTTCCCCAATAGGCCAGATCTATCATTACCTGCTCTATGAAGGCGTTTTGAATACTTCATAGTCTTGTACTCTTGACTTTTCTCATCACAGTGTCTATAATATTGGCTTTCCCCCAGCCAAATGCTTCCAATTCACTCTCCCTCCTAAAGGGTAAAATCTAGGGGAAAGGGTTAATATTTTTAAAATGTTTGGATTCCCAAGGGTATCGCATTGTTTGGCACATAAAAGACAATAAGTATTTATTGAACAGTGCTCTAAGCTATTTCTGCTTGGAATGGAAATGTGACTAGCAGATCTTTCCATGCTCTTTTCAAGTCTTTTGGTTTTGCAGGTATAGCTATTAATTACAGGTCTTCTGGCTGTCTTTGTTTTCCTTTTTCTCTTTAAGGCCCACATAGTACCTTTGCTCAGAAATCCAATAGTTTCTGAATATCACATCTTAGCCCCCTTCCCATCCCTGGGGCTACAAGTATTATTACAAATGAAGAATATAGAAGTCAGATGCATACTCTTTCTGGTTCTGAAATTTATCAGGCAGACTTCTGGGTACTTACTTTTTAGTTAGTCTAGAAACTCTAGAACTCTAGATATGTAGAAATATGATATATTTCTAAATATGTAGAAATATGTAGAAATATGATATGTAGAAATACTCTAGATATGTAGAAATATCTCACCTTATAAGATCCATTTACTTAGGATTTATGTGAAAGGAAGGTGCTATTTCTTTGCTGCTGTATTTTGTCTCACTATCTCTTCTTGTTAGTTTTTATTTCTGTAGGTAATTTTCCATGTAGATGATACAAAATAAAACAAGAAACATATTCAAGGAATCTTCTATGTACTTAGTTATTATCTTTAAGAATATATGATTATGATCACTTGCTAAGGTGGTATCTACCATCATTTTCCATTGCAAAACTACTATTTCTTTTTTTAAGATTAATAAGTATTTATAAGGAGATACTTTGAGATTGTATAAATATTCTGTTTCTCATCAAATTTTTACACACTAGCTTAGCACCCACTAATAATTCTTGTCTGGGTCAAATATTACCATAAAGATTGCAACAGTGTTGATTTTCCAACTTACTTCATATGCCTCTTACGTGATGCATTAAGAAGGAAATTGAATATATAGTGCTTCTGCCAAAAAAATGCATAACTTGAGTCTAATCATGAGAAAACATCAGACAAGTCAAAAGTTGAGAGTGTGCTACAAAAGAAATGGTCTGTAATCTTAAAAATGTCAATGTCATGAAAGAAAAGGGAAGGCTGAGAAACCGTTACAGATTACAGGCACCCTGAAAAATAGGACAGCTAAAGGCAGTGTGTGGTTTTAGACTGGACATTGAACCAGAAAAATCTCCTATAAAGACATATTGGAACAGTTGGTGAAGCTGGGATATTGACTATAGATTGGATATTATGTAATAGCTAATATCTATATTATCTAATATCTATATTGTATCAATGTTAAATTTTTAAAATATGATAACTACATCGTGCTTATGTGAAAAGAATGCTGTTAAGAAATACATAATGATGATTAAGGAGTAATAGGGAGTGATATTGGCAATTTATTCTCAAATGGTTCAGAAAAATCAGTATGCATATATACAGTTAAAGCAAGAATGATCAGGCAACTGTGGCAAAATGTTAATAATGGATAAATCTAGATGAAGTCTCTTTGTACTATTCTTATAATTTATGTTTGAAATAGTTTCAAAAAATGTTAAAACAGTTGCTTTGTGTAAAAACAAATGTATGATTTTGTAATCTTGGACACAATACTATTATGAATGTGACAAATATTTTAAAATTTTATATAGAAGTCTGTTCTTTTGATTTCTATTTCTTAACTGCAAGGAACTTCTCTCTGTTTCTCCAATGGCACAGAAACTCCGATTTATAAAACCAAAATAGGTGAGGATTTACAATAAGCAAGGAACACTAGAAAAAAATGACATAATCAAACCTTTGGAAACTTGGAGCATCAATAATTGCAATATATGACTCAGGGGTATCTTTAAAAATCTAGCCATTCTCTCAGCAGCTTGTGGCCATTGATCTTTTGCCTGAAGACAATGCTATTCTCAGGACTTGCTTTTTCCTGTTTCTGATTCTCTCTGCTGCATCTGTTTCTCTTTGTGTGTCTACTATTCAAAATTCCTCAAAGGAAGATACAATTCAGTTACTTAGTAACCACCTAATACCGAGCAGTACAGCTGGGCAGAGTTCTCACACCATTCCATATCATAAGCAGCTGGACTCTCTTATTTTGAACTCAGGACCCCAATTTGATGTGCATCAGAGCCAACCAAACTTCACACTTAGCAGCCTCAACAACAGAGTTGGTAGTCTATGTTACATTATGAATTTGTGGTCCAGTGAGCTATGGTCAATATATTATGTCCATAGGACAAAAAGGAGAGAAACCTACGAGGGAGGATCCATCTGTGACCACTTTCTTCAAAGGGGACATTGCCTTCTCCCTTCCTGGGCCTATCTAAGGAAATGAGGATTTGCTAGAGCCTGTCTGATTAAATCTATATATTCTCCATAGGAAAACAAAATAATTTTACTTTCTTTGTCTAAGCCACTGGGTAAGTATCAAGAAAGTATGGTCACTGAAAAAAGAATGAAATCCTGTTATTTGTGGCAACATGGATGAGCATGAAAGACATTATGTTAAGTGAAATAAGCCAGGCATGGATAAGATAAATACCACATGTTCTCACTCCTATGTGGAAGCTGAGTAAGTTGATCTCATAAAAATAGAGAATATAATAGTAATTACTAGAGGTGGGGAAAGATGCAGGGAGGGAGATAGGGAGAGACTGGTTAATGGATACAACATTATAGCTAGGTAGGAGGAATAAGCTCTAGTTTTTCTACAGCACAGTAAGGTGACTATCATTAACAGTTACTAGTTAGTTTATATTTTCAAACAGCTAGAAGAGAGGATTTTTAATGTTCCCAACTCCAAAAAATGATAATATACTAATTATCATTATCATTATACTATCATTAGATAGTATACTAATTACCCAATTTTGATCATTACACATTGTATACAGGTATTGAAATATCACTCTATATCCCATAAATGTATGTAATTATTATGTGCCAATTAAAGATAATAAAAAATTAATCTTAGTAAAAAGAAAGGAAGGAAAGAAGATAAGTCCCTTGTGCCACAAAGCACATGAAGTTCAAAGGCAGAGAGATTTGCTCCAATTCCTACCCCTATCACTTATTGGCTACATGGCTTTGGAAAATTAGCCTGTATAAATCTTGATTTCTTTGTTGGTACAGTGAAGATGAGAATAATAGCTCTTTGGAAGGTTAACTGATCTTAGGAGAGGGTTGTTGTGGAGATTAAATAAAATGTATATAAAGCATTTAGCATAGTGTTTGGCTCTTAGTAAGAAGCCAGTAAAAGATAATAGATGTTATTACTGTAAAATCTGCTTTGGAGCCACTGGCCATCTGTAGCTAAGGGCAGTATATGAAGCATTTCTTGGTAAATTAATTTGTGGGCATTGGGAGTTACTCTGTGTTTTTAGTTTCTCTGCTTTCTAATTTTTAAAATCATTTTTTATTTTGAAATAGTTTAAGACTCACAGAATTTGCACAAATAATTCCCATACACCCTTCACCCAGCTTCACCCAAAGATGCCATATAACTATACCATGTTGTCTAAGCCAGGAAATTGATATTTGAATAAACTGTTAACTAAAATATAGACCTTATTTGGATTTCACCAGCTGGATTTTTCTCCTTTCTTCCAATTTATTCCCATCCTAATCTATTTCTTTCTCTTCTTCTTGATGCATTTATAGTTTACAGGTAACATTCCAAATTTAGGATGAACAAAATGAAGCATTCTATTTAACTGAACAATAAGATCAAATATTTATTAACCCTTCGTTCTAGTAGTCATCATACGCCTAGTAAGATGGTTAAGGACTTTTGTTTAAAACATTCATCTTTCTTGACATACAAGAAAGATGCATTCTTAAGGGAAGTCCAATCCTTCTAAAGACACATAGGGCAAAGGGAATTTTGGCTTTGAATATAATCAAAGAACATTATATTACATCACAGCATTTGTCACTACAGTTGGTTAATTTATTATCAGCACTTGAATATAATGATCCTCTAAAATTTGTCAACTCTAGCCCCAAAGAATAGAAGACACCAATGTCCAATAGGCATGATACTAAGAGCCACAAATTGGCTTCCCAACCCCTGTAGATTGATGGGAATAACCGCTTCCCAGCCCTAACACGTTTCTCTGCATCCTGAAATGTGATTATATCAAACACAGGTTCAGTAAACAAGGCCTTTAGTTTGGAGAGCTGTGTAGGAAAAGAAAAGATGCAATTCATTCTCATTCATGCCTTGTGTGCCTTGTTTTTCCAACAGATTGTTAACATTTTTGACAGTTCATATATTTATATTTAGAATCACAATTTAGGTCTGAAATACGTTTTTTGAAACTTCTTTCACAGGTACTTCAGTTGTGGTTTTGTGTTTTGATTTATACTTTTTATTTTGAAACAAATACAAACTCACAGGAAATTGCAAAAATAATACAGAGATCCCTGGGTACTCATTACCCAGCTTCTCCCAATAGCAGTATCACGCATAACTATAGTACAATATCAAAATCAGGAAACTGACATTGGTACAATACAATACAAAACTGAATAATATTCAGACTTTGTCAATTCTTACGTGAACTCATTTCCCTGCATGTGCATGCATGTGTGTGGTTCCATGTACTTTTATGCTGTGTATTGATTCATGCAGCCACAATCAAGACACAGAACTGTTTCATCATTACACAAAAACTCCCTGTGCTGCCTCTCACTCAGCAGTTCTCTCCCCTGGTGTCTTATTTACTGCTGTCACTATCTTAGACTGATCTAAATATGTTTTTCCCTCCAGAAAAATTCAAGCTGTAAATATGGTTTAAAGCTCCTACTTGGTGGAATTAGGATAGTCTTTGACATGTATGTCTTAACCAGACGAATAGTTTCTATCTGGAATAATGTTTAACTCAAAAATTAGATTTTGCACTGCTTTTAATTAATCATGCAGGTGAAGAAAATTTTAACTTTTAAATAGTAGGTCTTGGTAATTTTCTCTAAAGGAATGAACTGTCTTTGGAAAAACACATGAAGAAGTGACTGTGCAGAAGGTGCGCCCTTAGAGAGTCTCAGTGTGAGTTGGTGCTGGAACTTCTAAGGAAGGGAGGAACTCATCTGTGAAACAAGCGCGGGAGTGTGTTGTTTTGCATTTCAAAGGGAAAGGGAAGTCAGTGGCCATAGGACATTTTTAAGAGTGTGGATGCTTAGAATTCCCTTTAAGGTTATTTACGTTACTATAGTTTGAGCTCCTCTTTCATCTTAGCCCAGAACTTTTCAAGAAAGTCTGTTAAACTTATGTTCATTTGTTTTCCATGTATTCATTCATTTACTCAACAAATATTAATTGAACAAATTTTATGTTCTCAGCATATTCTAGCCTTTGAGGTTACAGCAGTGACTATGTCCAAGTCTGTGATCTCATGGAGCTTATATTCTAGTTGGAAAGAGATAGTAAACAGATAAATAAATATACAGCATGTTGGCTACTATCAAATATTATAAAGAGAAATAAAGCAGGGTATTGAGGTAGAGAGTGGGAGGGTGCATGTGTGTTACTTTAGACAGGGGGTCAGAGGAGGTGACATTTCAGTGGTAATCCAGATGCAGTGAGGGTGCAACCCTAGCAGATTTTTGGGAGGATCACATCCCAGGCTGAGAGAAGAGCAAGTGAAAGGCCCCTGAAGTTGAAGTCTGTTGGCACCTTTAAGAAATGGGAAACAGGACAGTGTGCCTTGAGAGCAGTGAAAACAGGCAGTGTTAGGAAATGATGCACATGATCTTTGTGGAAAGTAAGGCAGGACTGAGTTCCATATAGTGAAATGAGTAGAGAGAAGAAACTTCTAGAATTCAGGGGTCTGAAACGCGCTGGCTCTGAGAATACAAGTCATCATTTCCCTCTCTCAACTCAGAAACTTTATATGGTACTTTGAACTTCTGGAACAAAGGAATTGCTAGTGGTTGAGGACATTAGAGGCAAAGAGGTGCTAGCTGACAGGTTTATTTGATACAACTCTTTAGAAATATTTGAACCTTTATCGAATTTTTATTTTATATCATCATAGCTTTCCAACAAGCTCTCGTGTTACTATAGTGTCCTAGTCATTCTTTAATTAGGCTCATTAAAATTTAATAATAAAATCTCTAGGACATAAATTACATGAGTGTGACATCTTTGTCTCCTGTTCCACAGTTTCTCCGACCTCTACAAAAGTTCCGGGCACATAATAGGAGCTCAGTAAGTACCTGCAAAATATATGAAAGTAATAAATCAGTCATTCAATTTTGAAATCCAAACAGTGCACATATCCATCCTTAAAAAAGTAAATTTGTTTGTTTATTTAAAACTTTAATATCATGAATAATTATGTATTGGTGACTTTTCTCTAACCAGAAGGTAAATAGTACACAGCCCGTTACTTCATTTTGGCTTCCTAAGTAGAATATTTTTATTAAAAAATACAATTTGATTATAGAGCATCTGTAATAGCCTCTAAGATTTTTCAAGTAATCAAAGCTTAATTTATATAGCCAGTATTCTCAGCCAGATTTTGTGACATATTACCAAGCATCAGTTTGAGTAGTGTCAATCTAAATTGAAAATATGCCAGGTTTATTAACACCAGCATTAACAGACTTTTAATTAACTTGCTGATTCTGTCAGTAATATAGTTTACTGTTGTTCCTGAAAAGAGTTGTATAAACATTTCTTTTAGATAATTTTATTCCATAATTTTTATTTCTTACAAGTGGGGAGTGGGGCAAAGTTTCAATAAATGTGCAAGAAGCCAGGCAAAATTTCATGGCATGTTGTTTGCTCTAAAAAAAGAGGTTCTTAGCATCATGCAATATACAAACCTGCTCATGTACTCCCAAATCTAAAATAGAAGTTGAAATTATAATTTAAAAATAATAAATATATTTTAATTTGTTCCTCAAAATATAAAGTCTTGCTTATCAGGAATTTTAAATGTACTATTTAATGAGTTAAAAATTACTTTTTAAAATGTACAGATTGAGCCCTCTGGAATCCTGGTTCTTGGATAGGTGGTTGACAGCATCTTCAGGAGTGTTTATAATATATCTTTCAGGGTGCTGGAAGTGAAAATTACATTTCTCGTGCTGTTTTATGCTCGTAAGGATTTCTACCTTTCTCCTCCCATGCTGTAATAAATGCAATGTCTTTGTACCAACGTACAATGCAAAAGGCACTTGCATCCATAAAACTGCATAAGATGTGATATTCCAGCCTCATTTTATAATTTAGATATTCCATCAAAAAGCAGATACTTCATTTTCTGAATAGGAAAGCATAGTCCTTAAAAGATTATTACTATTTAAATGTTAGAAACATGCAGTCTAAATGAGAATATTTACCTAAAATATGTCGCCATTCACATTCATTAATTTGTCTGTCAATATTTTGCTCTGTATCCAACGCAAACAAGTTGGGTTTTAGAAATGTTATCTTTCCATACAGAATAATTTGATTTAGATCTTCAAGTCTAAAGTTAGATTTATTCTAACTCATGAAACCTCAGCAACTGTTTTTATATTTCTTTCGTTGATTATTATTTCATATATCAACTTAGTTCTTTGTGTCTGACCTTTGTTTGAAGGTATGGATTCCTTTAAAGCAGTGGTTTCCCAACCTTTCTGGCACCAGGGACTGGTTTCTTGGAAGACAATTTTCCACAGATGGGAGAGTAAGATTGGAAGGATGGTTTTGGGATGAAACTGCTCCACCTCAGATCATCAGGCATTAGATTCTCATAAGGTGCACTCAACCTAGATCCTTCACATGTGCAGTTTACAATAGGGTATGCACTCCTATGAGAATCTAATGCCACTGCTGATCTGACAGGAGGCGGAGCTCAGGCAGTAATGCTCACTCACCCCTGCTCATTTCCTGCTGTGCAGCCTGTTTCCTAACAGGCCAGGGACTAGTACCAGTCTACAGCCCTGGGGTTGGGGACCCCTGCTTTAAATGGAAAACAAATGCAGCTTCTTAAGGGAATGCTCGCTCTTCTTATGAGACATACATCCACTTTACTTTATATTTCATCACCATTATAGCTTCTGCCAAGGAGTAATTTAATCCTTGTGATAAATTGATTGCAAAAATGTTTCCAAATTCTCCACCCCTCTCTCTGTCCTTGCTCTTTGCCACGTGACTTTGCAGCTCCTCTCAAGAGGTGGATTCTATTTCCCCACTTCCTGAAGCTAGGCTGACCTTGTGACTTGCTTTAGTCAACAGTACACTGCAAACATTGAGCCTGAGCCTTGTGTACTTTCGCTCTGTCTCTTGGACCTTTCATCACGTGAATGAGCCTAGGCTAGCCTGCTAAAGGGTGGAGACCACAAGGAACAGAGCTGAGTCCCCCCATTGAGGACATTCCAGACCTGTCAATCTGTCAGCTAACTGCTGATGCATGAGCAAGCTCATCTGAGACCAGCTGATCCCAGAGCAAATCACCAAAACCACCAGCCAACCCATACATTTGTGAACAAAATGAGCGTTTGTGGTTGTATGCCACTGAGGTTTGGTGGTTGCTTGTTACACAGTATTACTGTGGCAATAAACAACAAATAGAGCCCTTAATGTTGTTTTCCTGCAATTGGCACGAAACTGTGTACTTAAGGTCATATCTCTCCCACAGAAGGGGCTCCAGAAATATTTACTGAATTTACAAATAGGTAAACTTATGCACTGAATACACTATATTTGGTGTTATGTGAGAGACATTTCTTTAGAAGGTTGCATTTCCATAAATATTAAAAATTAGAAATAATTCTCCCTAGAAATTCCATAGGAAAGCCTTGTGGCCAACTTTCCTGGGTAGCCAAAATGGAAACTACTGACATCACCCCCACATCCTTGGAATTCTCAGGCAGGGCTGGTGTTGGTGGCCCCAGACTTGTGACTGCTCTTTGGCCTATGGTTCCCATGGGTATGCTGGATGCATGGCCTGCACCTTCCCAGCTGTATGGCCACCTACCTTACCTTGTCTTGCCTTTGCCTATGCATGCCTTTGTCCACTTCTTTCCAGGGGATGCTCTTGGTTTCTGCTGACTGCATTCTCTGCCCCACTGCATCTTTAATTTGGACCTACCCCTTTAAACTCCAGCTCAATTGGGATCACTGGCAACTGTCCCACACTTTCTGGGCTCTGCTAAAGGCAGTTCCCCTTCTTAATTGCCTTCTAGGCTTTTACATTCATTGTGTCAATTTATTTTCGAAGCAAGCCTCCAAAGGAGATTTTGTTACCTTAACTGAAAACACAGGTTCAGAGAGGTTTGTCGCTTATCCCAGGGTACAGTGTTAGTAAATGGAGGATTAGGAACTAATCTGAACCCATGGCTTGTGCCCTAAATCCTGTGCCCTGAACTACATACTGCTGTCCCCTTATTTGCTACCAACTTGCAATGTGAGTGTGAGCAATTTAGTTAATTACTCTGGGTCTTGGTTTCACCGTTTTTAATATGAAGGCATTAGTTTAGGGTGGTCTATAATGGCCCATACAATTTCTAGTATAATTCTTTTCACTTACTTAGGAATGTGTTTTTTCATTTACTAAATATGTTGGCTTTTTAGATTTAAAAAATCATCTCTTTTGCATTGTGATTAGAGAGCATGATCTGCATGAGACCTGGTATCAAAACATTTTGAGATTTGTTTTGTAGACTAGCAAGTGATGAATTTTCATAAATTTTCTGTCTATGATGTGTACTCTGTAATCACTGGGTTTGGAATTCTATATATGCTTATTAGATCAGGACAGTCATTATGATGTTCAAGTTTTCTCTATGCTTATTGATCTATTTGTTTGTTAACTGTTACAATGAGTATGGTAAAATCATGCCATGATTGTGGATTTGTAAATTCATATTTTTACTTCTTTTAGTTCTTGCTTCATACATATATGTGTGTGTGTGTGTGTGTGTGTGTGTGTGTATGTATATGTATAGAAGAGAGAGAGAGAGAGAGGGAGTCTCACTCTGTCGCCCAGGCTGGAGTGCAGTGGCACAATCTCCGCTGCAACTTCCACCTCCCGGCTTCAAGTGATTATCCTGCCTCAGCCTCCCAAGTAGCTGGGACTACAGGCATGCACCACCATGCCTGGCTAATATTTTGTATTTTTAGTAGAGACGGGGTTTCACTGTGTTAGCCAGGATGGTCTCGATCTCCTGACCTCGTGATCCACCCACCTCAGCCTCCCAAAGTGCTGGAATTACTGGCATGAGCCACCATGCCTGGCCTTCTTCATATATTTTAAGGTATGTTATTATGTGCATAACAATTTAGACTTTAAGAAATATTCCTAGTGAATTGTATGTTTTATTGTTAGAAAACATCTGTCTTTATCTCTAGCAATGTTTTTAGCATTAGAGAGTGTTTTGTCTGATATTACCATAGGTAAACAGACCCTTCCCTTAAACAAGCATGTCTCATGGGAGGCAATGAAAATGCATCCTTATTTTTTTTTCTCCTAGTCTTTGAAATATATTCATTGGGGAGAAATTCTCCCTGACTCTGGAAAAAATTCTGGACTCAGGTTTTTCCATAGGTAATAGAAAGTTCAATTGTGACTTCAGATAGCAAAACATCTTAAATTAATAATTACATCATCTAGTATGATTAAAATGAAACCCTATGTTTTAGACTCAGAGATGTGCAGCTCACATCTCTGTCAAAACAGCACTTGCTTCCCAGCTGTAGGGATTGCCAGGGCTGATGATAAGAAAGGCTGTTACAGAACTTGACTCCCAAATAGCAATGGGTATAATGGAACACAAAAAATAGAGGTCAGTGGTGATGCTTGACCCCCAGAAGCCAGGGGCACAATTATTATTAGGACTGACAAAGTTGAAGTGCTAGCCATGAGAGCTTGACTTGCAGAGAGTTTTGAGACAGTTAATATAGTGTGAGTACTAAGGACAAAAGAAGTATTCAACAAAGGTATTACTCAGCTTGTACCAGCAGGAGAAATCAAGAGTTGTTGACCAGGAAAATGGGAGCAGACCCCCAATGAAATGTCACAATCCTTATTCCAGTTTCGGACTCAGAATCCATTGACCAAAGAGGTGATCTGGTCTAAAGTGGGGAAGATCCTATAATACCATAACAGGTATACATGGTAATTACTCCCTCAGTCCTTAAAAAGCACTTATGGCTATTTACTTGGGCAGCTGTTCACTGAGGTAAGGAGAATTTCCATACTTTTTGAAGATGTGTGGACACAGGGTCTGAGTTGACACTGATGGCTGAAGACATGAAGTGTCATCATGTTCCCCTGGATATAGTAGGAGCAAATGGCAGGCAGGTGATAAATGGATTCCTAGCCACCATATTTTTTACAGGATCCCCTGGGTCTATAGACCTCCTAAAAGCTGCTTCCCTTGCCCCTGAATTATCATTGAGTTGGACATATTGGCAGATTCTGTGACCCCCATATTGAGTTTTTGTGGTCTATGGGGTAAGAGCGATCACAGTGAAGAAAGCCAAGTAGAAGCCTTGAAATTTGCCCACCCAATGACCATGATAGTAAATCAAAACCAATATTGCATCCTGGAAGGGGGGAGTCTACAGTACAGATTAGTACTAACTTTAAAGATTTAAAGGATGCAGGGGTAGTCATTTCCAACATATCTTCATCTAATTGAGCAGTCTGGTGCTGCAGAAACTGGATGAATTTTTAAGGAGAATTTGAAACCAGTGATTCTTAACTGGTGGTGAATGAACCCCAGGGGTCATTTGCAATATCTGGAGTCATTCTGGTTGTCACCACTGTGTATATGGGTGGTGATGCTACTGGCATTTAGTGGATTGAATCCAGGGATGCTGCTAAATATCCTATGATGCAAAGAATAGCCACCTATGACAAAGAATTATATGGCCCAAAATGTCAGTAGTGCTGAGGTTGAGAAACCCTACTGAAGAGTACTATGAGCACAATGAAGTATTAGCTCTGACTGCAGCCATTATGCTGAATGTGGTCTTTGCTACTGCAGATAAATAGGGCCTCCAAAATATTGTATGTAGTCATTTATTTGGCAAATAATATCTTGACTATCTCAATAAAGAAAGGAAATCAGAAACAGCCACTGTCACTCGGAACAGTTAACAATATGCAGTTTTACCTCCAGCTGGCAGCTCCTTTAGGGTTGGCCTCAACTGCAGAGAGCTAACCTGGTTGAGGTCATATACTTTCAGTGGCATCTTGCATCTTGTGGCTGAGCAAGACAGTGGTGTACAGGCCACACATTCTGGCCCAAGACAGAGAAATGCTGAGCCAGAGTACCCTGCCAGGTTGGCCAAGGATCTGTCAGGCCTGCTTCCCAGTTTGACATCTCCCTCTGCTTAAGCTTGCTTTCTCCCTGCTATGGTTTGAATGACACCAAAACTCACATTGAAATGTAATTGCCATTGTAATAGTATTTAGAGGTGGGACTTTTAAGAGGTGATTAGGTCCTGGGAGCGAAGCCCTAAGGAATTGATTAATGCCATTATTATGGGAGTAGCTTAGTTATTATGGGAGTGGACTCCTGATAAAAGGATACGTTTGGCCTCATTTCACTTTCTGCCTTGAGTGCTCACTTACTTGCCTTTCTGCCATGTTTTGACACAGCAAGAAGTCCCTCACCAGTGCTGACCAGATGCCATGCTCTTGAACTTCCCAGCCCCCAGACAGTGCATCAAATAAACTTTTTTTTTTTATAAATTACATAACCTATGGTGTTCTGTTACAGCAGCGAGAAATGGACCAAGACACTCCCCTTTCCTTTTACTTGTGTTGATTTCAACTCTCATAAATATCCTATAATCTAAACTCTGTCTTACCATCTGCTGTTTGAGAGAATCCAAACTGTAACACCTCATAAGTACTAACCAGTAACAAAAATTCAGATGTGACACAAATGATAAAGAGTATTCAAACCCACAGACTTCTCAATAGGTTACCTGTTCTGGCTCACCCTAGTCATATTATTAATATTCCCATAATAAAACCCTATATTTACACCATTAAATACATAAATATGAGCTCTATTTATAGTTTCATGGTAGGTTTTTGTTTTGTTGTGTTGTGTCTTATTTTATAACATTAATCAATACTTTAATCTTCCTTTTATTTTCATCAAAACAAGATTTTTTTTACCACTCTCTAAACCTTTCCACCAAGAGCTAAGACTAGTTGCGCACAGGCCAACTGTCATTGGGGAAGAAAAAATCATCTATTTTCCCTTTCTTCCCTTTTCAACTGGCTAACTGGAGCTTCAATCCACCTCCAGAGTTGACGTATGTGAAGGTCATTCCCAAAGCAAACATTCCCCTTTGATCTCACCATTGGAGGGAGTGGAGTCACTTCCTAGGTGCTCACTATGATATCAGGTATTTACATATCTGGGCAATTCAGTTGAATTCTAATTTAGCAACCTGTCTCGTGTATCTATTTTAGCTTTCTTTTTTTTTTTTTTTTTTTTTTTTTTTTTTTTTTTTTTTTTTTTTTTTTGAGACGGAGTTTCACTCTTGTTGCCCAGGATTGAGTGCAATGGTACCACCTCAGCTCACTGCAATGTCTGTCTCCCAGGTTCAAGGGATACTCCTGCCTCAGCCTCCCGAGTAGCTGGGATTACAGATGACTGCCACCACATCTGGCTAATTGTTTGTATTTTTAGTTGAGGCAGGGTTTTACCATTTTGGTCAGGCTGGTCTTGAACTCCAGACCTCAGGTGATCCACCTGCCTTGGCTTCCCAAAGTGCTGAGATTACAGGCGTGAGCCACTGTGCCCAGCCTATTTAAGCTTTCTTATACTTAGTATTTTTCTTATCTGTCTTTTATATTCTTTAATTTTCAATTTTCTGTGTCTTTATACCATACATAAATCTCTTGTGATTGAGACGGAGTTTCACTCTTGTTGCCCAGGATTGAGTGCAATGGTACCACCTCAGCTCACTGCAATGTCTGTCTCCCAGGTTCAAGGGATACTCCTGCCTCAGCCTCCCGAGTAGCTGGGATTACAGATGACTGCCACCACATCTGGCTAATTGTTTGTATTTTAGTTGAGGCAGGGTTTTACCATTTTGGTCAGGCTGGTCTTGAACTCCAGACCTCAGGTGATCCACCTGCCTTGGCTTCCCAAAGTGCTGAGATTACAGGCGTGAGCCACTGTGCCCAGCCTATTTAAGCTTTCTTATACTTAGTATTTTTCTTATCTGTCTTTTATATTCTTTAATTTTCAATTTTCTGTGTCTTTATACCATACATAAATCTCTTGTGAAAAGCATATATTTTTAATTCAGTCTATCAATGTAGGTGTCAAAGTTTGTCAGCTTTCCAGATGGTTCTTATGGCCAGCATACCTGAGTAGTAGTAGGACTCAAAATCTTGCCTGGAATAGTCATAATGCTTTCAGATGTTGCCTATGACAAGCTCAACCTCATCCTTCTGTTCCTTCATGAATTGTAGCCTGGCCAACTAATCACATATGTCCTCAGCCTCTTTAATGCCTTTGCTCAAAATCCAGGGAATGATCTGATTGGTTCATTCATATGGAGGCATGGGAAAATTGCATTCTTATGGACAAGAGAATTCCTATTTGATTTAAAGCAAGAAGAGAAAAAAAATATATGTATTAACTGGGGAAAGCTTTCAGAGGCCTGCCAAAGACCTATGTAGAGATATTACTCCAAAAACCTGCTCAGGCAAAAAGAGCTAACCCCTAATATGTTTCTCCGTTAGGGACTTCCATAAGGAACAGACAGATTTTTTATGTACCATGATACATAGATGTAGTCTGAGTAAAATGTTAAAGTGGAAGAAGTGAAGTAGACTATGGGATAGGAAGGTTTTATTTTCTATGTTGGAAATCAAGACAATGATATCAATTAGGATTTTTTTAGCTGCAAATAATAGATCCCCAACTAACACTAGCTTAAGGGATATGACATTTAATTGTTTTGTGTAACAAGAAATCTAGAAGTTCCAGTCTGGAGGCTGCAGTTCAAAATGTTGTTGAAGCCCCAAGTTTCCATCCTTCTGTTTTACTATCCTCAGAATTTGGCTTTTTGTCTTGGCGCTTGTGCCTCATGATTACAGGAGGACTCCATCAAAGGCAGAGACAGTGGGCTGGTAAGGCAGGCAAGGAATAACTCCTGGCAGGGATTATTCTCTTCTTATTAGAGATGAAAATATATTTTGAAGAACCCATTTCCCTACCAGCAGACGTCCTAGTAGATCTCATTGGCTAGAACTGGGTCACATGGCCATCCCAAGCTCAAGGGAGGCTGGGAAGTATCATCTGGTTGACATGAAGGGGGCAGCCATCTTGGTAGTGATGTCTTCCCAAACCAAACTGAAATTCTATTAGCAAGGAAATAGCAAGGAAATGTCTAATGGGTAGCTAGCCCATAGTGCTTCCAGGGCAGCCATTTTATATAGCTGCTCTCTCATATGTAGCATGTAAACTCCATGGGTGTGGAACATCATCATCTTTGATCACTGCTATACCTTTCACACCAAAGAGTACCTACCCCATGGTAGATGGTTAGTAAGTATTAGCTGGTTGACTTAATAATGTTTTTTAATAAAGTACTTTGTAATATGTGTAATAGTTAATATCTCAACTTTTCTCTGGTAAGTTGGGGGATGCAGCCATACTACATTATACTTTGCTTGACCTAGAAGTTATATTGAAAATCATGTATTTATATGGATCTCATCAGGGACGTGATTTAGAGAGTATAGAAAATATTAATGTCTTAATTTGAAGTGAGAAGAGAAACTTACATTTTATTTCTGTTTTTAAAAAATCAGTTTTATGAAAGAGAGATGACAAATTATTTCCAAGTGTTATCCCTAAAAGTCTGTTTAAAGACTGTTTATAGACTGATTTTATGAGTAAAAGATTGTAAGTTTTCATTAAGAGAAAGAGGTATTTAAGAGTTTAGTTCAATTTTTTTCATGATGTGATCAATAAGGAGAGGATACTGTAATGATGAATTAACCATATCCGTACACAAAAATTCTTTTCTGAGATTCCAAAGAATGTTAAACATTATAGCAAAACAATTAACATTTTCAAAGAACACAACTGTGTTTTTATATATCGCTTTTTATGGAGAGACACTTTGCCAGTCTTTAACATTCACAGCTGTGGTATGAGTGGCACCTGGGGCTCACCTGACTCAAGAAACTTGCTACTGAATGGAGCACCCAGACAGGCCCATAGATATACATAGACAAGTAAATAATATCGGAACCAATGGATTAATCAGAATCAGGAATGGACTCAGGAAGCCTCTAAGGGATATATAGAAGAAAATGTTTGCCAGTTTTTACAGAGCTTGAAACTCAGTAAAGTTAGTTACATTTCCTCTTCAAAGTTCATTCTTCCCTTTCCCATAGAAAGCCTCATGTAATGAGGTTCTGTCCACTTGCTTCCAAGCAACCATGGAATTCTGATATAATCTTTATATTGTTCCCCAAACCATAGCACTAGAATAGTCCTTGACAGAAATCATTCTCCCTGCTTTATAACTTGGACATAACCTCAGAATCCTTAGAATAGTGGTTTAGGCATCAGATATGAATAGAGTTGACACTTAAAATAAAATGGCATTTAACTTTTTGTAGTAATGGTGGTTTTACAGTTACTTAATGAGAAATACATTCTTAGGTGATTTTGTTATTGTGCAAACATCATGGAGTGCACTTACACAAACCTAGAGGGTATAACCTACTACACACCTAGGCTATGTGGTATAGCCTTTTGTACCAAGGCTACAAACCTGTACAGAATGTTACTCTACCAAATAGTGTAGGCGACTATAACACAATGATTAGTTTTGTGTATCTAAATACAGAAGTGCAGTAAAAATATGGCATAAAATATTAAAAATAGTATACTTTTATATGGGACTTACCATGAATGGAGCTAGCAGGACTGGCGGTTGCTCTGGATGATTTAGTGAGTGAAGGGTGAGTGAATTGTGAAGGCCTAGGACAATATTGTATACTACTTTAGACTTTATAAGCACTGTACACTTAGGCTACATTATATTTATGGAAATATTTTCCTTTTTATTTCTCCAATAACAAATTATCCCTAGCTTACTGTAACATTTTACTTTTAACTTTTGTATTCTTTTGTAATAACACTTAGCTTAAAACACAAACACATTGTACAGCTGTACAAAAATATGTTGTCTTTATATCCTTATTCCTTATTCTATTAGTTATTTTTATTTTTTAATACTGTTTTATTAAAACTAAGACACAGACACATACTTTAGCCTAGGCACACAGGATCAGGATCATCAAGATCACTGTCTTCCACCTCCCCATCTTGTCCCAGTGAAAGTCTTCAGGGACAATAACATGCATGGAGCTGTCATCTACGATAACAATGCCTTCTTGTGGCATTGTTACTACCTGCTGAAACACCTGCCTCAGGCTGCTTGTAGTTAACTTTTTCTTAATAAGTAGAAGGAGTACACTCTAAAATAATAATAAATTATATAATAAATACATACATCAGTAACATATTTATTATCATTGTCAAGTATTATGTGCTGTGCAAAATTGTTATGTATGTATGACTGGCTGCATAGATTTCTTTACACCAGCATCATTGCAAACACATGAGTAATACATTGTGTTATGATGCTATGATTGCTATGATATCACTAGACGATAGAAATTCTTCAGCTCCATTATAACCTTATGGGACCACTGTCGCATGTGGTCCATCATTTACCAAAACATCGTTACATGGTACATGACTATACAGCTTTAGAGAAAAGGCACAGATAGAATTAGTTCTGACAGATGATGTACTCTTTTAATTCATTCACTCATTCATTCATTCATTTATCTAAAACTAGTCAATCTCTCACCAAGTGTGAGGTACTTCAAGAACTAAATATAAGTAAATTAATCATATAAGAAGTGAACATAAAATAATTTATATTTCAGACTCAACACCATTGCAACATTTAGTAAGTGTCATATAAAAAGTCTTATATGTGAATTTGTATTTGATAGTGTCTTGGTTCAGAATGCATAAAGATATGCTGTGCTATGAGTAGTCATTTTCCAGCGAATCCCTTTTGCAAAGAACCTGAAGATGAACAAGGAATCCTGAAACATTCAAGTATTTTCTCTGGCCCTTTCAAAACAAAACAAAGCCAGTCACAGCATCATATGCCAAAAACCTAGCCTGTAGAAGACAAGATCTTCTAAGAGTATCTGTAGCCTACTCAAACAACAAACCTAATGGCTCTCAGTTGAGCCTAACTGCGTCTGAAGAGGAAACAGTTGGGACATGACAGCTTCACATCAGTGGTTTGGGGCAGTAGCAGAAATGCTGGAATGGTATGCTTTGAAGAGGCTTGTCTATTTTCTTAACTTTATGCCATGCCACTGCCATCGCGATTTTTTTGACAGTTCCAGGGAAAATGCAAACAGAACTGACCTCTCCTCGGCAGCTCTGTAACCGTGGGGCTCATGTGCGCAGATTGGCATCTGCAGGCACATCTTTAGCAAGTTGGCAGCCTTCGTGCCCTTTGCAGGTTGCAATCAAACCTGCCTTCTACAGCAGCCTCTTTCTGGTTGATTAACTTTAATGTAATTTTAATTAAAAACCACAGTGTCAAAGGGTTTAGCTACTCGAGAAATGAGCACAGACTGCGGCCCAGTGGCAGCAGTCACTTGGAAAATGGAAATGTGTCCTGACAATGTTGTGCAGGGGCCAGATAAACAGGGTCGCTGCAGCACTTCTCTCACATGCAGGAAACAGGCAAGGGAACATCAGAACCAAGAGACCGGCTTGTACATCAAGGGTTCTAATGTATGAATTTCAGGTGCCATCACCATTTTTGAGACCTTGTTCAGTCCTGGCACCAAATACTCTCTACCATGGCTAGCTGTGACCATTCTGTTCTCCTCTTGGCACTTTGGTCTCTAAATTGACACACAAATCTGGGTTAAATATGAATCAAATTTCAGACAGGAAAAAATGAGCCAAGCCTTACCGTATTATTCAATTGTAGATCTTCACTTTTTTCACTGTGTGTATGTTTTGGGGACAGGGGATTTTAAATATCAGAGATAAGCTTTCTTTCAAGGAAACACTTCCTTTGGGATATGATTCCTTGACTCCTTTACAAATAGTGCCAAGGAACTATAACTGAATGACTTCTTCCGAAAAGATAACTGCATTACTTGAATTGGAAGAATATGAGGAAATAATTTTGTAAATATGTTTGATCATGATAGGTTCAGAAAATACATTTTATTTACTAGGCCTCCTTATGCAATATAAATAATTATTTACATTTTTACTTATTAATTTTAATTATTCATATTGTTTGCAAAGGATACGTCTAATAAATGTAAAATGTATTTTTCGTAAATAATACATTGCATAAGGAGGTCTTTAGTATTATATATATAATGCAATAATACAAATAATTATTTTTGAATTTCTGGTTATCCTGAAGATATTATCTTTTTTAAATTCCCACTTTTAAAAAATTGTCAGGTTGATGTTAAATAATGCTTGAAATGAAAGACTGAAATGTGGTCCCGTGTGGAAGAAGTATTTTATTAATGCCAGTGGGATGAACGCCTCTATTCCATGCTGAAATGCCCTTTATTCTTTCTCAATGTAGCTAATTTTTCAGGGCACAACTCTCAGGAGAACACCTAGTGACGTCAATTCTTCAGAGGAGAATTTCCTCCACCAGGTTTGTGGGATGCTGAGGCTGCTTTGCTGACAGATGGGGCCGGTACAGGTGGGCCCAGAGCCATGTGAACAGAAGGGGCCCCTGGACCCTGACAGAGAGGATAGACAGAACGGTGGGGGAGAGTTTAGGGCAGTGGACAGGGAGGGGAGAGAGGAGGCATAGAGGATTTCTACACTGAATCCAGCAGAGAGGAAGAAAAGCAAAAACAAGCAGATGGGTGGACAGGGAGAGGTGATTTGAATTGTATAACTTGCTTAAGAGACTAATAAAAAAAAAACAAGCTCTGGGGATAGGAGTTCACTGCAGGCAATTTTGGAAAATTGGAAACTTAATCTAAGATTGCCAAAGTAAAGAAGAGTACAATAAAAATAAATATGAAATAAAAGTATGAAAATGAATTGTGTATGAGCTTGCAGGATGAATCCTCTGCAGGCTTCTGTACATATCCAGGTAGAAAAGAATCATTCTCTGGCTTTTTCTGGTGTTAAACAACCATTATTATTGCTGTCATCTCAACTGCTTACTCTATTAAAAGACAAAATAGGATTTTGATTGCCACTTTGGTAGATGACATACCTGATCAAAATAGACTTAGGGAATAACTCAATGCATTTATGCAGTTCCTATGATAGCAACTTAAAAAAAGAAAGAAAGAAAATTACCAGAGTAGGATCTGAATAAGTTAAACCAGAGTATCCAAAAGTACCTTGCCTAGAATATTACTTTTTCAGTACACTTATATGTGTGTTTTGGGAAAATGGTTCTATGGTGAAACAAATATGAGGAGACCTGGGTTACAAGTCAAACCTTTTTTTAAATTTAATTTTACTGTAGCACTTTTCAGGGATTTCATGTGTTCTCTTACATATACAGATTTTTTTTTCTCTAATTTTGATCATAGAATGCTTTGAAAAGCATTTCTTGAGGATAGTTTACAAGGTATATACCCTAGGAAACACTTTCCCAAACCAGGTAAAGGAGGTTATCTGAGTGGGTACATTTACAATTGACATGAGTCCCCATTTGTATTGCATTTGTGTTCAGGAATAGGCTGCCATTGACCATTCAGGAGGAGTTGTCTTACACCTAATACTTAGACCTAATACTATAGCTAATGCTATAAAGCATTTTGATTTACAAGTGGCCAGATCAGTGGTACTGTTTTTATCTATTTTGCAGTAGACATTTTGAATTAAAGAGTTAATATTTGGTTAGAAGTGACAATAAAAATATGTCCTAAACATTGTTGCCTAAGCACTGACTGAGATAGATTCTGGTCATATACACAGTGGTACTTGTGTGTTCCAGCTAAATGCCAAGTCTGCTTCTAGATTTTTCTTGGTCTTCATTTACAATGAACAACAAACAGAACCTGAGTTCTATGAAAGCAGAGTCAGATTTGGCTTTGCTCACTATTGTAACCCTAACACTTATCATGTAGTTCTAACTCAACAAATATTATTAGAACTAATAAATTATCCCTCTGGCTAATGTTGCATACTGTTGTAACACATCAGAAAACATAAGAGCTAGCATCAAATAATATTGGAAATAACTTTACTAAACACCATCGGGTAAAATGGTCTTTCCTTTTGTAAATTTATTAAAAGTGCTATTGAGCACCAGTTATATGCAAATCACTCTGCTGTGAACCCTGGGAGATGAAGAGATGAATGCAAGAAGAGAGTGATTCTTTGGGGAGCATATAATTTTGTGAGGTGTGACTTTAATATGGGAGAATGAAACCAAATTAGTGGTGGGGATAGAGGGGGTGGAAATTGGGCAGTATAGAGTGGGTACAGAATTAGCCATGTTCAGGTTCTAGCTTCCAAGTGGAGAAAAGCCACCACATTTAGATTCATTTCATCCACATGATCAATGTTGGATTTACATTGGTTGGGGACCATAGAGGTGGTTAGAGAAAGAAGGGCAAGTATGTTTGATGTGGTAACTTCGTTACTTTGTGTGTGCACACAGAATACAGTTCTTCAGAGATGGCCTCATTGGTTTAAAAGGAACTCAACATTTCTCCTCCTGGATTGTGACAATAACCTCCACAATAATCTCCAATAAGGGAAGGCATGTTTGATGTGGTAACTTGGTTACTTTATATGAGCACTCAGAGTTCAGGTCTTCAGAGATGGCCTCATTGGCTTAAAAGAAACTCGGCATTTCTCCTGCTGGATTGTAACAATAACTTCCACATTTGCAGAACACATTTTCACATGCCTTTTAAATCCATTGTTGCACTTAATCTTTACAACAGCTCTGGGTGGTAGTATGTTTACTCTGATTTTACAGACAAGGAAATGGAGGCTCAGAGTAGATAAGGTCTTCAGAGTTCTAAAACTCATTGTTGAGCAACCGGTCTGACTCTGAGTTTTCTGTCCTGAGTCCTTTTCATCAGTATAATCACCTCGAAGACAGGTGGTTTTACCTTCCCCAGAGTTCCTATAGTAGTGCTGAACAAGTAAAGGTAACCAGTTAATGCAAATCTGGATGACTCTTGTTTCCTTTGTGCCCAGAGGTCATGTTTCATCATACTTCATATGGCATTAAGTACCTTACATTTTATTCCTCAAGCAGCTTTCTCTACTTAGTAAGTAGTAATTATATTTGTGTCCATTATTGAACATCTCATTTTGTGCCGTGGGCACTGCTATGTCGTTTTGGTGTTATTTGCCTATCTCCCACACGAATCTAAAATTTCCTGAAGGTAGATGATAGTATATGTTATTCATCTTTGAATTTTAGGCAATTTGAGACTTCAACTGAAGTAAAAGTTTGGCTCTACCTTCTGAATGCTAAAGGACATTTCCCATATATTTTATAAACTTTGTTCAGGACTATAAAGATATCATCACAAAAACATTAATTTGATCTCAGTTATTGAGACAAATTTTAGTTTCATAAGCAGTTAAATTTTGTGCTTCTGAAATACCTTGATGCTTGGACTCTGCTGGATTATAAGTTTCATAAGGATAGAGCAATATTTGCCTTTTCTGTTTCCTTATCTCTAGCATCTTTTTTTCCCTGGAACATACCAGATACTTAATAATTGTTCAGTGAATGACTAACATTACTATTTTTCCTCTTAAGGTGAAATCTGATTGTGCTGATGCTTTGGGGAAGAACATATCAGTAAGTACTAACAGTTAAGATTTTTTTTTTTAGATGAATCTGACTGTTAACCGGCTATAGACAAATGTTGAACAAAATACATCCCGGAACTTCCCTCATGCTCAATGAATCTAGAAAGTAGAAATGAGAAGTTTAATTCTAGTTGATATTTGCTATCAGTCAATAAAGCAGATAGGCAAAACCAGATTTGGGAAGAAAATCATTATTTCTGTAATATTTGTGGTGTAGAATTTTGAAGTTTTGTTATTATACACTCATCAACTTCATATTTACCAAGGAAGTCTGGATAACAGGGACTAAGCATGAACTATATACATTGGGCCAAGGATCCTATGGTAGATGATTTTATTTCCATGATTTAATTTAACTGGCATAACATATTAGAATGTGTATTATTAGTCATTTGACTAATATCACTCTGAAAGTAAGGCTTAGAGAGGCAACTAACTGGCCTAAGTTCAGTTCACTAAATGGTAGAATCTGCTTGGCTATACCCTTACTGACAAAACAGCTGGGTGTAATACCAAAGGCAGACAACAGAAAGATCATGGAAAGAAACACTCAAAGAGAGTGCTGCCAAAATCAGTCATCCCAGGTTGTCTGTGCAGATACTCAAGACTACACCCTTGAGAAATTACAACAGAGGCTACATTTCAGAGGAAAGAGATCTCACTAAAATAGGTTAGTGAAGTCACAAACAAACAAACAAACAAAAAAGCAACCAAGCCACAACAAAAACAAGCTCTGGTGAGGACAGAAGTGAATTAGTATCCAGAGTTACTTTAACAAATTTCCAGTTTTCAACAATAATTAACAAAATCACAAGACATGCAAAGAAACAGGAAATTGTGACCCATACATAGGAAAAAAGAGGGCAACAAAACTGGCTGTAAGAGGGCCCAAATGTCACATTTAGCAAAGACTTTAAAAGAGCCATTTTAAATATATTCAAAGGACTACAAGAAAATATGTCTAAAGAAGTGAAAGAAGATATGACAACATCTCATTAAATAGAGAACATCAAAAAAGAGATAAGAAAATTATTAAAAAAGAAACAAGTGCTAATTCTGGACTTGAAAGGCATAAAAACCAAATTAAAAAATTCACTAAAGGGTTTCAGCAGCAGGTTTGAACTGACAGACAAAAAGAATCTGTGAACTTGAAGATATGTTGATAGAGATTATAAAATCTGAAGAGTAGAAAGAAAAAAAATGAAGAAAAATGAATAAATCCTCACAGAAATGTGTAATACCATTAAGAGCATCAACATATGATAATAGGAGTACCAGAAGGAGAAGAGATAATTAAAAAAAAAAAAAAGTGAAGAAATAATGACTGGAACCTTCCAAATTGGCTGAAAATATTAATCTGCACATCCAAGAAGTTCCATAAACTCCAAGTAAGACAAGTACAAATAAATTTTCATTTGTATACATCATAGAAAAATGCTGAAAGACAAAGATAAAAATTATGAAAGTATCAAAGAGAAAAATGACTTAACACATACTACAGAATTCCAATAATATACACAGCTGACTTCTCATAAAAAACAATGAGAGTCAGAAGGCAGTGGGACAATATACAGTTGACCCTTGAACAACACGCAAGTTAGGGGCACCAATCTCCTGTTTAGACAAAAATCCTCATATAACTTTTGACTTTTGTAAGTAACTACTAATAGCCTACTGTTGACCAAAAGCCATACTGATAAAATAAACAGTTGGTTAACACATATTTTGTATGTTATATGTATTTTATACTCTATTCCCACAATAAAGTAAGGTAGAGAAAGCATGTTATTAAGAAAATCATAACAAAGAGCCAGGTGTGGTGCCTCACACCTGTAATCCCAGTACTTTGGGAAGTCAAGGTGGGCAGGTCATTTGAGGTCAGGAGTTTGAGACCAGCCTGGCCAACATAGTGAAACCCTGTCTGTACTACATATATAAAAATTAGCTGTGCCTAGTGGTGCACACCTGTAATCCCAGCTACTCAGGAGGCTGGGGCAGGAGAATCACTTGAGCTCAGGAGGTGGAGGTTGCAGTGAGCCGAGAATATGCCACTGTACTCCAAACTGGGCAACAGAGCAAGACTCTGTCTTCAACAAACAAACAAAAAAAGAAAATCATAAGAAAAAGAAAATATATTTACCATTCATTAAGTGGAAATAGGTAATCATAAAGGTCTTCATTCTTATTGTCATCACATTGCATAGGCTAGGGAGGAGTAGGAGGAGGTCTTGCTATCTCAGGGTTGGCAGAGGCAGAATAAAATCCATGTGTAAGTGGACAAATACAGTCAAGCATGTGTTGTTCAGTGGTCAATTGTATCAAAAGTGCTGGAAGGAAAAAAAAAATCCCAACAGTGTGTCAACCAAGAGACTTATATTCAGTAAAACTATCCTTCAAAACCAAAGGTGAAATAAAAACATTATCAGATAGACAAAAATGATAGAATTTATTGGTAGCTGATATACTTTACAAAAAATACTGTAAGAAGTTTTCAGGCTGAAAGCATGTAATTCCAGATGGTCATTAGAATCCATTTTTTAAAAGCACCAATAAAGGCACTATTAAAAGACAGTGTAAATGTATATTTTCTTTATTTCAATGTCTTCAGTGATTTAAAAAGTAATTTAATAAAACTATATAACTACACTGTTGGGCTTAAAACATAAAGATATAATATACTTGACAATTAACATTATAAAGTAGGTGAATGATGGTAAAGGTGTATGGGAGTAAGAAAATGACACCAGATGGTAACTTGAATCCACAGGAACAAATTAAAAGAACAAGAAACATTTCAAAAGAAGGTTAGTATAACAAACTATAAACATATTTGTTCTCCTTTCTTTCCTCAGCTTCTTTAATAGACATAAAGTTATATAAAGTAATAATTACAATAATGTATTCTTGGGTTTGTAATACATATGGATATAATATATATGTAACAATAACAGCACAAAAAAGGGGAAAAGGGAATGGAACTGTATGGGAGTAACATTTCTTTATCTCTCTGGAATCAAGACAGTATATATCTTAAGTAGGTTATGGTAAGATGTATACGTTAAGCTCAAGAACAACCCCTAAGAAAATAAATTAAAAGCTGTAGTTAAAAAAAATTCTAGGAATTAAAATGTTACAGTAGAAAATATGCACTCAATGCAAAACACAACAGTAAAAGAGGAACAGAGGAAAAAGCCAGAAGACATATAAAAGCCAAAAAGCAAAATGGCTGGTATAAATCTAACTATATCAACAAAAACATTAAATGTGACGAGATTAAACAACCCAATCAAAAGGCAGAAATAGACTGGATATAAAAACATGATCCAATTATAATGTCATCAATAGGAGACAAAATTTAGATAGAGACACGAATAGTTAAAAGTAAAAAGGTGGAAAAAGATTGATCATGCACACAGCAACCACATGAAAGCTCGTGTAGTTATAATGCTTTTTAAAAGAAGTTTAAAATGCTACTACAGATAAAGAAGAACATTTGATAATAATTAAAGAGTTAATCCATCAGGAAGACATAATAATAATAATAAACATTCATAGACCTAACAGCGAAACCTCAAAATAAATAAAGCAATCTCTGACAGAATTTAAAGTAGAAATGCACAATTCAACAATAATAGTTGAAGACTTCAATACTAACAATACTTCAATATAAAACAACTTAAGCAGAAGATCAATAAAGAAATAGGAGATGTGAAAAACACTATGAATAAACTACAATCTATATCTATAGAACATTCAACAGGAGCAGAACACACATTCTTCTCAAGCAAACATGGAAAATTCTCCAGGATAGACTCTATGCTAGGCCATAATACAAATTTCAATACTTTTAAAAGGATTGGAATCATACAAAATATGTTATTCTATAACAGTGGCATTAAAGCAGATACTAATAATGTAAAGACAATAGGGAAAATCACAAATATGTGAAAATTAAACAACACTCTCCTAAATAACTAATAGGTCTAAAAAGAAATCTTAAGAAGTTAGAAAATTCTTTGAGGTGAATGAAAATAAATAAAACACACAAAACTTACGGGATGCAGCTAAAGCAATGAGAGAGAATTTTATAGCACTAAATGTTTAGATTAGGAAAGAAAAAAAGTCTCAAATCAATAACAAAGTTCCACCTCAAAAAACTGAAAAAAAGAGAACAAATTAAATCCAAATCTAGCAGAAGAAAAGCAATAATAAAAATTAGAATGAAATTAATAAAATGGGAAATAAAAAAGCAATAGAGAAAAATCAGCAATAGTAAAGATTAGAATAAAATTAATAAAATGAGAAATTTAAAAAAAGAAAATCCAACAAAACCAAACTTGGTTATTTGAGGAGACCAACAAAACTGACAAACTATTGGCTAGACTGACAAAAAGGAAAAAATAAGAGAGAATACCAAGTTGCTAAAATGAGGAATAAAGAAGGGAATATTGCTATTAATTTTACAGAAATAAAAAAATGGATTAAAAAGAACACTATGAGGAAATGCATACCAACAAGTTAGATAATCTAGATGAAATGAATAAGTTCCTAGAAAGACATAAACTACATAAACTTTTTCAAGAATAAACAGAAGATCTGAGTATATTTATAAAAAATAGAATTATGATTAGTAATCAAAAAACTTTCTGCAAAGAAAAGCCATGGCTCAGAACACTTTACTAGTGAATTCTACCAAATGTTTACAGAACAACTAACAATAATCTTTCAATAAATAGAAAAGAGACCAGGCATGGTAGGTCATACCTGTAATCCCAGCACTTTGCAAAGCTGAGGTGAGTGAACCACTTGAGCCTAGGAGTTCAAGATCAACTTGGGCAACATGGTGAAACTCCATGTCTACAAAAAATACAAAAAAATTAGGTGGGTATTGTGGCGTGTGCCTTTAGTTGCAGCTACTTGGGAGGCTGAAGTGGGATAATCGCCTGAGCCCAGGAGGTTGAGGCTGCAGTGAGCCATAACGGTGCTACTGCTCTCCACCCTAGGTGATAGAGTGAGACCCTGTCTCAAAAAAAAAAAAAAAAAAAAAAAAAAAGAAGAAGAAAAAAAAAAGAAAGAAAAAGAAGTATACTTCACAATCTATTCTGTGAGGTTAATACTACTCTGATTAAAAAAAAAATAAAAAAAAAAAAGGTTAAGAAAATGTGGCACATATACACCGTGGAATACTATGCAGCCATAAAAAAGGATGAGTTCATGTCCTTTGTAGGGACATGGATGAAGCTGGAAACCATCATTCTGAGCAAATTATCACAAGGACAGAAAACCAAATACTGCATGTTCTCACTCATAGGTGGGAATTGAACAATGAGAACACTTGGACACAGGAAGGGGAACATCACACACTGGGGCCTGTCATGGGGTGGGAGGTTGGGGGAGGGATAGCATTAGGAGAAATACCTAATGTAAATGACGAGTTAATGGGTGCAGCAAACCAACATGGCACATGTATACATATGTAACAAACCTGCACATTTGCACATGTACCCTAGAACTTAAAGTACAAAAAAAACAAAACAAAACAAAACAAAACAGGTTAAGACATCACAAGAAAATAAAATTACAGATCAACATCTTTTATAAATATACATGGCAAACATCGTCAACACAATACTAGCAAACCTAATCCTGCAACATGTAAAAACATTATATATCATGATTAAGTGAGATTCATCCCAACAATGTAAGTTTGGCTTAGCATCTGATAATCAATAATGTAATAAACATATTAATACAATAAAGTACTGAAACCACATAATCATCAGATTACAGCAGAAGTATTAGACAAAATTTGTACCACTTCATGATAAAAAGACAATAAACTAAGAGTAGAAAGAAACTTTCTGAATCTAATAATTTGGATTTACAAAATCTCACAGCTAATATCATACTTAATGGTAAGAAACTGAATGGTTTTCTGCTAAGATCAGGAGCAAGACAACAGTATGTACTGTCACCCCTTCTATTAAAATTTTACTGGAGTTTCTGAAACCACCTTTGCAAAAATTGTAATAGAAAATTATGTCATGGAAGAGATCTGATCTAACCAAGTCTCACCTGGCCTTTAACCTCCAAACTGTTCTCAGGCTTTTCTGGCCTTGGGCCAAGCTAACTTTGGGAGAAATTTAGTTTATAGTTTAAATAATAATAGCACTTCCCCAGAACTAAACCACTTTCGTAAAGCTAATAAAAGACCACCAGTTTAGGAGTATAACAGTAGCCTGAATTCTGCTAAGGTGTAGATATAAAAAATTAGCAGCCTTTATTCCAGAGGTCACAAGATTTGCAACTTCCCCAATTATCCCTGCAGATAACATTACTATTGCAGAACCTAAGATTAGCCTTTTGAGATGTCATTTCTGGTTTTTGCATTTATGACCACCAGTAGCTCCACTTGGGCCTACCAACCAGCCCCGTGGCCCCACCCAGAAGTGAACTCAGCACATGAGAACTATTTTCCATATCCTTATGATTGCACCCCCAACCAATCAGCAGCACCTATGCCCTTGCCCACCAAACTAGCCTTGAAAAACCCTAGCCTGTCAATTTTCAGAAAGGTTGATTCGAGTAATAATAAAACTCTAGTCTCCTGTTCAGCCAGCACTGTTTGAATTAAACTCTTTCTCTATTGCAATCACCCTGCCTTGATTAGTACGCTCCATCTGGGCAATGGGCAAAATGAACTCATTCTGTTATTGGAAAGGGATCCAGATCCAGATCCCAAGAAAGGGTTCTTGGATCTCACACAAGAAATAATTCAGGGTGAGTTTGTAAAGTGACAGCAAGTTTATTAAGAAAATAAAGGAATAAAATAATAGCTACTCCATAGACAGAGCAGCCCCAAGGGTTGCTGGTTGCCCACTTTTATGGTTATTTCTTGATTATATGCTTAAAAGGGGGTGGATTATTCATGCCTTTCCTTCTTAGACCATATAGGGTAACTTCCTGACATTGCCATGGCATTTGTAAACTGTCGTGGCACTGGTGGGAGTGTAGCAGTGAGGATGACCAGAGGTCACTCTCGTCACCATCTTGGTTTTGATGGGTCTTAGCTGGCTTCTCACTGCAACCTGTTTTATCAGCAAGGTCTTTATGACCCGTATCTTGTGCCAACCTCCTATCTATCTTATCCTATGACTTAGAATGCCTCTCTAGGGATGCAGCCCAGTAGGTCTCAGCCTCATTTTACTCAGACCATATTCAAGATGGAGTTGCTCTGGTTCAAATGCCTCTGACCATTGAGCAGTTACATTTCTAGTCAGAGAAATTAGGAAGGAAAATGAAATAAAAGACATCTATAAAGATATTAGCGAAACTATAATTGCAGATGACATAATCTTGAATATGGAAAATCCTAAGGATTTCACTAAAACTATTGCAATGAATAAAGTTCGGCAAAATTGAAAGACACAAGATCAACATACAAAATCAATTATCTTTCTATATACTTGGCATGAACAATCAGAAAATAAAATTAAGAAAACATTTTGGAAGAAACTTAAAAGGCCTAAATACATGTTCAAGGATTGAAAGATTTAACATTATTACTATTGAAATACTCCCCAAACTAACCTACAGATTCAACACAATTTCTATAAAATCCTACCTGATTTTCCAAAATTGACAAGGTGACCCCAAAATTCACATATGAATGTAAATCATCCAGAATATTCCCCCTCCTCTCAAAAAATATTTTAAAAGGTAAAACAAAGTTTTTATCACAAATGGTGCTGGGGCAACTGTATATCCATGGGAAAAGAATGAATTGAATCTCTTACCTCACACCGTATACAAAAGTTAACTCAAAGTGGATCAAAGACTTTACCTCTGTGAACTTTCTCCCCAAAATTCATATCCCAGTCTAATCATGAGAAAATACCAAATTCTAATATAGAGACATTCTTACAATATACCTGACCAGTGCTCTTCAACACTGTCAAGTCATCAAAACAAGGAAAGCCTGAGGAACTGTCATAGTTAAGAGGAGCCTAAGGTTCACGACAACTAAATGTCATCTGGTATCCTGGATGGGATCTTGGGACAGAAAAAGGATATTAGGTAAAAACTAAGAACATCTAGCAAACTATGACATTTAATTAATTGTAATTTATCAGTATTTGTGGACTGTGGATTTGTGGGTTCTCCATGTAATGTAGTTGGATTTCTCATGTGACAACTGAGAATTTCAATAGACAAAGACAGAAGATTCCAGTCCTCTTAATGGCTAGGTCTGAATTAGGTGTAGTGACACTTTGGTTATAATCCATTTGTCAAAGCAGTCAGCTATTCATGCACAGAGGAATGGACCCTCATCTCTATCTAGCTATTTTTAACCTGCTGTACCCCTCATCTCCTGCTGGACATAATATTACAGACTCTTCAAATCACAGTCCATCAACCATCCTCCTATGAAGTTCTCTTTCTATTAAAGATAAAAATTAATCTTGATTATTTTCCTCCTACACTTAACATTATCTATTGTCTGACTGCTGTCTGTGCAATATGCACGGGCTTTGTAATATAACTTTTCACAATCTAGCACCACTTTTTATTCCAAACATCACTTCTAGTACTCCTCTGTAAAACACTATACCAGTCTCAGAACATACCTTATCATTTCAGGACTCCAGGCCATGCACACATTTTTCCTCTGCTGGAAACAATACATGCTCTTTGTCCCACCCCCACCCCACCGCCCCTTTCTCTCTCTCTCTTTCTTTCTGTGCCTTCTTGACTTCCCCCGGCAGAGTTGGTCTGTCTTACTGTGGGCTACAATAAGAAATTACCATAGACTGGATGGCTTAAACGACAAAGATTTATTTCTCATGGTTTTGGAGGCGAGAAAGTCCCAAGATAAAAGTTCTGGCAGATTTGGTGTCTGATGAGGACCCACTTCCTGGTTCGCAGATGGCCACCTTCTTGTAGCCTAACATGGCACAGAGCAGAAAGAAAGAGCTCATGTCCCTTCTTTTCATAAGGGCACTAATCCCATTCATGAGGGCTCCACTCTCATGACCTAATTACTTCCCAAAGGCCCCACCTTCAAATATCATCAAATTGGGAATAAGTTTCAACATAGGAATTTTGGAGTAGACACATTCAGTCCACAGCAGAGTCTCTTTATCTATCTGAGTGTCCAGAGAATTCTGTTCATTTATTATAGCTTTTGTCATATTGTGTGGTCTTTTATCTGTTCTCTCTCTTTCTCTCTTTCTCCTTCTCTCTCTCTGGACTATACAACCTTCAAGGGCAGAGAAAATTTCTAATTCATTTTTCTATTCCTAGTGTTTTAGCACAGTAACTAGCATATAGATCATAATTACATCTACTAAATGAACAAATAACAGAAAAAAATCCCTGGAAGGAATATGGTAGCAAAAAAGCTGGGTACTCCCAATAACTTGACTTTTTTTATTCTTTTCCTGCAGGTATCAATGGTGAGCAGAAGAGGAGCAGGGGATGATGAAAGACCACACATTCTCCAAAAGTCACTAAGCACTGTCCACAGATCGAACATTCATATTTTCAGATAGTGTAAGTCATATGATCGTTGATCTTCCATGTATTACCATTTAGCCATTTACTTTAGAATGTCAGCCTTTAAAACTGATATCACACACATGTTGTAAAATGTAGTGAAGATAAGGGGTGAAGTTAAACTTGCAATGCTCTTGCTGTTATTTGTAAAAATGCAATAGGTATTGCATAGAATTAGTTACAAGCACAAAACTGTGCTTGTAATAATGCATTAATAATGCAAGATTGTGCTGACAAACATTGCAGTCTCTGAATAGGAGAAAGAATATATTCTTTGCACCAGTATACAATGATTTAGAACTTTAATAGTGTACTGGGGAAAAAAACATGTATCTGTAACCTGAAATAGTTGTTTCACCTCACTGAGTACAAAATATGTCACAATTCTCTCCTAAAGGTATTTTCTATTTTTCATCAGTCATTTTGTTGCTAAAATGTAAGATATGGGGATGAGAAGTGGGTGATTGTCTCCATCCTTTTGGACTTCTATAACCAAAATACCATAGACTGGGTAATTTATAAACAACAGAAATTTATTTCTCACAGTTCTGGAGGCTGGAAAGTCCAAGATCAAGGCGGTGGTGGGATTTGTCTGGCGAGGGCTCCATCCTTCTTGCTATATCTTCACGTGGTGGAAGGAGCAAACAAACTCTCCCAGCCCTCTTTCACAAGGACACTAATATTATTTGTGAGGGCACCAGTCTCATGCCTTAATCACCTCCCCAAAGACCCTACTTCTTAATACTAACACATTGGGGATTAATCTTCAACATATGAATTTTGGAGGAACACAAACATTCAGACCATAGCAATGTTTATTGGGGTGAATGCTCATTTAACTTTTCCCGGAAAAATCCCCGTTATGTCTGCTAACCTCCTGTAATTAATGATAACATTTCCTTCATTTTCCAAAGTGTTCTTGTTTGGATTCTAAATTAAGTAGTTACCTTAATGACAACTAACTAGACATTTTTTTTCTTACTGCATAGCACCAGTATGGGTAATTGCAGTGGCTTTCAAACTTGACTACAATTCAGGGAGAAATACATTTTTCATCATAACATAGTACACACACCCACACGTATGCACTAAAGCAGAAGCTTCAGGAAATGGTACTTGGATATTTTCAAATATATTTTAGTCTATTTTTTAATTAAAAAAACTCTAGTCCTGATACATTAAATTGATTTATTGACCGACAGCTTTACAAAACAATATCTTGGATGTGTTTTAAGGTCATAGAACATGCCTTCTGATTCTTTTCCTTCCCTAGGTAACCCTATGCAAGTTGCCAATCTTCTCTAAACAACGCTCTTCCTCATCTCTAAAGTAAATATTAATACCTACCTGAAGGTGGCAGAGAGAGTTAACTGAGATAATTTGGTTAATGAGCCTGGAATCTAGTCAACACTTACTAAAGGTAATTTCTTCTCCTCTCTTCTGCTTCTAAACCAACAGGACAGAGCTGAAGTTCACAGGTTTGTAAAAGTGAAAAAATATTTTTCCTAATCCCCTGACCTCTAAAGTTTGGTCAGAGTGTTTAGCCGCTGATAACACATCTTTAAACACTGTTACTTCTATGTTCAACTAAAAGAGCCACTTTTCAATAATTTCCGGTCAAGCCCATCATAATAGCACTTGCAGCTTCTCGAAAGAAAAGAAAGAAAGAGAGAGAAAGGAAGGAAGAAAGAGAATGGAAGAAGGAAACAAGGAAAAAATTGTAATGAAGATTTTAAAACATGTCTTATTGAGGGATGGGATCGTGAGGAAGTTGATTATAGTGATGAATGTGACAGACAGGGCCTGTACTTCTGTTTCTGTCCTCAAACAGTTTTCACACATAACCATTTTCACATATAACACATAAGCAGAATTTCGTTTGAATATTCGCCTTGGAAATAAAACAATAATAATATAGCATTTATTATATTATATATATACACACACACACACATATATATAGTGTGTGTTTGTGTGTGTATCCCACATGTCCACATGAGAAATAATGAAAGAAGATGGAGCCCAAGTAAGAGAGTCTGAATGCCCCATAATGCAGAGAGACGAAAGAAGTGATGAAATCAAGCACTCTACCTCTGGGCCACCAGAATTCAGGCCTGGTTCCAGAGTCCTTTAGTTTTCACCGTGTTGGGGTAGGACTTCCCCGGGTGCACGGCTTTTCTGCATTGGTTGGCATCTATTGAACCTAAGGTGATCACAGCAGTGATGGAGACAAGCCAGCTTCTGTCTTTCCATAGTTTGATCCCCTGCACCTGAGGCGGGAGGGGAGCCCCTCTATGGAATGCAATACAAAGGAGGCATCCTGTCACTATGTAAGAACTCATCTTGCTCCCTCATTTTACATTACATCTTTGAATGTCTTGCTCAGTTGTTTCGCCTTGGCTAGTTTTCACTCTTTGGTGAGTACTCTCACAACTCTCTTGTAAGCAGGAGCCCATTTTCTTTTTCTAAGTAATCCAGACTCCTTGCATGGTGCTTCCTGGGCAAGGGGTGCTCAACAAATTGTGCTGATAATTAAGCCATTCACTCAAAAAGTATTTATTAAGCACCTAGTGACCAAGTTACTATTGACCTTCAAATCACCTAATCTAATGATCATTCCTTACTGCTCATCTTCCTCCACATTGCTTCCTTAGAAGCCTCCTGTGCCTGCCTCTATTTCCCAGACTTACTGCTTGATTCTCCCTGGCAAGCTTTCCCTTCACCATTTTATTTTAGCACTGTAAGGAACTGAATCTGTCCCCAATAGTACACAGTTTGAGTTACAGCCAGGACTAGAACTCAGGCCTGCATATAATCAAAGATCAGAAAACGGCCAAATCTTGATGTTTCTATTCATAGGGAGGAAACCCAGATGGGCCTACTCACAATACATGCTTCCAAATGAAAGAACATTTTTCCCCCTAAGGACATTGTTAGGACACTGTCTAGCTAGAAGATATTCAGAGAAAATTCACTCCTTTACCTGCCCTAGGGAAATGGGAAAATTCAATGTTTGAGCCATTTACCCAAAAGAGTAATCCGTGTTGGAAATTTTACTTAAAGTATTCTTTTAAAAGGCCCTTCTGTCTTTATTATGACGATAAGACTGCTGAGTCTGCCCAAGCATATGAGGTTGCAAAGAATATTTCTTTTTATTCAGACCTTGTATTCTCTACATGATGAAAGGATTCTTGGCACATAGTTGGCAATTACTATCTAGGTTTTCTGCATAACATAGGTTTTTTAAACTAAGCTTTTAACTCAATAGACATCAGGCTCCAGTGAAAATACATGTGGCCTAACACGAGCAGAAATAAACACAATTCTAATCAACTTAACTGTTGACAAAAGCATGTGGTTTCATTGCTTGCGGCCAAAGTTATAAGAGTGGACTCTGATTTCTTGCAGGAACACCCCTCATTTATGTGTGCAAATAGGGTAATTAAGTGTCCAATTACCAGATTTGCATTGGCAAATGGGGGCTTTGTGTGGGTAAAATTCTCCATGGTTTGGGACCAGCTGAAACTTAGGTCTTTTCTTTTTGGATCAATCCCCCAACAATAACACGGGCATGATGAAGTTCCCATCTTGTCCTGATCTGAAGCCATGGCTGAAGACTTCCCTTATTTTGGTAAATCAGTGAAGCGGAGCGCCAAAGTTAGGATCTGGGGCTTTTCTTCCTTACTGTCTACTCTGAAAATAATTAAGCATTTCAAGTACTTTCAGACTGGCTTTTTTTTTTTTTTTTTTTTTTTCCCCTACTGGCTCTGTAGAATTGATTACTAAGGTGAAATACTGGTAAATATTCTTTTTAAAAATTTAATCATATGGAGCCATTAAGTTGAAAGACACTTCATAAAACAACTTTATTCTTTTCTCCCCCAGCTCTTGGGTGAAATCTAAGATGGGCCCAATGACTTTCCCAAGTTTCAGATAAAAAGATTTCTGGATACTTTTAGTCATTAAGCAATCTTCTTACAGTAATTAAGACATCTTTTCTGGGATATCCCGTCCTTTCTGGGATGTCTAGTCAAGATGCAGTAAACATATTCCACTCTGTCTGTCTCCATGAAGGAAGTTAAAACCTGGATGGAATATATGTAGCAGTTCTCGGTGGAGCCTGTAAAGTACGTGGCAGCAGGCACACTAAGGAAAGCAACCAGAACCTGAAGTACTATTGAACCACTTTTCCCCTCTGGCATATCCTGCTGTAGGACCGAGACAGCTGGAAAACAGGAACTATACATCAGGTACAGACAGAATGAGCTCCAAGAAAACCCACTTAATTTTAGTCTAAAGAAGGAGAAAGGTGGCCTCATGGGGCCAAAGAGAATTTATGTTTTCTACTGCTCCATCTCCCAGGAAATTCTATGGCAGTGGTGGTGACAATTGCAGTGGTGACAATTGCAGTGGTGGCTCGTCAGGTATCCAAAACTCCAAGAAAGGAAAGTCCTTATGTCTGACCAGAGAAACTGAGAGAAATCCCTGCTGCTTTTTTCCCCCTCTCTCTATCCTCTTGCTGCTCCGCATTGGAGGCAGAAAGAGCTGGCCCTTACTCTCCCCCTGGTAGCCTTCAGTTTGCTGAGGGCTTGTGTGTTTTTGTTGACTTGATTTTCTAAAATGTTCTTCAGCTACACTGACCATCACATAAACTCTTGTTCACATATTTTATGTCCAGGACAAAGCTCCTATCCTTGATCAAGCCTCTTCTTTCCAGAAATGGTTTTACCTACCTCTGTTACAAGATTCTGTTATAATCATGTCATTATCGCTTTTGCTCATAGGCTATCACCTTCATTTGTGGATTCATTCCCACCCTTCAGTGACTGTTTCAGTGCTTTCCACAAATACCTGAATGAATGATCAAGTCTGTTTTCCTAGAAATAAAATATTCCAAGAAATATTTAAGGATACATTAAGATTTCAATAAAGCATAAAAAACACTTAAATAAAAATGAAATTATTTGAATATTTTATTATAGATACATCTGCAATACAATTTATTGCTCAAACTGGGAAATGTTTGAGAATGAAAGGGGGAAAAGGCACTAAAATAATGAAAACATAGTATTTGATCTACAACAGGTATTAACTGGAACACATTATAGTCCTCATTGTAAACTTAATGGCAAATACCACCTTGTCTCTTCTTAGTTTCTTCACAGTTTCTTCTTCACCTACAGACCTGGATGTATACATATGTGCACAACCCCCTTTAGAAATGCACATGTTTTAACTTCATGTCATATCCCAGACTAAGCCAACTAAGGAGAAGAAAGATGTGGAAACTTTAATATTGCTTATAAAATTATATTTATGCAGCTTCCACCTTTCTTTCTAACTTTGTCTCTTACCTACTCTCCAAATACAATTTTTCCCAAACAGAAGAGATGAACAATTCCCTGGCACTTTGCAGAATACTGTAGCTTTTAATTGAGAAATGGAACACTGTGGTTGAACATTCTTTTAGAATCATTCTCATAGGTTAAGATCTAGGTTTTGCTATTTACTATCCATGTAACTCCAGTTCTCTTATACTAAGTTTCCTCACCTATAAAGTGAAAACCAAAGGTAAACTCTCCAAAGGATATTGTGAGAATTTAATAAAATAATTGGCATCGAAACATGAGATTTCCCAGGCAAAGTCGTGTGTGTATTCAGCCCAGTTCCCATTTTGTAAATGGCCATGTACATTACCAATTTCCACAAAATACTATGAGAGGGAAACTGTTACATGTTTAACATGAAGCCAGAAATTATAAGAGAGATTTAAATCTAAGAAACTTCCTTAGAGATACTTCATCGCCTCTAAAGCAACATCCAATTCTCAGGCCGAAATATGTAAATACAGCTTGCCCGTAACCAAATTAATAGATGCTTCTTTCTAGTTCATTAGCACGTGTTGTGTAAGCACCTATTGCTCTGGAGGAGAAATACTTCTAGAATGAGGAAGAAAGAAGGAGATGGTAGAGTTTAATAGGTGGGTCTTAAACCAAACCCCACAAGAAAACCACAACCACCATCACAACAACAAACATGACACCAGCTTGCTGAAACCCTGAGTGAAACTAAATTTCTTTTTCAAATCCAGAATATTTAACCATGAGTGTGCTCTCATAATCAATTCTGATCAAACAAAAATTTATGTCTTCCAAAATTATCAAACCAGATTAAACTTGGAGGACCATCTGTTAAGACCAAGCTAATATTTTAACATCTTATTTGCTAGAGAAATCCATTTTCTTGTGTGTGCATTTGGTCTCATGAGTGGTGAAGGCCACTGAGTTAGACATTGTCAAGAGAACCACAATAGCGTACTAGGTTTGGCTGAGTATGCTCCTGGGCTAATTATTATGTCCTCTGAGAGAAGGAATCTCCAAATTACCAGGGAACCTGATAATTTTTTATTTTTACCTATCCACTTAGGATTCAACAGTTTCAATCCCGAAATGATCTTTGATCTATGCACAGATCAAAAGACTAAGAGCTTTTATAGTGTAATAGACATTATGTTGACTATAGGTGTTTCCATCAGCTCTGGGCTGGCTTTCTCGTTGCCCTACTTCTGCTGGAAAACTAAGGTGGGTTATGTTTCCAGTTCACTTACTGAAGTCATCACTTGATTCTCTCTATAATGGAGAAGTCATCCTACAGTCTTGTTGCTACAAACTTTACAGAAAATTGTGAACAATCTGACTATTTGAGGAATATCATGTCCTGGTTAATTATATATTTCTTAAAGTTACAACTTAGCAGAGCATTTTCTCACTCTCCACCCCCACATTGGTTCTGAAACATTTGGTAAGGATTTATAGTTTCCTTTTCTCTGTGAAAATAGTATCTAAGTATGTGTGTTTGCATTGTTTGGCAGTTGTTTATACTCTAGCTTCTACCAAAACTAATTTATTTTGCCTTTGTAAGTATAATTTATTCCACATTTATCTCTTACATAATCCAGTTGTAGGGGTTGAAAAACTATATCCTGTGGGCCAAATCCACCTGTTCTCATAAATTGTTTTGTTAAGACACAAGTACAAGCATTTGCTTACTTGTTGTCTATGGCTGTTTTCAATATCAGAGTAGATAGGTGTGACAGAGGCTGCCTGGCTGGTGAAACAAAGAAAAAACAGTTACTACCTGGTCCTTTACAGAAAACATTTGCCAACCCCTTGTCTAGTGTAATCATTCCAAACACAGAAACTCACTGCACAGATTTATAGAAAGTAAAGTGCAGTATGCTCTGTTGAATATATTCTAAATCTATGACATATCTTAGAAGACATTAGTTTTAAGAACATTATTATTGACAGCTCTTTTCTCATTCTTAATGAATTCTCATTAATTAAAAGTTCTTATGTAAAATGCAGCAAACTCCCAGTAATGCATGCTTCATAATTACAAAATTCAAATGTTCTCTTGTAAAATCATGCCTTCTTGTTTCATAAAACTTTAGACTCACTGAATACATGTTCTGTGTTTATTAATATATTATATATTTGGATGGGGGGAAGAAGCAGGAATGTGTTTCTGCATTTCAAAGAGCCTCTAATATTTATGAAGAGATATAACCTTAACAATGCCTTCCATAATGGAAATGTACAAAAAAATGAATAGCACAGAGAAGACAGAATTCTGAGCTTTCACTTATTATCAGTAATTTATCATTAATTACAGACATTGGTTGAGCATCGATGCTGGCCAAGCTCTTTGGTTTGCCTGAAGTCTGATATTATACAAAGTAAGTCATGGTTTGTATTTTCAGTAAGCTTATAGCTAAAGAGATAATTACTAGAAGAGAATAAAGTTAGTCTTTAGAGGAGCTATTAGCTATCTATGGCCATACCACCCTGAATGCGCCTGATCTCGTCTAAGAGTTATTAGCCATATCTTCCAATAGCAGTGTTAGAGTATTTCTCTTGCACATCAAAGCCCTGTTTTAAAAGTGGTGAAAGGGCTCAATTTGAAGGGAAAAGAGAGGGCATAATTTTGTCTTTGATTTTAGACCATTAACTGTCAAAATTTGCTGCATATTGAAATTCCTGAGTGATTCTAGTGCACAGCCAAAGCTGTGAACCACTGGTCTCGAGTCATTCTTTTCGAACTTTAAAGTGCATCAAATGACCTGAGGATCTTGTTAAAATGCAGATTCATAAACTGTAGGTACAAGGTAGGGTCAGATGATGCTGATGCTACTGGTCCATGGAACATATTTGAAGTAATGAAAGTTGTGATTTGGAGTGTGTGTGGGCATGTGTACATGACTGCAATGTATGCATGTACATATTCCTAATATGGCTGTTATTGTTCTCTCTAAAAATAAAACTTGTTTTCTCTCTGGGTTTCAAAAACATAATGGCACACTCAACCAGAGGTGATTTTCGCTCTTGATTATGGAAGATTCCTAATGAACTCATATGCACAAGGACCCTCCCCTGCTGACTCATGCACCCTAGAACCCTACTTAGGCCGTCAAGACAGTTCTCTTCGCTGTTAGCTCAGGTTTCTGCTCAGATGAGCTTGTGCTGCTGGCTCTGAAGGGGTCTTACTGATAATGGCATCTGAGGGCATTCAATTAGCACATTTCAGGTTTCTCTGGTCATAGACACCTCATAATTTCTTCACTAATGCAGCTGGATCTTTTTCTTTTTCCAAATCATTAGGCATCCCTTCAATGTTACTTTCCACTTTCCAGCCTGTAGTGGATAAAGATTTTATTTTAATACTCAACACATTTGTGTGTTAAGGTAATTTAGGGAGAAACCACATGCTAACATGTTTTAAAAGAGGAGTTTCATTTTTTCTGAATTTTACTAAGACATTGATCCTGCCTCCTGTCTTTATTTGAATCAGAGTATGAAGCCTTGGCATTAATAAGCAGGTGTGATGAAGGCTGTGTCTGGAGTTGGAAACTGAGTCTGGGAAGATAGAGAGGAGAAAAGGATGGGGACAAAGACAGAAGTGTTTTCAGACTCATGCCTGCAATGTAGGAGAAAAACCCCTCTTTTGGGGGAAAGGTCAGAGGTAATGAGTTCCTCATTTTGTCTTAAATCCTCGTCTTTTAGGAAAGACAATCCCTGAAGCAAAGATAAGATCTGGTAATACTTCCTCTGATATGAGCTGGGTGAGAGGACTGCCTGTTTCAGAGCTTCTCAAACTTTACATGCGCAAGAATCATTTGGAAGATCTTATTTAAAATGCAGATTCTGATTAATTAGGTCCAGGTGAAATCTGAGTTTGTGCATTTCTAACAAGTTTCCTGATGATGTGGATGTCGCTAGTCTGCGAACCACACTTTGAGATGTAAGGCTTCATTGACATGCACCTGGGGCCCCAGTTCTCAACCTTGGCTTCTCATTAGAATCACTTGGGAAACTTTCAAAACACTAATGCTCAGGCTGCACCCTAGAACTATTATTAAATTAGAAATGGGACTCACACATTAGTAATTTTGAAAACTTTGTGAGTGACTCTCATGTGCAGCTGTCTGGGCTGAGGGATATGTGAAGAAAGCAAGCATCAAGTCTCAAAGGATGATGCCAGGACCATCAGTGTAGTATTAATGTCATCTAGGAGACTGTCAGAAATGCAAATTCTTGGACCCTGCCCTATACCTGCTTAATCAGAAATTCTAGAGCTAGGGCCCAGTAATCTGTATATATAAAGAGACATATTTACATATATATTTATTTATATATACATATGCTCTGTGCATTCTAATTCATGCAAAAGTTTGAGAACAACTACTTTATATGTTCAGCCTCTCCGACGGCTTGATAGTAGGAATAAATACATTATAAATATTAATATGATCCCAAGTACCCTCTGTTGAGAAGTAGCAATAGAACCCACTTACCAGATATTGAATGCTTACCATTTGTTATATAAAACACCAAGAAATTGACTACATCTCATTTAGTAGCACAACATCCCTGACAGGTAAATATTAATGCTTTCGTAACACAAATGAGGAAACAGAAGATTGCAGAGATGAGGCAATTTGCCAAAAGTCATGGAGGAGGTACATTAGGACCTTTCTGAGTACAGGTGCTATCTCCTAATCTAGGCGAGGCTTCATGGGGACTGAACACAAGTGTAATTCACTCACTGTGTAACCACTTTGAGCATGTAAGCCATGCTAGGTGTCAAGCTACTTTTGTTTAGAAAGCACTCCTTATATTGATGCACTCATGAGCTAGTGGGCTTCAGAGAGGAAATCTGGCCATTACTGCACAGATGGATGCATACTATGGCAGGTTATATACCTTGTGCTATGACTAAAGTGCTTTCTTGGGAACTAGAAGATGAGTGGCAGAATGGAAGAAAGATTTTCAGAGGAAATTACATGTAAAGTGATACCTAAAGGATGTCTGTGAAGACAAGGATGCTGGGAGTTGGATAGGAGGATGTTTCAGAGAGAAGAGATACCAACATATTCAAAAAGTTGAGAAATAAAAGAGAGTTTAGCCCTCCAGGGTTGGGGTATTACTTTGATTTATAAGAGGAAATAAATTCCTTTTGTAACTGCTATAGTCTGATCAAAACCGTTAGCTGGATTTTTATTTAAAAGCTATTACTTTCTGCCAAAGTAATGAATTTCTTGTGATACTTGGTTGGCGATACAGAAACAAATTATTTGTTTTAATGCATGTCTTTAGCTGAACTAGAATGAACACTGTCATGGTTTCTGCTTGTTTGGTTGGTTGATTTTCAGATCAAGAAGTAGAAGAAGAACACAAGTTAATGACATAATTTTTAGGAAAATTACAAGTCTCAACTGTCAGAATTTAACTGTTAAAGTCATTTTGAATCAGATAATCCATGGCTGGGGTCCTGTGGCTTTGTCTGAAGCAACAGCAAATATAGGAATGGATGTATAAATGCTGCAGCTTCCTTAACCCTTGGGTGGAATAACTCTGAACATGTGCTCTACTCTGTTACCCAGAGTTTCCCCATGGGATTAAGGTCCATTTGCCCACAGTGGTAACTGGTCTATAATGCACAGTTTATTTACTGCCTTTCTCTCTCATTTTCCCACTTTGGTGGTTTTTGCCTCTCCCAAATATACTACTTCCATTTGATTCCTTTTCTGTTTCTGAGGAACCTAAACTAGAGCAGTTAGAGTACAACAAGAACTCATATGAGGTATGGGGGTTGGCTAGGCAGGAACAGGAAGGGGAAAGCCCTGCTTTTGGGCCCAGGGCAGTGTGAAACAGAAGAAAAGTGTGAATGATGAAGGAGGTCAGATGTCAGGATTCCCATTTTCCTCACTCCTTGTCCTGCATTTAAAGTGAGAGGACAGGGCCAGGCATGGTGGCTCATGCCTGTAATCCCAGCACTTTGGGAGGCCAAGTGGGGTGGATCACCTCAGGTCAGGAGTTTGAGACCAGCCTGGCCAAAATGGTGAAATGCCATCTCTACTAAAAATACAAAAAATTACCTGGGTATGGAGGCGCATGCCCGTAATCCCAGCTACTCGGGAGGCTGAAGCAGGAGAATGGCTTGAACCCAAGAGGTGGAGGTTGCAATGAGTGGAGATCGCATCACTGCACTCCAGCCTGGGTGACAGAGCAAGATTCCATCTCAATGAATGAGTGAATAAATAAATAAAGTAAGAGGACAGTGGAAATATTTAGATGTTTCTACGATACCCCCAAGACACCAAGATTGGTGGTCTACTTCCCTAGACACAGTTAAGATCTTAGGAGGGATCTCCCATTAATCTCTGCACCATGTGCTCATGGAGCGGGAAGAAAAGTACACCACTGAATGACAGAAGAACAAGAGAGATGAGAGATGAGGCTGAGGAAGTGGGCTTGCTCCCCCTGGCCCACACCTGGCATGAAGGGCATACATGTCCTGATGTGGGGACACAGAATTTAAGAGACAGAAGGTGGACTGTCATAACACATTGGGATGGTCAGAGTCTGCAACATTTGAAGGCTTCATAAACAGAGTCAATAGACCAGGATCACAGTCTCTAGTAGTAAGCCAGCAGGAAGCTCCAAATGGCCAGTCAGGACCTGATTGCTCTTCAGTCCATGCAGCTGGTCAGGCCAGCCATCCCAAGGTAGGGCCCCCAGGAACCTGAGAGCTAACATGAGTGTGGAGTGTTCATTTACTACTGGTGCTAAGCACATGCATTCCAGACACCATATTCAAGAGGAGCAAGGGGAAAGAGAGGAAACCTAAAAGACTGAGTATATAGCTGAAAGACACTATACATCCAAAGAGTCTGACATTCAATGTTGTATCTCCGTTGGAAAACCATGATGAACAAGATTTGACCATATATACATAAAAAAGATGAAATTTCTTTGTCCATCTGAAGAACAGTATGAGAACATTTATGATGCACTATATAACAATTGGAGATAATGGGCAGAAAGTACCCAACTAAGCACCTGGCCCATGATAAGAGCTCAGTAATTGGTGACTGTTGTCATTAACACCATAACTGATTATCTCAGTGGCCTCTGCTGTAATGAAAATCTGGTAGTAGCTGGTCTAGGGGAGCAGGAGGAATCACAAGTCTTAGTTCTATTGTCATTTTTTCAAAAAAACTGAGTCCTAGAGTCCTAAGGATCAGGATTCTAAATAATAGTCTTTTAGTTAGACAAAGTCCTAGACTGGTTGATGGAAATATGTAAGTTCTGGGGCACTGGTTAATGGAAAATATAAGGCAAATTTGTTCCACTTCTAAGAGTTTGATTTGAATGGCCAGCATTGAAGAACTTGTATCAAAACCTATCTATATTGAAGAGTTTGGGTTAGAACTCACTTATATTGAAGAGCTGATATTCAAATTAACTAAGCCAGCCTAAGCCTCAATCAGGACTGAACACAGAGATCATTTGCATGCTATTTCTTCCATTAGTTTTAAATTCAACACCACAAGAAGCATAAAACAGCAACAACAAAAGCCATAACATGCAGCTGGAAGATTTCTGTCCAGTTTTTTGCCTTCTTCTTGCTACTAAAGGCAGATACAGAAGGCATCATTTTCTTTGACATATGCAGTTTACAGTCACCTTGCCTATTAGATTCAAATAGGGCAAAAGAATACTGAGAGAGGGATGGGCTTTAGGGAAAATTTGCATATACATTTCCATTAGGGATAAAAACATTTAAATCCACATTACCCTGGACCATAGGATAATGAATGCACCATTATGGGCAAGGCTTAGCATGTGTTGCTGCTGCATTTGGCAGGTTCAAGTCTTGCTCTGGGTGTAATATTTGGTGACTCATTTTTCCTCAAGCATAGAGTAATAGGCTTTAACTTTGCTAAGCTTTTCTGCCAGCCCTTCGCCCCCTGCTGTTCCATTATATTGAACTTGTAAGCAGGACGCTCTGTCCGGCTCACCCAGATTACCACAGCAATACGGCCCCGCTGAGGGGCTGGTGTCAGGATAAGTGTCAGGGAGGGAGCTCCCCATCTTGGCATGCTGTTCTCATCTTATTAAATTCAGCTTTGTGGAAGCAGGGAGCCCGCCTCTCAGTCACACTGGCTCAAGCGTGATCCAACTGCTACTGTCAGACAATATGAAAATAGGAACCACCACAGCTAATGGCAGGTGCTGCTTCACAGCTGAAAAAAAAAAAAAGAGGTCTGAGGGGTTTTTATTATTATTATGATTTTATGAGCCTGTGTGAATTTGTGCCATTTTACTCTTACAGACACTTCACTAGATTGAAGGCCTGATTCAGAAAGCCTAAAGCTTTTGGGAAATGAAACAAGATGGCACGCTTTCAGCATATTGGAGAATCCAAGTTACAGGACTGATTTTATTTGCATTCTTTGTTGTAGGTTCTAGTGGATCATTCTTAAATCCCTGAGAATCAAGAGTGTCCTAAAAATCCTAAATTGTGACACTAAGATTTTTGTCTTAGTGCAACAAGGAGACAAAGGAATGAAAACATTGAACAAAATGGAAAATTTAGGTCTGGAAATAAGTCACTGTGTGGATTTAAGAGTCCCAACTTCACTCTAAATTTCTACCTTAACATACGTTTTGGTTATATGTTGATCAAATTATGGGTCAGCAAATTATTGTTGCAGAACAAATTATTTCAATATTTAGTGACTTAAAACAATTTTAATATGCAATAAATTTGCATAATAAAATTATGTGGTTTGTGGTTTGGCATTCTGAAGAATGTCTATGTGAATGAACAAAGTCGGCCTAAGCTCCAACAAGGACTGAACTCAGAGGCCATTTTGCACACTATTTCTCCCATCACTTTTAAATAGGCTCTGTTAGATGGTTCTTCCGGTGGTCTCACTTAGGGTCTCTTTGCAGCTGTGATCAGATTGTGGATGAGGCTTAAACACCCAGGATTCTTCTCTCACGAGTCTGATAGATACCCTGGCAAGGTTGCCTAAGTCTGGGACTGTAGCTGGTAAAGGCAGAAGTTGCCGATTCCTTTCTCTCTTTCAACTGGCCTCTACATGTGGTGTCTCTACATGGTCTTTCCAGCAAAGTAGCTGGATATCTTACACCGTTACTGAAAGCTACTGACCTTCTTACAGACTTAGGCCTTGTAACTGTCTGACATCTCTTCTCCTGTATCCTATCAGCTGAAGGAAGTCACAGGCCCACCAGTCCAGATTCAGTGGGCAGGAAGACTGGAAGGAATGGTTCACTAGGGGCCATTATCAGAGACCAGGTAATGTGTCATATTATATATTTTGGTCTTCAGCCAACATCTAGTGATATTATCAATCTTGCATGATAAACTGTGTCATAAAGATAATTTATTCCATTATTCTATAACTTTTTCAATTGAATGCAAGTTTAAGCCTCTAGGATATGCTATCTGTGAATTGGAATTCCATCACAGTACAAAGTACATTTTGAGATAATCTAGACTCTACTTGGTTAAGGTGTATGGTTGGAAAGAGAACGAGAAAGGAAGAATGTGGGAAGCCAAGTCACTAAGCGCTTGAGCCAGGATGAAGCCATACACATATCATTCAACAGCTTCCTTAAAAAGTAATATTGAGTCTATTAGGCGTAATAATCTAGAAATCTAAAAGAGGGGCATTCTGTAAATACAGTGACCCAAATGCAGTCCTTTGACTTCCTCACCAATTCCAACAGTCGAGTTAGTCCCCACTCGACTGATATGGGACAATCTTCTTTATCTGATTGAGCATCTGGAGACCAGCTTTGTAGAACCCCCAGAAATAATTTACCTTGTGAAGGTTGGTGAACCCCATGGAGAAGGTCCTCAATGGCCTTTCATGAGAGTACCAGATATCCCTGGTTTCCAAGAGGCCAAGGAATTTAACAGGAGGACAAAGTATTAAAGAGAACAAAAAGACTGGGGAGCAAAAGAGTTCCCCAATATACCAGAGGGTAGCCTGCTACCTGCTGCTCAATTTGAGAGCCATTAGGTGTTGTTAAAGAGAATGGAGATCTCTTTATTTACCCGCAATGGGAGAGCTGTCACTGATCAAACAGACCTGAGCCCCTAGAAGACTACAAAAAAACATAGCAAACCCTTTATCTTAGTCATTTTATGCTGCTACAGCAGAATAGCACAAACTGTGTAATTTATAAAGAAAAATATATTTCTCATAGTCTAGAGAGGCTCGGAAGTATGAGATCAAGATGCAGGCATCTGGTGAGGGCCTTCTTGCTTCATCTGCACATGGCAGAAAGTGTGAGGGCAAGAGGGGATGGGTGCTGTGTCCTCACATGGCAGAAGAGCAGAAGAGAGTGAACCACAAGCCCTTTTTATAGTGGTGTTAATGCATTCGTGATGACCTAAATACCTCCCAAAAGGCCCAGCTCTCAGCATGGTTGCACTGGGGACAAAGTTTCTAACACTAGAACTTTGGGGGACACATTAAAATAATATCATCTTTACTTTTAAAATAATAGAATTAGTAAGAAAATTTGGTAAGTTGGCTATATACATGATAAATATTTTAAATAATTGATACCTCTCATAGATCCTAGCCTTGAGTACCCCAAAATGGGAATAGAAAACATTTCACTCATAGCAACAACAAAAACAAAAAAAAAAAGCACTTAAGAATATGTTAACCATAACAAGATAAAACAAAAAATCTTATTGATGGACATAACACAAGATCTGAATGTATAGACATCCATATATTCTTCAATTGGACAACTTAAAATCACAAAAACATTTTTTCCAAAATTATTGTTTAAATTTAAATTTTCTGCAACTCTAATCAAAACCAAATTTCTGCCTTATATTTAGATAACATTATCTTACAATTTTTGTGAAAGAATAAATCCTTAAGAATAACCAAGATAATAATGCAAAGAGAAGGTAGTTGCCTACTACTCTAAACTGGATAAGATATCATTATGCAGACTCACTATAATTCATTGAAACTTTTTCTACTAATGTCTAATTCACTAAAATCAATAAACATTCTTGCATACATGTCCCTATGTACTAGTGCACATATTACTGTGCTGTACCTAGGAGGAGTATTTGCTGGATTGCCCATACATCTATCAACTCAGTTGGGATAAGAAATTGCTTTCTTGTTGCATTTTTAGCTGATGTAGAATGGGTATTATTGCACCTTTTCAATACCTCTTTTTTTCTTCTTCTTCTTCTTTTTTTTTTGTACAGGATATTGAATAAATTTTCATTGGATAAATGTAAACAAAAGCCCCTTTCAAAGAGGCCCTTCCTTCAAAATGTAGAAAAGTACAAATTCAGGAAAGTTTTAAGAACAAAATATGCGCATGAATCGAGCCTAAGCTCTTCCCGTTGTGTTTGAGAATTTTTTGAAAAGCCTGGAAACAGCAAAATATGAATAACCCTTCAAACATAGATTACCAACACATTTGTTTTGCTTACTCTCAAAGGCTTTTTTATTCTCTTGTATATAGTTTTTTTTTTAACATTCTGAAATATTTCAATCATACGTAAAAGCATAGCAAGTAAAATAAATACTACTCATGTAACAACTATTCAACCCTGTCAAACCTTAGCATTTTGCCATATTTCTTTAGGATTTTAAAATAAGACATTTTAAATACAACTGAATCTACTGTTTAGTCCTCTCCAATCTTATTCCCCTCCCTCCTTTCCTCTCTCATCTATAGGCAAATTACTCTGAATTTGGAGTTTATAATTCCCATGCAACTTTTATAGTTTTACTATATTTGTATGTGACAAATAACATTTAAAACATTTCCTAATGTTTTCTAACTCTATAAAAATAATCTTATACAATGTGTCATTCTTCTACTTGCTCTTTTTAGATAACATTTTGTTTCTGAGATTTAACTATTTGATACGCATAACTGTATCTAGTTGAACAGCTATTTAGTATTGTGAATACTAAACTTATCAATTCTCTCTTAAATACACAGTTTTATTGTTTCCAACTTTTTCCTATTGCAAGCTATTACAGTAATCATTCTTGAACATGTTCAGCATTCTTAAACACTTGACTGTGTGGGAAAGTTCTCCAGGGCAGTCAGTGGCTTTCCGAGTGTGGGTGCAGTGATGCCTAGGGGTTCTGAGACCCATTCGCCCATTCAGGGACCTGCAAGATTAAAACTATTTTCGTAATAGTACTAGACCATTATTTGATGCTTCCATTCTCATTCTTTCATGTATGTAGAGTGGAGTTTTCCAGATCAATATGACATGCGGTATTTCAACAGACTGAATGTGGAAGCAGTTAAGAGAATCCAGTCATCTTCTATTAAACTTCTATTAAAGGGTTTTGCAAAAATGTAAAATAGTGCCACTTTTCACACTGATTTTTTTATTTGGGAAAATATAGTTATTTTCCATAAAAATATATTATTTAGGTTAACAATATTAATGATATTAATAGTTAAAATTAACATTATTTCTGTTATTTAAAATGAATGTGTCTAAATTTTTCAGTTTTAATTTCCAATTTAGTAACAATAGACAAAACTCACATAAACAATAGCCCTTCAGGGTTCTCAGTAATTATTAAGAATGTAAAAGTGTCTCAAGACTGAAAAGTTGGGACATCTTTATATAGTTTTTACAGATTGTGTGTATGCATGTGTGTGTGTGTGTGTGTGTGTGTGTGTGTGTGAACATGTTTTCATTTCTCTTGGGTAAATACCTACAAGCGAAAAATTGGGGTCAAGAATTGATGTTAAACTTTCTTACTGCTGCCCAGTTTTCCAATGTGGGAAAGATGTATGCTTTTATATTTTCTCCAGTTATTTATGAGACTTGTTATATATTCTTGTAAAATTTGCTTTTAAAATTTGCCTTTTTAGTCATTCCAGTGACTATGCAATGATAGCTCATTGTTGTTTTAATTTGAGGATGTCATTGCAGTGACTCTCTCCTCTAGGCTAAACCCTAGCATATATTTTTAACAATGCAAAAATCCCAGGGAAAGGATTACAGATTATCAGTGCTGGTCTCTTGTCTTTGCTCAGCATTATTTATCAGGTTGTTATCCTAAATGACAAATAATGAGGATACAGTCAATAAAGTGATTGCTAAGGTGTAAAGGTAGTACCATCATAGTGTATCACAAGTAGCATTGCCTTGGCTGAGACTAGGTTTTGATGAGAAGGTCTTTTTAACAGTACTAGAAGTATGTGGTACAGGACATGGCATAAAGATGCTGCACAAAAAGAAAACCTCAAGTTGGGAAACTGGTGTAGTGAAAACTATACTAGTTTGGGAATCCACTAGACTTGAGATTGAATCCAAGTCACTTTAGAAGGATTTTAGCCTCTCTGAATCTCAGTTTGTCATTGGTGATATGCTGTTAATAAAACCTACATTTCAGAATTGTCGAGAGGATTAAATAAGATTAAAATAATTTACTTAACATATTAAAATGATAAGGCATAGAGTGGTTTCTCAAAAAATCTCTCCTATTTCAATCAAGTTTACATTTCCTATCCCCGCCTCCAATGATTCTGAGGCTGGAAGATTTCAGAGCATCGGGTGGCAGGAGTTGTGAAAGGAATGTCAATCCATGCAGTATGGTGGTGCTGAGTGATCCAGCAATGGCATATGAGAGAAAATAAGTTTCCTGAAGAGAAGTGTGGCCAAGACTGGCTATCTTTTCCCCAAACCCATTTCCTTCTTCTCTTGGGAAGGGTTAAACCATGTTTCTTACATTTCTCATTACAGTTATCTGTGGCCAAGTGGCTGAGTTGGTCCAACCAGTTGGTCACTTCCATTCCTGATGTCCTAGGATATTATAGAACTACGAGATGGGAGGATCCAACTTCCACACTAAAAAGTTACATGAGCTAGAAGTAAACTTTTATTATGTTAATTCAAAGTGACATTGGCGTTGTTTGTTACAGCGCTCTCCTACCTTGGTTAGGTAGAAGAGATGACACTACTTCTTGTAACTCTCTACAGAGCTGTCAGAGGTTTAACCTGGTGCCTTTCAGGTGCTAAATAAATACTTGTTGAATTGATAGTCAAATAATAAACAAATAACTGATTAGAAAAAAGGTGTGAGTTGAAGAGTGGAGGTGGGAAGAAAAAAATTTTGCTATCTTTATAAGATTACTCCAGTCTGGCCCATGCCAGAAGAAGCAATTTTAATTTCTTGTCCCAGTGGGCCTCAAAACACTGTCTGCCCCTTTGTGGGCCTATTAGGAGTTGGAAAAGCTAGGGAAGGTGACATCCAAAGGTTATTAATAGCAGTCTGTTATTTCTCTCCCCCATACCAATTCCTCTCCTTCAAAAGATTCTGTTGCTAAAAACAGTAGCACCTGGTACCAACAAAATTAAAACAAAATAATAAATATACTTTAAAAGATATTTCCTGGACTCTAGTTGAATCTGAGAAAAACTCTCTAGCAGTCTAAACATTGAAGATGGAATGAGTCTTGAAAAGTGCTGTACAGCCTAACCCCACTTTTTCACTGGTTCTCACCTCTTTAATAATCCACAAACTCAATACTTCTCACAGAAAACCCAGCAGTCTCACCCCACTTCTCCACCAAGATTTCATAGCCAAAAGCTGTAATGAGGTCTCCTGCAAGTGCAACTCCCATTATGTTTACCAAATATGTTATGGTATCTTTAATGAAAGATTCTTGTCAACAGTGTGTGTCTCTCTGGGCACAATTTACAGGGTAATTCAGTAAACTTACATCATTTTTTTTTTCTAATTAATCCTCTCTCCCAAGAAATGTGCTAATCTGTATTGGGCCTCCTTGTCAATAGTGTGAATTATCTGATTTTTACTGTTTTCAAAAGCATTTTGCATATTCATAAAATGTTATCATTCAAATGTAGAGTATTAACCCAGAATGGAAGACTAAGAGATGGGTTTGAAGCCAAAAGTAATTAATTCTGTTTTTGATAAGTCAATTAGAATTGAAGTAGAGACTATATGTAGATTCTGTCTTATTAGTCTGATATACTTCTAGAGAAGCCTAGGCAATGTACAGTGGACTGATAATTATGTTAGATCCTTAATGATGCTATACATTTCTGATTCACCTGAATAACAGTAAGTTAGTCAGAATACAAAAGTCATAAGATAAAAGATAAGGGCTTTAAGAAGATTCAGCATGAAAAGTCAAATGTATAAAATATTTAAATTATGGGACAATTATTTGCATTACAAGTTAATTATTTGTTTCAGAGGAACTTGGCAATTTATCAGTAGTTTAACCAAAAAGGCTGAGAGGTTAATGTAAAACATGAGTCAGAAACTTTTTCTGTTAAAAAAAATTTGTAATATTTTAGGTTTTGTGGACCAGTTTGTCTCTATCACAACTACTCAACTCTGACCTTGTGAATTATGTATGGAGCAAAATCAGCCATATGTGAATGAGTATGGCTGTGTGTTCCAATAAAACTTTCTTTGTGGACACTGAATTTGAATTTCATATACTTTTATTGCATCGTAAAATAAGTCTTCTTTTGATTATTTTCAGTCATTAAAAACGTAAAGCCATTTTCAGCTCCTGGGCCATACAAAATCAGGGGACAGGCTGGGTTTGGCCTACAGGGAATAATTTGCTAACCCTAAAAGTATTATGAACAAGTCTCAGTTGGTAATCAGAACAAAATGAAGGTAAATGCCTGACATCACTTTGTAGGGAAAGTAGGAATCAACATAGATGCTTCAGTTTAGAATTTAGCATTAACAGCTGGAAGGGACTTTGGCAGTGCAGTGCAGATGAGACAATAGGCAGAGAGATCCTGGGACAAACCTCAGGGCACAGGGAGCTGCCATGACTAAGCCTGGAAGAAAACTCATGTCTAATGTTGTTTCATTGTATCTGTGCCTTTTCTTCTTCCTCTTTGCTCAGATCTCACATGGAAGAGTTCGTGGAATTTTGAATAGTTTCAACCTCATCATTTTATCACTTACTTGCCTGTCTTAGACAATGTAATTTTTAGTCATGGTTGACTCGAAACACCAAGACAGATTCCCAGGTTTCATCTCCTAGAGATTCTGACTCAGAAGTTGTGGGATGGGGCCTTGGAATCTGCATGTTTAACAAACCACCCTTGCCGGGCATGGTGGCTCACGCCCAAAATCCCAACACTTTGGGAGGCCGAGATGGGTGGATCACCTGAGGTCAGGAGTTTGAGACAAGCCTGGTCAACATGGCGAAACCCCATCTCTACTAAAAATACAAAAAAATTAGCTGGATGTGGTGGTGCATGCCTGTAATCCCAGCTACTTGGGAGGCTGAGGCAGGAGAATCACTCGAAACCTGAAGGTGGAAGTTACAGTGAGCCCAGATCTTGTGAAATATTAACTTGAATTCTGTCCTCAAGGAACTCATACTGGAGTTCCTTGAACTCGCTCCTGCACTCCAGCCTGGGTGACAAGAGTGAGACTCTGTCTCAAAACAAAAACAAACAAAAAACAAAAGCAAAAAAGCCCACCCAGAATGTGGGTCCTACAACTGGAGGGCAAAGTATCCTGATTACTTTCTTTCCAGCCCAATACTGGTTTTTGTCTTCTCTTAGACCACTTCCACCTGCTCCTCTTTCTAGTTCCTTGGTCTAAATATTCAGCTGTAGTTTGTATATTATTTCTTTTTGGGGATTTCTTCTGGAACAGAAGCTCAGTGTGTTCTTACAGCCTACTGCAGCCAAAGTAATCTTTTCAAAATGCCACTCTACCCATGTTGGTACTCTGCAAGACCATTCACTGGTTTTTCTCTTCATTCAGGACACAGGTAAAACTCCTTGCCAAAGGCTACCTAGTTTTGTTCCACCTTTTTCTGCCTCCTCATCCCACCCACACTTTCACCAGGACCTTCTGTATCCCAGCCACTCTGACTGCCTTGTAGTCCCAAATCTTTATGCCTCTTCCTGCCACAGTGTCTTTGCACTCACAGTTTTCTCTGCTCGTTCCGTTTTGTATTATTTTACATCCTTCTCCTATTTGCTTACTACACAGGCTTCATACTTCACTTCAAGTGATATTACCTAAGGGAAGCATGTTCTGTCCTCAGCTATTATAAAATACTCATATACCAGGTGGCACTTGTCTTAAAGGCAATTTTACATTTGTTTTTATAACCATTTGATAAAGTTTTCTCTCTTTCACTAGACTATGAGTTCCTCAAGGACAGAATTCAAATTACTATTTCGCTCACATTTGTATCTTCCAAGCCCAGCACATTGCCAAGCTCAATATTTATTTGTTGAGTTAATGAACAAGTGAATGAATGAAAGAGAAACCACTGTGGGTTATGTACTATGCTCCAGGCAACTGAGAAAAATTGAAAAAGTGTTTTGCAAATATGAGAGAATGAAACCTCCCATTTGAAGCCTCAGATTTCTCTGAGAAATCTGAGAGGGCTTTGTACCATCCTACTACCCCAAATGTAAGGGTATTGGTCCCCAAAGAAGCATGGTGCTGCAGTTGAAAAGATCCCCACTGCCAAGACCAGAGGAGAGAGAGGCAGTGGCACCAACCACAGCTGACAAATACAGAGTGAAAAAAGCAAATGTAAAGGAGGAAGAATTTCTTGGGAATGAGGATTACAATAAAATTATGGTAACCAAATACGAAAAAGAAGAAAAATAATAAGGTAGCCCAGACTTGATGTGTCAGACTTGTATGACAGGAAATGTTGACTGACACATAGACTTTGGTAAAAGTTGAGTGTCAGGGTTCAGACTTGGTCTACCAACTTGTATTGAATATCAAAGGATGAAATGGCCTGACCTCTGCTTAAATGCCTGTCCTAGATTTCAAATTTTTACAAGTAGGTATTGTTACATTTATGATATAGAAACTATTTAAATGTACTCTGAAAACATCTTTGTAACTTATTTGCTTTTCACGTAATGTCATCATTAAGCTTATGTGACTATTATGGAAATGCAGTCTTTCTTTTAAAACTTGATTTTAATAATATATAGCAAACCAAGTAGAGTCAAAATTACATTTGCCACAATTTTTATTTTTTTCTAGGAAAGAGACCACTTCATTTTCTTAGCATTTGGCACAGAGTAGCTCCTCAACGACAATGATTACTGAATGCATGAATGAAAGATCATGCCATTTCCTTACAAATGGAAAATAACCCTCTAGCTGGAATTTAAACCTTCATTTCACAAACTTAGAGAAGTATGTGTGTTGGAACAAATCCTCTAAAATCTCCTATTTCCTCATGTTATCCCATATAGGTTTTTTCCTAAATAAATTCCACTGGGAGATACCTATGCTGTTTTCAAGGATTTTAAGGTCAAAATGTCATAGTCTCCTAGAGTTATTTAGCTTTCTCTGCATAACAAACTACCTCAAAATATGGCAAATTAAAAATACATGTATTTATTTTGCTCATATTTCCGTGGGGTAGCAATTTTGCCTGGGCTCAGCTGGGTGGTTCTTCTGGACTCAGCTGAACTTGCTCATATACCTGCAGTCAGTTGCCAGTAAGTTAGATGACTGCCTCTTGGGTTTGCTGGCTGTTGCCTAGGACAAGGGATCAAATGGACTCTGTCTCGCAAAGTCCAGCAGGCTAGCTCATGATAACTGGGCAGTATTTCAAGAGGAAGAGTAGAAGCTATAAAGTCTTGGGTCCTAGACTCAGAACTAGCACACCCTTACTTCCACTACATTCTATTTGCTGAAGCAAAGCACAAGTTATCCTAGAATCATTAGGTAGGAACACAGGCTCCACCTCTTGATAGCAGGAGCTGCAGAATGGCCTTCTAGAGTCATTGCTACAAAGAGAGGTGCTGGATTGTGGTCATTTTTGCAACGTACTACACTCCCTAAGAAAACTCTTCTTCTTCACTATCAGAACTATTTCTTTATATCAAATCAAATTCATGTTTCAGCTTATTACTAACTCATTATAGCATTCTTTGATGATAATAAAGAACAATATTCACTATCTCTTTAATAGCTTTTTCTTAAGTTGGATAGCATTAATTTCCCTTAAGCTCTCTTTCATCTTCAAAAATATGTTTGATGCTTTTGATAGTCTGAAAAATAGGTCCTTGAAAAGGAAGAATAGTTATATTTACTTGATACCTTTGAAAGTCTTCACATCTGAGAATAAGTCTTACCTGTGTCACTTACTATATGCTAAATAATTATAACAATAATAATGGCTAATTCATATATTGCCATATTTGTATTTTAAGTGCTTTATACGTAAGTCTCACAATAACCCCTTGAGACAGGAACTTGAGCAACATAATTATTCTACCCATTTCCAGCTGACGACACTGTGTGGAGTTTGCACATCTGCTCCATGTCTGTGTGGGTTTTCTCTGAGTATTCCGGTTTCCTCTCACATCCCAAGGATGTGCACATTAGATGACTTGGGATCTCTCTGTTGCCCCTGCCTAAGTGGACGTGGGTGTGTGCAAGTGTGCCCTGCAAGGGAATGCCATCCTGCCCAGAGTGGGGGTTCCTGCCTTGAGCTCTGCGCTGGCATAGGCTCCACCTGCCTATGACCCTGAACTGAAATAACTGGGCAAATAATTATCTTAATTTTTATTAATCTTTCTTAAATGTATGTATATCTCACATTTATCTCAATGTTTAATGTTAGAAGTGTTATCTAGATGATGGGTTAATGGGTGCAGCAAACCACCATGGCACATGTATACCTATGTAACAAACCTGCACGTTCTGCATAAGTATCCTAGAACTTAAAGTAAAATAAAAAATAAATATTAGAAGTGTTTTTATCTTTTTTATTATACTTTAAGTCTGGGATACATGTGCAGAACGTGCAGGTTTGTTACATAGGTGTACTTGTGCCATGGTGGTTTTCTGCACCCATCAACCTATCATCTACATTAGGTATTTCTCCTAATGCTATCCCTCCCCTAGCCCTCCACCCCTTGAAAGGCCCTGATGTGTGATGTTCCCCTCCCAGTGTCCATGTGTTCTCATTGTTCAACTCCCACTTATGAGTGACAACATGTGGTGTTTGGTTTTCTGTTCTTGTGTTAGTTTGCTGAGAATGATGGTTTCCAGCATCATCCACATCCCTGCAAAGGATATGAACTCATCTTTTTATGGCTGCATAGTATGACATGGTGTATATGTGCCACATTTTCTTTATCCAGTCTATCATTGATAGACATTTGGGTTGGTTCCAAGTCTTTGCTATTGTGAACAGTGCCGCAATAAACATAAGTGTGCACGTGTCTTTATAGTAGAATGATTTATAATCCTTAGGGTATATACCCAGTGATGGAATTGCTAGGTCTAATGGTGTTTCTGGTTCTAGATCCTTGAGGAATTGCCACCTGTCTTCCACAATGGTTGAACTAATTTACACTCCTATCAACAATGTAAAAGCATTTCTATTTCTCCACATCCTCTCCAGCATCTGTTGTTTCCTGATTTTTTAATGATCACCATTCTAACTGGTATAAGATGGTATCTCATTGTGGTTTTGATTTGCATTTCTCTAATGAACAGTGAAGGTGAGCTTTTATTCATGTGTTTGTTGGCTGCATAAATGTCTTCTTTTGAGAAGTGTCTGTTCATATCCTTCGTCCACTTTTTGATGGGGTTGTTTGTTTTTTTCTTGTAAATTTGTTTAAGTTCTTTGTAGACTCTGGATATTAGCCCTTTTTCAGACGGATAGTTTGCAAAAATTTTCTCCAATTCTGTAGGTTGCCTGTTCACTCTGATGATAGTTTCTTTTGCTGTGCAGGAGCTCTTTAGTTCAATTAGATCCCATTTGTCATTTTTGACTTTTGTTGCCATTACTTTTGGTGTTTTAGTAATGAAGTCCTTGCCCATGCCTATGTGTTGAATGATATTGCCTAGGTTTTCTTCCAGGATTTTATGGTTTTAGGTTTTACATTTAAGTCTTTAATCCATCTTGAGTTAATTTTTGTATAAGGTGTAAGGAAGGGGTCCAGTTTCAGTTTTCTGCGTATGGCTAGCCTGTTTTCCCAACGCCATTTATTAAGTAGGGAATCCTTTCGCCATTGCTTCTTTTTGTCAGGTTTGTTAAAGATCAGATAGTTGTAGACATGTGATGTTATTTCTGAGGCCTGTGTTCTGTGCCATTGGTCTATATATCTGTTTTGGTACCAATACCATGCTGTTTTGGTTACTGTAGCCTTGCAGTATAGTTTGAAGTCAGGTAGCGTAATGCATCCAGCTTTGTTCTTTTTACTTAGGATTGTCTTGGCTATATGGGCTTTTTTTTGGTTCCATATGAAATTTAAAGCAGTTTTTCTAATTCTGTGAAGAAAGTCAATAGTAGCTTGATGAGGATAGCATTGAATCTATAAATTACTTCGGGAAGTATGGCCATCTTCATGATATTGATTCTTTCTATCCATGAGCATGGAATGTTTTTCCATTTATTTGTGTCCTCTCTTATTTATTTGAGCAGTGATTTGTAGTTCTCCTTGAAGAGGTCCTTCACATCCCTTGTAAGTTGTATTCCTAGGTATTTTATTTTCTTTATTGCAACTGTGAATGGGAGTTCACTCATGATTTGTGTTTTTATCTTTAGTTGGAAGTTTGGTAGTGTTTCTGTGACCTGAAATATGCTGTAGTAACTTAACTCTTGTTTATATCAATTAGCCTATGGTAAAATTTGTTTTGTTACTTGTCATTTCACCTAAAGTAACAGCCTTCAAGAACCTATAGATAATGTTAAATGAGGACCTACTGTATAATTATCATTATCATTTTACAGATTGAGGAAACATGTGCAGAAGGGTGAAGCCAAAGTCTCATGCCAGAAAGAAGCAGAGTTGAAATTTGCCTTCAGATAGCATGGCCTCAAAACTCATGCTTTGAATTACTATACAATACTGCCTCCTGGGTGATTTTATACAAGTCACTGAACCTCTGAACTCATGATTCCACATCAGCAAAATGGTGATGATAATGCTTACCCACAGATGTGTGGTGAGACTCAAATGAGCTGGTGTACCTGACATACCTTAGGAAAACTGAGAATTATTCTAAAAATGCAAGGTATTATTGTTGCTTTTATTATTCAACTGACATAATCATGTGTTTTACTAAGAACTTGAGAAGTCCAAAGAATGCACAAAATTTTTATGTTTCCTACGTGCTATTTAAATAAAGGAACGGATGGCATCTGTTTAAATGCGGATCAGTCCTGCTGTGTTAATGAAATCGACATCCATGTGATTCTGGGTTTAACTACTCTGGTTTGAGATCTTGTTTTCCCACCAAATGCCCATCTTACAGTCTTTCTATAAAAATGAAACAATTTCATTTGTGAAATTTGAGTGAGGAACAGAAAACTATAGCTCCTTGTCAAGGCTATGCATCAACTTCCTCATTTTGCTAAAAATTGTAGAACCAAACTCATGTACATTTTCACCCCAGAAGATATTTTCTAATTGATATGTCTTCATCATCATGAATCCAATTTATAGCACCAGGCAGGCAATGTGTTATTTTTGGAGTAGTGCTGTATATACTGGAAAAAATTTGCACATGAGGGCAAAATGGAACAGACAATTGCTTTTGGGGACTGCACAGATTAGTACATCATTGCATACTAACAAAGTGCTAATTGCTCCTTTTGACCACGGGCCCAGTTTACAAAGCTTTTGCACAAATGTGCTCTGTGCACTAAATTACAAAACTAACACTGCATTATTTCTCAGTACAGCTTGCAAATTCTTGTAGGGCAGTATGCATTAGCATTAATTAAACCAGAGAGAGAGAGAGAGAGCACTAGCGGAGAGAGAGAGGGAGATGCTCACAATTTAAGAAGAACGGATCAGATGCTAATTACTCAAGTTACAAATGTTCCATTTGTTCTGGAATGATATCAGTAAAAGTAAACAGCATTTATTCTCAAGACTTGTATTTGGAAAACAGTTTCAATTCTGCAATGGATATGAAAATTCGTGTCTAATAGCTAAAATACAGTGATTGACTGTAGCTGTTCTATGCTTTTGTCAAATGAGTGTGACCAATTCTTGAGAAAACTGTTTGCATTAAAGATTACAATTAAATTTTCCCAAAGCAGCAGAGAGAATCTGCTAAGTGACAAATGAGTGAGGTGGTATCTATTGGAAAGCTTGAAATGGTTATGTATAACATCTCTTATTCATCTCCTTTTCATTTCATGCAGCATTTGCATCCTTGAGAAGTTTATTAAATTTAAGTTTAGATTCAAAGCACCTGTCCATAGGCTCAAGTACTTAAAGAACACTTTCAAATCAATACCTCTTTATTTACTATGCATTCATCAAGCACCTACTATGTGCTATGCACAGGAAGTGCCATCACATTATCTTCAAGCAGTTCAGAATCTATCTGGATAGACAGATCTTATAAATGACTAAAAATAGCAATAATAAGACAAATGCTTCACTTGAAGACCATCCCAGCTTCATTTGAAGAATATACCAAAAATGCTGCTATGGGAAGTTAGAATGGCCAATTCTGGAAGAATTAGGAAAGGCATGGAAGAGCAGGGGATGCTCAACTTGAAAGATGTGTGCAGGTGGCAGACACAAGGTGGGGTTGAGGGCACTTAGAAAGGGAATGTGATGGTCTGAGATACCATAGCTCTGAACTTGGGCAGTGGCAGGGTGATGGAGAATGGAGGACAGATTTGAGAACTCTTGCAGAGATAGAGCTGGGAGGACTGATCCCCATTGGTCTTGGAAAGTGACAGAAAGTGATCTCAGAGTTCTATGGATGGCAAATAACATATGTATTAGAAAAGACTAGAGAAGGAGCAGAATGAGGAAAAAGGTAAATGGAGTCTAGCGGGCCTTGTTTGTTTTCTGCCTCTAATCTCCTGGGATTTCTTGATCACTTCCCTGCATACCAGTTCCTGGTGTGTTTTCACTCTTAACCCTTGAGCGCAGCCAGATCCTGGGTCTCCTTGTCAGGGGCTCACCTCAGCCTGCTTAAACTCCTTTGCCTGCATGCACAGAAGGCAGAATGTGGAAGGGAATTTACTAAGGAAATTAAGGACTCTAGGACCAGCCCTTAACCAAAAACTGACATAGCAATGGAATATAAATACTTCTCCATCCTTGCTACTAGCTAGAACTGCTTTGATATCATGAAATATACCAGTATTTTTTCCAATTTTAACACTCCTATGAATCACTTGGAGGATTGTATTAAAATGTGTATTTCAGTTTGGTAGAACTAGTATGGGGTCTGAGATTTTGCACATCTAGCAAGTTTTCTAGTGATGTTGACCTGCCGGTGTATGGACCACACTTTGTGTTGCTAGGAGTTCCACTATCTCCAGAGTCCCTCGAGTGACTGAATCACAATTGCTTCTCCTTCCCCATGGGCTTTTGCTAGACATTTCTTCCTTACTTAACATCTTTCTCTTCCAATTCTGCTTCTCCTCTTCCATACTAGATTTTTCTGGAAACATTTCTAATAAATCACTGTCACAGGAATCTTCATTTCAGCATGTGTGTCTGGAAAATCCAACCTAATACAGAGTCCAGGAGTTTGATTTTTGGACATGTTATATTTGAGGTGCCAAAGAAATACACAAGATGAAATGTCCATTAGTTAATAAGCACTAGTGATAACCATGCCTTCATTCTTTCGGTTCTCCCTTGTTAGCAACGAGTGTCCTGAGAATACAGGGCATTTAAGCAGACCTCTGGTGTCTCAGGTTTGTCCCTCACAATTGGAAAGAGTAAGTTTCTTTTGTTGTATTCTTGTTTGAAGTCTTTGAGAGTTGATAATCTATATGTACTGTATCCCATTAGCCAGAATATTCTGCTGTCTGAGTGCTTTTCAGATATTAACATATATATGAACAACCCATGGATCTTGTTAAAACACAAGTTCTGGTTCTGTAGATCTGGGAAGGAACCAAAGATTCTGTGTTTCTGACAAGCTACCTGGTAATACTGCCACTGTTGGTCTGCAGACAATGTGAACTATACTTTGAGAACCAGGATTCTAAAACATACTTCACAGGTTTAATTTTCAAGGAAATACTCTGAGATTGAATGAGGCACTGATAGCAACAGCAGTAGTAGAAGTAGTGATGGTAGTAGTAATAGCTGACATTTATTATTTACATTTAGTAAGTACGCACACTCTGTGTTAAGCTCTACTCAAATTATCCTACAAATACCAACTCATTTATTCCTCACAATAATGCTGATATATAAGAATAAAAAAATGGTTGATCTTTATTCCAAGGGTTTTAATAAGTTAACTATTGTTCCATATGGAAAACCTCAGGATATATTGGTGGTAGGCTATAAAAGTCCAAATATTTAGAGTTGTTTTGCTAGTAACCACATCATTTCCAAAAGGAGAGGGCATATTTCGGAAATGAACATAGCCTAACACATTCTTTCCAGTGAGTGATGGAAAAGAACCAGAAAATGTATATGAGGGAGCAATGTGTGAGGAGGCCTCCTTGGGTGACCGTTGTGGGTGACCACCTATTGCAGTTGTTAGATTTATTTCAAAACTCAGTTTAATCTCCACTTCACCCCACCCCTGTGACTCAGTTTTAAGCAGTTGAGTTTGAAAATGACAAAGATGACTCAAGCATTGACATCTCTGTGAAAACAGGAGACACCTCCTCCCACCCTCAGCAATCTTTGTTTTCTTCCAAATGCTAAGAACCCACACTTAACACACACACAGACATACACATACATACACAGAGTAAGATATGTACAGAAATTTTTGAGTTAATCAAAATAAATACTTCTCCAAATTAAATTTATTCTTATCTTTTTTTTTTTTTTTTTTTGAGACGAAGTCTGGTTCTGTCACCCAGGCTGGAGTGCGGTAGCATGATCTTGACTCACTGCAACCTCCACCTCCTAGGTTCAAGCGATTCTCCTACCTCAGCCTCCTGAGTAGCTGGGATTACAGGCAGGCACCACCATACCTGGGTAATTTTTGTATTTTTAGTAGAGACGGGGTTTCACCATGTTGGTTAGGCTAGCCTCGAACTCCTGACCTTGTGATTCACCTGCCTTGGCCTCCCAAAGTGCTGGGATTACAGACATGAGCCACCGCACCCAGCTATTCTTACTTCTAAAGAAAACTGAAATAACGTTCAAATAGCAATCAAAAGGGGAGTATATCACTATGTTTTCTTGTTTTCAGAAATCAAAAGTTGTTATCAGATAGATATATAGTTGTAAAGAGAAACTGTTTTCCTTTTAAATAAAGGTGTTGTTGTTGTTGTTGTTGTTGTTGTTGTTGTTGTTGTTTTAAATAGTGACAAGGTCTTGCTGTGTTGCTCAGGCTGGTCTTGGACTCCTGAGCTCAAGCAATCCACCCACCTCGGCATCCCAAAGTGCTGGGATTACAGGCACGAGCCACTAACTAAGGCTTTATTTTATGAGCAAGAAGACTAGCTATGGCTTGAAAGAAAAGTAGAGTCATATCTATTTTTATCTCATTAAATATCTAGGATCTTTTATGATGTGTTATGGCTACCCACTAAGTAACAGATTTAAAGACTTAGTTTGTTAAGAGGGAGCAGAAGGGAACATGCTGACTATCTGGTAGGGTAGATAACATGATATACCCCTGGGCTATGAATTAACGTGGGGTGATGTGAGAGCACATTCTTTTTGGTGTTATCACATGTGTGAAGTAATCATAAGATATAACTGTGATGAATCCAATTTCAAAAATCTACTCTCTATAAGAGATGCAACTGTAGCACCTGGAGAGATGAGACAATGGCAAACTCAGGCAGGAGAAGTTGGAATCCGGTTGCGTCACTTAAACCTGTTCAGCAAATCAGCTAGGAGCTGGTGGTGGGATTCTGACCAGAGGATGAAATATAGTGTTGGGTGTTTAGAACTGGAAGTAGTCTCTCCTGTTATTTGAAAAAGAAATTATGAGTTTGACAGAAATTCCCAAACTGTATTATATGAAACAGTAGGTGTTGTGAATGAGAGAATTAAATGAACTCGTTTGTCAAGTAAGTTCGGGAAACCTCGTATGCCATATTTGCTTGTGGAGATTCACGAGGCACACACATATGAAAGGTTCTGAGGAGTCCTGCTTTTTGTTTAAGTTTGTTCAAAACAGATTCTCACAGATGAATATTTGCTCGTCTCATCTCATCACATAAACCTTTTGTTGTTGTTGTTTTTAAACACAAAATAACATCCCATGGAAATAGTATTCTGTGGAACTCAGTTCAGGAAATGAGAGAGAATTTTTGGAGAAGCTCCTTGATTTCAGGGAGGGGTGTCATCACATGAGCAGTAGGTTAAGTTGAGGAGCCCATACTTCATTAAAAGATATAGCCATAATACTTGGCAGGTGATGTACTACAGGCAAACTGAAAGACAAGGTTGAGTTGAAAAACTGTTGACAAGTTAAAAGTCTTGCCTAGGAATTAAGCCAATTGATTGACTTGAATTACTTAAGAAATAAGTAATCTGTGCTCAATGGTCATTTATTTCTGTGCCTTTGCGTGTGTTCGGGGGGTGGAGGGGAGTGAGGGGGTGGTGGTAGTGGTGGTAAGGGATGTAGCTTTACTCTGTTTCTTGTAAATAAAATGCTCATTCTTATTTTATAAAATTGTAAAACAAAACCTCTAATTTATCCAGGTCTTGGAAATAGAATGATTATTTTTTTTGAAGGAAAAACAGCAAAATCTGACTATTTGCAATTAGATGGGCCCAGTCTGGATTCTTTTTTTTTCTTTTTTTTTTTTTTTTTTCGGTGGAGTCTCACTCTGTTGGCTTGCCTGGTGTGCCGTGGTGTGATCTCGGTTCACTGCAACCTCCACCTCCCGCATTCAAGTGATTCTCCTGCCTTAGCCTCCCGAGTAGGTATGCACCACCACACCTAGCTAATTTTTGTATTTTTAGTAGAGACAGGGTTTCATCATGTTAGCCAGGTTGGTCTCGAACTCCTGACCTCAGGCAATCTGCCTGCCTTGACCTCCCAAAGTGCTGAGATTATAGGCATGAGCCACCGCTCCGGCCCCCTGGATTCTTGAACAGGGTAGCAAATGAAACCATGTTACCCTGGGGTCTAGGAATGGTTACACCTCACACAGAGCCACAGCCCAAAGTCAGAAACTGGCTAAGATTTGTAGGAAGAAGTAAAGCCACGAATAAGAGAACTTGAAGTTGGAATTGTGCTCTTCCCACCTGCGCTTCCCCCTCACTATCTCTTTTGCTTGAATTGTTGATGCCTTTAGTGACATTTTGGAAATTCTCAACTGCCGTGGAGGGGAATGGGGGATTTCTGTTTCACCACTCTTCCTTTTTTAATTCTTGTCTTTGTTCAGTTTGTGGCCCTCGTGCCATCCTGATGCTGAGCTGTCACTTCAGGCTTGTTAGTCAAATTATGGTGATTAATGCAAACAGCCAACATGAACTTTGGGCTGCTCAGATGTTAGATAACCCACATGCTGGCAAAGAGCCATCTTTCTACATATCCTAAGTGACTCAGACACCTTTCAACACCAAAGTAGCTCTTCCTCAAGCACAGAACCCTGTGATTCTTAAGTGACTCAGACACCTTTCAAAACCAAAAGACAGCCTTCTGGTGTTTGATATAAATTTGATGGCCAAGTTCTTTTCAGAAGATAAAATTAATGAGGCTGTTCAAAAACAAATGGCTTTAGGTGCAAAGTAGTTGTTTTCTATTGACCCTGACCATGTATATGAGGTTGATCTTTCCTAGTGGTTTTGCAACAGAATCAAGTCTCTGTCATTCTTTCTTCTAAATGTGGTCATTTTCCTTAACTGGATTTTAGAAACATGTAAGAACCCACCCCCATTCCTAGTTGGGCTTTTATATGTGATAAATGGTTATGTGTCCTTTGCTTTCCTAATTTGAAAAGATGATTTACAGACTATCAGAAAAGAAATATAAGATATTTAAGAAATATTACACGCTTAGAACTTTGAGGGTTTCTTGTTTATTACATAATAAGGAAGCCCCAGTTCTGTAATTCTCCAATGTGTCACCAAACATTCTGACCTAATATAAATTTAGAGCTCTTGCCAAAAGGGATTTCTTATCTAGATAGGTGTTAAAAAAAAAAGCCAGCTATGAGAAAGATGTTCCATCAACATAAACCGAAGTTTTATGCTGGGGAATACCCTGTGAAATCAGCCATTTCCATTAATGCATTACACTATGATTCTGTGAAGTATTTTCAGAAGGGCTAACACAGGGAGCATTTTGATGTAGTTAGGTTTGGTCATGTAACCACAATCACCATCAATATATAGAACATGCAATCACTCCAAAAATGTCCCTCATGCTGCATGTAGTCAGTCACTCTGCAACATCCTAGCCTTCCACCAACCACTGATTTATTTTATCTCTCTGTTTGCTCTTTCAACATATGCTGTATGACATCATATAAACGAAATTGTACAGAATGTAGTTTTTTGAGTCTTGTTTCTTTTACTTAGAATAATGCTTTTGAGATTTATCCATATTATTGCATGTGTCACTAGTTCACTACTCTTTATTTCTGGGTGCATTCATTATATAGACAAACCATAGCTTGTTTATTCATCTAATAGTTGAAGGACATTTGGCTTGTTTTCAGTTTTTTGGCAATAATACCCTCTAAACATACTCTCTAAATGTTTATGCACGGGAGTGTGTGTGCATGTGTGTGTGTGGTGTGTATGTGCGTGTGTGTGTGTAATTCCTGGGTCATGAGGCAAATGTATTTAATTTTATAGGAAAATACCATACTCATTTCCCAACATCATCAACCTGTGAGACTGTCACAGCCAATTATTAAAATAAATTTAGCCATTCTAATAGGTATGTAGTTGTATCTCATTGTAGGTTTAATTTGCATTTCCCTAATAATTAATTATGTTCAGCATCTTTTCGTATGCTTATTTGCCATTAATATATCTTTTTTGGTGTGGGTGAGAGGCAGGACGGGGTCTCACCATGTTGCCCAGGCTGGTTTTAAACTCCTGCACTCAAGTGACCCTCCTGCCCCAGACTCCTGAAGTTTTAGGAAGGTATCTGTTCAAATCTTATGTTCATCTTTATTAGTTTGTTTTCTTTTTGTTTAGTTTTGAGAGTTCTTTATATATCCTGACTCAATATTATTAATATCAGTTCAATCCTAAATTGTATGCAATCCTAATCAAATTATCAGTAGGAGTTTCAGTAGAAATTAACAAGCTGATTTGAAAACATATGTGGAAAGCCGATCTAGAATAGCCTTCTAGAATAGAATAAATAATAGAATAAATAATAGAATAGAATAAATAACTTCTTCACTAGTTATAAGTTTTGCTAATATTTTCTCCCAGTTTAAGGCTTGCATTTTCATGTTCTTAACAGTGATTTTTGAAAAGCAAAAACTTTTTATTTTTCGTGAAGACTAATTTATCAGATTCTTTCTTTTACTCATTATGCTTTTGGTATCATATGTAAGTAATCCTTGTCTAACTCAAGTTACAAAATATTTTGTGTTTCCTTCTAGAAG
>NW_016803192.1:2228926-2256706 GCF_001698545.2 Rhinopithecus bieti
TTACAAATCATAAAATTAAATTATATACATCTCCACTTCTTCTTGTCTTACAAATCATAAAATTAAATTATATACATTCTCCATTTCTTCTTGTCTTTTAAAATTTCTCTTATTAAAGTTTTATACAGATATTGCCTGTATTTTTTTATATTTTGTGCAATTGTAAAACATGATTTTAAAAAAATTTTATTTCCAACTGCTTATTGCTAATATGTAGAAATACAATTAATTTTTATATACCCGACCTTGTATCCTATGACCTTATTCACTTATTAGTTTTAGTAGCTTTTTAGTAGAAACTTTGGGATTTTCTAGTCATGCCATCTGCAAATACAGGTTTTTTTTTCTTTCATATCTATATAACTTTCATCTCTTTATCTGAAATAGTATTGGGAGTGAATATCCTTGCTTTATTCCCATTCTTAATGAGAAAGCAGTCAGTCTTTCATCATTAAATATGATGATAGTTTTTTTGTAGATGGTCTCTATCAGGTTGTGGAAAGCTTCCTTCTTTTTTGAGGCAGAGTTTTGCTCTGTCACCCAGGCTGGAGTGCAGTGGCGCAATCTCAGCTTACTGCAACCTCTGCCTCCCAGGTTCAAGCGATTCTCCTGCCTCAGCCTCCCGAGTAGCTGGGACTACAGGCGCATTCCACCACGCCCGGCTAATTTTTTTGTATGTTTAGTAGAGATGGCATTTCACTGTGTTACCCAGGATGGTCTTGATGTCCTGACCTCCTGATCCACCCACCCTGGCCTCCAAAAGTGCTGGGATTACAGGCATGAGCCACCGTGCCCAACTGGAAGCATCCTTTTATTCTCGATGTGCTTAGACTTTGTATTATGAATGAATATTGAATTTTTCAAATGCTTTTTCTACATTTATTTAAATAAACATATGGATTTTCTTCTTTATTCTATGACATGGTGAATTATATTGATATTAAAATGTAAAACCAAACTTTATTTATATGATAAATTGTGCTTCATTATGGTGTGTTAGTCTTTTTATACATACTGAATTTAATGTGCAAGTATTTTATTGAGGATTTTTGTGTCTATGTTCAAGAGGGTTGTTGGTCTAAAATTTTCTTATAGTGCCTTTGTCAGATTTTGGTCTCAGGGTAATGCTGATCTCATAGAATAAGGAGGAAAGTGTTCAATTCTTTACTAATTTCTGGAAGAATTGGTAAAAATTTGGTATTAACTCATCCTTAAATGTCTGGTAGGATATTGGCAGTGAGGCTATTGGGGCCTGGAAGTTTTCTTGGTTGCAATGTTTTCAATTACAAATTTAATTGATCTAATAGATATAGGATTATTTAAGTAATCTATTGTTGACTGACCTTTGATAATGTGGCACATTCAAATAATTTGTCCATTTCATGTATATTCGGGGTGAGCAAAATATGCCCATGAGCCAGGCTAATGTGGAATGTAGCTTAGTTTTATATGGTCTGTAAGCTAAGAATCATATTACTTTTTTAAGGAATTATAAAATAAGAGTATGTAATAGAGACAGTGCATGGCCTACAAAGCCTATAATATTTACTATCTGGATCTTTACAGAAAAAGTTTATCAGTCCTTGATCTAAGTTATTTAATTTAAGGCTATCAATTTGAGATTTTTTATACTTTTAATATAGTGTTTGAAGTGACGTTATTTCTTTTCAACCTTCTTTCATTTTATAGTAGTAATTTGTGTCTTGACTTTTCTTTTATCAGTTTTATTAGAGGTTCATTAGTTTTATTGATGATTTTCTCCATTGCATTTCTCTTTTAAATTTCATTGATTTCTACTCCTATTTTTCATATTCCTTTTCTTTTGCTCATGTCAGGTTTAATTTGCCCTTTTAGTTTCTTAAAGTGAAACTTTAAGAAAGATCATTAATTTGTGATCTTTTCCTAATATAAGAATATAAAGATTTTTGTGATATGAATTCCCCTCTAAGCACTGCATTGGAAACTTTACATACGTTTTAACATTTTATGTTATGTATTCACACTCATTCAGTAAAAAATATTTTCTAATTTCTTTCTGACTTCCTCTGTGACTCACTGGTTGTTTAGAAGTACGATGTTTAATTTCTGAATATTTACAGAATTTCCACATATCTTTTTTTATTGATTTCTAAGTTAATTCTGTCCTGGGTAGACAAAATATTTTGTATGATTTGATTATTTTAAATTTGTTAAGGTTTGTATTATGACTCGGAATATGGTCTATCTTGGTGAGTGTTTAATTTGCACATGAAAAGAATGTGGATTCTGCTGTTATAGGGTGGAGTGTCAGATAAATATCAGTTAGGTTAAGTATGTTGGTGGTGACACTGGGTCTTCTATACACTTGCTGATTCTCTCTTACATATTCTATCAATTGATGAGAGAGAAGTGTTAAGCTCTCCAAGTACAATCTGCTCAGCTCTAAAAACATTTGCTTCATGAATTTAGAAACTCAGTTGTTACATGCATACACATTTAGGATTGTTATGTCTTCTTGGAAAACTGAATCCTTTATCATTATGGCCTTCTTTATCTCATAAAATCTTCCTTTTGAAGTCGATGTTGTCTGATATTATTATAGCCACTCCAGACTTCTTTTTATTGGTATTGTTGCATATCTTTTTCCCTCCTTTGATTTTCAACCTTTAATGTCTTTATATCTAAAATGTTTCTTGTAGATAGCGTATGGATATTTTGTGTTCTCATCCAATCTGATAAGCTTCATATTTTAATTAGTACAGATAAATCATTTAAGTTTAATATGATTATGGATAGGATTGTATTAAACTTTCCTATTTTACTAGGTATTTTCCATTTGTTTCCTTTTTTTTTTTTTTTTTTTTTTACTTCTTTTTCTACTTACTTTTGGATTGAGTTTTTTTATGATTCTAGTTTATCTCCACTGTTGGCTTATTATTTATGCCTCTTTTTAAAGTATTTTACTGGTTGTCTTAGGATTTACAATATGCATTTACTGGTACAGAAACTGGCACATAGACCAATGGAACAGGATAAAGAACCCAGAATAAAGGCACTCACCTACAGCATCTGACCTTTGGCAAAGTTGACAAAAGTAAGCAATGGGGAAAGGACTCCCTATTCAGTAAGTTGTATTGGGATAGCTGGCTGGCTACTACATGCAGAAGAATGAAACTAAATCCCCACCTTTCACTATATGTAAAAATTAACTCAAGAAGGACAAAATATTTAAATATAAGACCTCAAACTATAAGAATCCTAGAAGAAAACATAGAAAACGTCATTCTGGACATTGGCCTTAGGAAAGAATGCATGACTAAGTCCTCAAAAGCAATTGCAACAAAAACAAAAATTGACAAGTGAGCCCTAATTAAACTAAAGCTCTTCTGTAAAGCAAAAGAAGCCATCAACAGAGTAAACAGATAACCTACAGAATGAGAGAAAATATTTGCAAACTATGCAATTGACAAAGATTTGATGTCCAGAATCTATCAGGAAGTTAAACAATGTAACAAGCAAAACACAAATAACCCCATTAAAAATAGACAAAAATATGAACAGACAGTTCTCAAAAGAAGACATACAAATGTCCAACAAGCATATGAAAAAAATGCTCAACAACACTAATCATCAGAGAAATGCAAATCAAAAGCACAATGAAATATCATCTCACACGAGTCAGAATGGTTATTAAAAAGCCAAAAAACAGATTCTGGTGAGGCTGCAGAGAAAAGAAGCTGCTTATGCACTGTGGTGGAAATGTAAATTAGTTCAGCCACTGTGGAAAACTGCTTGGAGATTTCTCAAAGAACTTAAAACTACTATTTGACCCAGCAATACTATTACTGGGCATATATCAAAAAGAAAATAAATTGTTCTACCAAAAGACACACACTTATATGTTCATCACAGCACTACTAGTAATAGCAAAGACATGGAATCAACCTAGGCACTCGTCAATGATTTATTGTACAAAGAAGATGTGGTACATATACACAAATACCACACAGCCATAAAAAAGAATGGAACCATGTCTTGTAACAACATGGATATAGCTGGAGGTAATTATCCTAAGGAAATTAATGCAGGAACAGAAAAACAAATATTGCATAGTCTTGCTTGTAAGTGGGAGCTAAATGTTGGGTACTCATGAACATAAAGATGGCAACAATAGACACTGGGGACTCATAGGAAGGAGAAGGAGGTGGCGGGGGGGTAAGGGTTGAAAAACTAACTGTTGCGTATTATGCTCACTATCTGGGCAATGCGATCTTTAGAAGCCAACCCTCCACATCATGCAATATACCCATGTAGCAAATCTGTACATGTACCCCATGAATCTAAAATAAAGGTTAAAATCATTTAAAAATTTACTATGCATATATATAATTTTCGTGCCTATTTTTAAATAACAGAATATCACATAAGTAAGGGTCTTACTTCTAACTCTTTCTTTTTTTGTGGTATTGTTGGCATTTATTTTACTTTTATATATGCTATTTACCCACAATGTATTGCTGCTATTTTTTTTGTTTGTTTGTTTGTTTTTGTTTTTGTTTAGGCAGTCAATTTCTTTTGGAATGATGAATAATATGAAAATATATTTTATATTTATTTCCATTTTAAATTACTTTCCAAACTATTTCTTCATGTAGATCTAGGTTTCCATCTAGTGTCATTTTTCTTTTGCTTGAAGAATTTCTTTTAACATTTCATGTAAAGTCAGACTATTGGTAATAAAATCTAATTTTATTTGTCTGAAAAGCCATCATTTTACCTTCATTCTTGAAAAGTATTTTCACCTGGCTACAGGATACTAGGATAGCCATTTTCAATTTTAATATTTGAAAGACGTCATTTTCTTCTGACTTGCATAGTGTTTGTCAAGAAATCTGCTGTAATACTTATCTTTATTTTTTGGTAAGTAATATGTATTTCTTTCTTTTTTCTCTGGCTGCCTTGAAGATTTCCTCTTTATCTTTGTATTAAGTTCGGATTTAATATGTCTAGGTATGTCTGTTTGTGTGGGGTGGGGTGGGGGGCATGTATGTGTGTTTGGGGAGGGCATACTGATCCAGCTTGAGGTTCTCTAAATTTCTTAAGTCTGTGATTGATACATTTTATTATTTTTGGAGAATCCTTCATTACCTTTTCAAATATTTTCCCCTGCTGTCTCTCTCTTCTTCTGAGATATTAATTGTACATTACAATGTTTGATACTGTTCCACAACTCTTGAATGCACTGTTCTTTTTTCTTCTCTCATTTTTTTATCCTCTGTGTTCTCAGTTTTAGTAATTTTCATTGATCTCTTTCCATGTTCATTGATTATTTCCTTGGCTATATCATGCCTGCAAATGAACCCGTCAAAAGCATTATTCTTTTCTGTTATCACGATTTTATTTTTAGCATTTCCACTTGACTCTTCCTTAAAATTTCTATTTTTCTGCTGAAATTCCCCATCTATTCATAAATGGCCTCCACTTTTTCCACTGGAAACTGGGTCAGGAAGGGGATAGAAAGCCTCCATTAAAAGACATGATTCCAGCAGAACTGGCAGATCATGTAATTTGTGATTATGGATCTGAATTTGAATTTACCTATCAGAAAGGAGAAGTCATTCGGTCACTTATAGATTTGTTTAAAGAAGCTTTTAGAATCTGGATTGACTGCAGTTTGAATCTGATTCCCAGCCATGCCTCTCAATTAACTCGACTGGTAGTAGGCACTTAGCATGTCCTACATCTTCAAAAGATTTTACTCACAGCAGCCCAGCTTTTCCTTGTCTGTGTTTGTAAGTGTAGCCTAGGCCATCTGGTCTTTTTCTCCCAGGTGTGAGAAACTAGATGTTATCTTGCCTACTGTCTTCCTTTACTAATGTTGCTAGTGAAATAATGACTCTGCTTGAAGGGAAGTAAAGTACTAATGAGACAATAACAAAGACCAATGCTACCATTTAATGAGTACTTGCCACATACCAGTGACAGAAAAGATAAAGAATCAGAGGCACCGAGAATTGAAGTACTATACACAAGGTTGCAGATGTAAGAGGCTGATGGGCCGGGTGTGGTGGCTCACACCTGTAATCCCAGCACTTTGGGAAGCCAAGGCAGGGGGATCATCTAAGGTCGGGAGTTCGAGACCAGCCTGACCAACATGGTGAAACACCTTCTCTACTAAAAATACAAAAATTAGCTGGGCGTGGTGGCGCATGCCTATAATCCCAGCTACTCGGGAGGCTGAGGCAGAAGAATTGCTTGAACCCAGGAGGCAGAGGTTCTGCCGGTGGCCGAGATTGCACCATTGCACTCCTGCCTGGGCAACAAGAGTGAAACTCCATCTCAAAAAAAAAAAAAAAAAAAAAAAGAGGCTGATGTAGAATTCCAGCCCAGTATCTTAACTATTCCTCAAGTACATTGGTATCTTGGTATCTGCCCAATACCATTTTAAAAAACTACTCTATAGAACGATGACTCTCAAATAGAACATCTCAGATTAATTACAATTTTCTGTGGAGGAGCTGACTTTGAAGATGATAGTAAGGGTCTTAAAGAAGAAAGTTTCATTTCCTCTGAGAAGCCCTGTCATTCCTAGATTGTAGAAATCTCTTTCTCCCCAGTGTTGAAAGCCTGCTCAGATGTCACCCTTAGAAACAACAGCAACTGTGACAGTAAAAGGCAGACAATGGAAGGTATAACCAAAATCCTGAGTCTCTACCTCCCACTTCAGGGTTGACGAGCTACACTGGGATGTGTGGCCTGGGTTTGGGACCCAGCTGCTAAAAGCATTTCTTTAGTTTCTCCTAAGTGGGCTTTCTAAGAAACCCTGTGATTGTGAATACTTTAGACAGGCACAGCTGTGGGGGAACAGGGGAACATCTTCTTGTATTTCTATAAAGAAAACAAGTTGACCATATATTTGGATCTATCCAAGGATGCTGAAAGTGCTGCTTTTTAAATGTTTTAAAATTTTTGAGGGAGGATAAAAGCATTCAGATAGTGGTAGCCAGATTTTGTCCAATTTCATAGACATTTAATCTTTCCTGTCCTTCTTGTGGGAGCATGTCAATATAATTTTTATTATTATAAAAAATGATAATGTCACACATGGTACAGTTTTTTGTATTCTGTAAAGCATTTTACATATACTATTTCATTTTATCTGAAGAAAACATTAAGGCAGATGGAGACATTGAAGCATGTTCTAGCAAAGAGACTTGCACTAGAGAACAAAGTAAGGAAGCATCAGAGCTGAGTCTGGGTCTCTACCCTTAATGATGACATGACTTGCTAACACAACTTGTCTTCTGGGTACCTTTGTCCAGACTCCTAGTCTTTATCTTGGAGATAAATCAGTGGGATAATTCCATTCTTGTTCCCTTTTCATGTAGCCCCCCATAACTTGGAGAATCCCATCCAATTAATAGCTTCATTAGCAATGCCTGTTTCTACACATTCTTATTAACTCTATCGCCAATTGTTTGAAAAATTTGCTTATCTTATTACAGGTGGAAAATGGTATCTCATGGTCATTTTAGTTAATCTTATCACTGCTAGAAGTTGAGTACCTTCTCATAGATTTATGGACGATTTATATTCTTTCATGAATTGCCTCTTTATCCTCTGCCTGATATATGTTTATAAATCTTCATATTTTTAATATTTTCAAACAAATTTAGAAGTATTTCTCTTATAAACTACATATATACTTTTTTTCCTTTTACATCTGAACATCTTTGTTTTTTGATGGAAGTTCAAGCCATTGACTTTTGTTGTGATTACACGTGTATTTGATTTTATTTCTGTCATCTTGCTTTATTTTCTATTTGCTGTGCAAATTTTTCTCATTCACTGGATTGACTGAATTGTCTTTGTCCCCTTTTCAGTTTTGTGCTTGTATTGTGCTGTGTCTTACAAAAGCATCTTGGAATCTCTACATCCTATTTCTAGTTAGCTCACTTTTAGTTATGTAATTTTTTTTTTTTTTTTTTTTTTTGAGATGGAGTCTCACTGTCACCCAAGCTGGAATGCAGTGGAGTGACCTTGGCTCACTGCAACCTCTGCCTCCTGAGTTCAAGCAATTCTCCTGCCTCACCCTCTCAAGTAGCTGGGATTACAGGTATATGTCACCACGCCTGGCTAATTTTTGCATTTTCAGTAGAAATGGAGTTTTACCATGTTGGCCAGGCTGGTCTTGAACTCCTGAGCTCAGGTGATCTGCCTGCCTTGGCCTCCCAAAATGCTGGGATTACAAATCTGAGCCACCGCACCCGACCAGCCATGTATTTTTAATGTATATAAACATATTTTCCTATTATTGAAAATAAATCAATATTTATAACCCACACCCTTCAAACAGGTGTTTGGCATACTTTCATTCCTTCCTTTCTCTCTGGAATTATTTTAATTATTTTGAATTCCAGATTTTAATTTTTTCTCTATTTATTATTTATGTCTTTCCAAATGTGTTGGGATTATTGCTTGTACACTCATTTTTAGAAATTCAAGCATGTGGTGATTAACACAAGCAGCTAATGTGGGTTTTCCTCAGCAGAAGTAAAGTATTATCTCTGCAGTAGGCTCTGCTCTCACTGGGAAGGTTCTCTCCAGTGAATACAGAATGACAGAATCTAGGCTTTTCTAAGGATGAGGGCCAAGAGCACAGCACCTCCTTTCATGGTTGCCAAACTTAGGAGACAATGTGTTTCAACAGTTTGCACTTCAAGAAGGAGCTACCTTTTTATTTTATACTTAAATTTATAGTCATGCTTTACTTTTCTCTCCTGTCAAAATGCTCACTTTTTATCCTTAAAACAAAGTCTCTGATTTGTTTAGAGGCCAGTTTCATGGTTTTAACCTGGACAGAAAACCATGGCCAATTGCTGAATATGGGCAGACAGATAAATGAGTGTAGAGATCAACAGTCATGCTTATTTACCTACCCTTTAATAAATTATTTCAGAGATCACCACTTGACTCAGCCCTTGCTGAGTTTCCATGAAGAAGAATTGCATTGCACCCTACTCGTGGTGCAATTTCGACTTGTCAGCTCATGCTTTGATTTTTTCTTTTTTCAAATCAATCAGTCGTTTCTTCTTGTGTCTTCCAGAGATCACCAAAATTTCTGATTCAGAAATGGCACCTTTCTTCATTTACCACCTTAAACTAGAGTTACTGACATTTCACACACAAGGAACCTGAGGCTTAGAGAAGGCAACCTTGAGAAGCAGGAGATATCATACAGGGACAACGTGTCTTATCATGTTACAGCGTTGATAAGGTGAGGAAGTTGAAAACCATTCTTGGGAGCCAGCTCTACCTTTCCCATCATTGTGCAAATAAGAAATCACAGTTTAAAGCACCAAATAATACTGTCTTCTCAGTTTCTTTCTTTAAGAAGCTGTTATTTACCTGGTCTGTTCCACTGTGAGATGTGCCATGACCCATTAAGAACACACTGTCTTTGGGCAACTAGGGAAACATATAAGTAGCTGGAGCATACAGAAGAAGTATATGAGGAACTCCTCCTCACCCCATCACCTTTTTGTTAATTTATTTAACCAATATGTGTTGATTGCCTACTACTTACCATATACTGTTAATATTTAGTTCACTGTGGTAAATAACACAGGAAAGCTCTCTTTTCTCATGGAGCCTGTAGTCACCACTGTGACCTCACATTGATGATTAGCTCTTGGCTTGGCTTCTACTTTTGCCTCTTTACCTCAATTCTACTAAGTAAAAAAATCTTACTGATCAGTACAGTAAAGAAATTGCATGAATCTGACTTGGAAACGATCTCTAGTAGCGTATTGTGAAAGCAAAATAGGATTTTATTAACATTTAAGTATGGCCAACTGGGTCACACATTTTTTAAAACGACTTTTGTCTTAGGTCTTTTTTGGAAAAACACTGGAGAGAAGAATGTGAGTCCAAAATTTGTATTGATTCAGTGAAAGCTTCTGAACAGTCTTTTTCATGTTGGACAGTCTATGGCCATCTTAATGAAATGGGGGCATATAAGATACTCAGTAAAAGTGAGAAACCAAGTGGGATTCAAAGAAGGACCAAATCTTGAGACAACATGTGGCGTTGAGGATATTCAGCTCACATATTGAGGCCTTGTTCTCCTTGCCCTGCCCCTCCCCCAAGGAAGATGGCACTAAATGATGTCTAAGGTCTTCTAGCAGTAATCTGTAATAGAAATATAGTACAACAAACTGTTTTCAACTTTTATATTTTCACCACATAGGACTTTCCTTGAGGTTAGTAGAAGTTCTAAGGAGGAAGCACGAAAGAGAGACATGACAATTGAACCTACAAAGCAATAGTCTGTTAAATCCACAAGATTACTGTTGGGTATTATGTCTTAAATTCCCCAGTAAAGTATCAGAATGAGCTACTTTCTGAGGAAGGGCTCATATTTTAATAACCAGACAGGAGCCTTCCCTTGTTGCCTGTGAAGTCTCAATGACAATAGAAATCGCTTTGGGGAGAAAAATCAAAGCAAGAGGGTTGTTTCTTTTTATAAGATGGTGTGTGGCAGGGTGTGGTGGCTCACGCCTGTAATACCAGCACTTTGGGAGGCTGAGATGGGCAAATCACCTGAGGTCAGGAGTTTGAGACCATCCTGGGGAACATAACAAATTCCCGTCTTTACTAAAAATACAAAAATTGGCCGGGCGTGGTGGCGGGTGCCTGTAATCCCAGCTACTTAGAAGGCTGAGGCAGAAGAATTTCTTGAACCAGAGAAAGTTCCCTTTAGACTGTAAATGAAAGGTGTCCATGAAGAGTTGCTCCAAGGCTCTGAAGATATCTTTCTTCTCCTTCCATTTCTTTTTGCCTTTGTGTCACCTCCTGCACCTCCCTTCCAGAAACCCACTCATATACATGTTGGACACACACACACACACACTCTCTCTCTCTCTCTCACACACAAAAATATTTAAAAGGAGCCTGAAAAATATATTTGTTAAGAGCATAAGCTCAGGAGTCAGGTTGCCTGTATTCTCCATTTAACAGCTGTATGATCCTGGGCAAGTCATGTAACCTCTCTGTGCCTCAGTTTCCTCTACACCATAGGGTTGTTATAAGGATTAAATGGGCTCATCCATGTGCAGTATTTAGCACAAGGCTTGTCACATTGTAAGTGCTCAATAAATGTTAGGCATTATGCTCATGATGAACTTTCATTGTGTTTTCATTCTTATGGTGTCCTGGGGAATGGATACCTTTGCAGGGACAGATTTTCAAATAAGATGCCCTCAAAGATGAGCCCAAATTGAGCTAGGTTTCCATGTGTGGGTGTAGGACGGGTAAAGTGCTGTGTGGCTTGCCATCAGTTCTCACATGGGTTCAAGTCCTGATAGCAACTTGGGAACTGGGTGGTAATAACCTCTGGGTGCCCTTTCAAAGGAACAAAATTAAATGTCACTTGCCAGGTGCTGAAACTTACTCTGAGGACAGTAAGTTAAGGGAATTACCTGTGTTAAGCGAAACTGAGTAAATGATCTGCTGTGGTCAAAACCACTTTGGCAAAGCCCTACAGTGCTCTTTCTATACACATGTGTGCATATGTTTGTGCATATGTTTCCCTTGGCATCACTTTGGGATGGAGGGAGAGAGGGTAGGTGGGTGGGGACTTTGGATGTGATACCGACAAATACAAGCAGTGGGAGACTTAACAATTTCTGTCCACATGAACTCCCACTGTTTCCTTTTTTTTTTTTTTTTTTCTCAATTGTGGTAGGCTCTGGTTTCCTTTAAGTTTAGTTTTGAGTTTCAACCTTAAGTTAACTTTGATTGCAAGATGAGTATGATGCCCTTATACAAGAGCTGTGGTCACATGCATAGGGCTGCAAGGGACACCTGCCTGGTTGGGAATGATCTGCCCTCCATTTCCCAAACTTGGTGTCCATCAGGTGAAACAAAGTCATAGTCCTTTAAACCTCTCTCTTCCAGTTAAAAAGTTATCTACAAGGACAGCAAGTGAGAAATTCTTAGATGCCATGCATCTTGCTTTTGTGGATAATAGATCTCAAATTGTCCATGCTGCTGAGAAGGGACAGAAGTTGTCATGTGCATGAGAAAACCTGTGTGTCTTGTATGGTTTGGGGAATAACAAGAACAAAAATATTTTTCCTCTCTTTCCATTTAATGTAATAAATGGTTCAAGATCACATGCATATAGCTTACCACACAAACTTCCAGTACACAAACTTACAGGTTCTTAAAATGAACAAATTTTATAACAAAGAAAAAAATTGAGAAAACAAGAAAAATCCTCCACCACACATACTACACAAAGCTTTGTGTAAATGCCAAAGAAGCTACCAAAAACTGGTAGTTGGAAGCTATAGTGAATTTAACAAAACTTTCTGTACTGTTTTAGGTTCCAACCTTTCATTAATAGAATATCTTTTTCATTTTTATGAGGTCTGATGCCTGAAGTGGAGAAAGGAGACAGAGGTGTCAATGAACTCCCTGTGATAATGCTTGGTGAAGTGATTGGGTGGAAATGTGTGGAGGTTTTTGTTTGTTTGTTTGTTTTTGCTTATATTTTGAACTTCTACCAGGCAGCATTCATTCATTCATTTATTTACTTACTCATTCACTCACTCATGCATTCAGACTTGTGGTTCATAGTGTCAGCTGAAAGTTAAAGTCACAGCCATTGGCCAGAAAAAAGAGAGCTGTGATATTGGCTAAGAGATCAACTGTGACTCCCCATGAGAGGAGTTCCTCTACAGGTCTCTAAACACTGTCCTCTGGGAAACATTGGATATAGGGAATACCTGTGCACTCAGGGACATCAATTTATAGGCAGGAAGCTTTGCTTATGAGACTTAGAAGTTTCTGCAAGTTATAGATTGATGGTAAGGACTTTGGCTGCTGCCAGGAGAGGAGAAAGGCAATGAGATTCCAGAAGCTGACTGGGAAATCAACTGTTTATGCCTTTTAAATCTACTGGAAAATCCAAGTGTCCCTTTCAAGGGACTTACTTCAAGACAACCCCTACAAGGCAACTTCTCCCATGAGCCCTGCATTATGAAAGTAGGTAAGTCCCATCTGGGTGTAAGGAAATCTTACACCCAGAAACACACTCTCATTGATCTCTGTCTTTGAAATATAGGTTCACACACAACGTGTGCCTCAAAGACATAAAAGATGTGGCAACCGCCGTGGCCGAGGTTAAGGTCACTATCCTCTAAAAGAAGTTAGTTTAGAGATTAGTCACACATCATGCAGGATAACCTTTGCCATTCCCTGCCCACCTTCTTTATGGTTAATTTCACAACAATCTCTTTCCTTTTCAAACGTTTTGAGAAAAAAAAATCCTCTGGCTAATTTACATGTATGATTATATCAGCCTTTACAAAAGTTCTAAAATGTGTCTGAAGCTTATAGATGGACATTTGCTTTATTAAATGATCAGCTGTAATACCTAAGACCGTTGTTTACTCCTGATTATATCTCTAAATGCAAGGACAAGAATATGGAACCTTCAACTTTTAACTGGTTCATGTTACATTTTAGGTTCCAGAAATGAGATGGCCCCGGATCTGCATATCTCCTCTAAGGGTGTTAATAATTGAACTGGAGAAATTATAAGCCTTAAAATGTTGACCATTTTTTCTAAAGTATGTGAGCAAAATTCATGGAGTTGAACTGGATAACAAATGGCAAATATTGGACTATATGTTGAGCCATGCACACATGAGAACTGACAATTGTCAGCCATGTCTGTGGGATATCGTCATTGCAATTTGGAAATCACTTATTCAATGTGAGGGCAAAAAAATAAATTAATTAAAAACTAATATGTCAGGCCGGGCACGGTGGCTCAAGCCTGTAATCCCAGCACTTTGGGAGGCCGAGACAGGCGGATCACGAGGTCAGGAGATCGAGACCATCCTGGCTAACACGGTGAAACCCCGTCTCTACTAAAAAATGCAAAAAAAAAAACTAGCCAGGCGAGGTGGCGGGCGCCTGTAGTCCCAGCTACTCGGGAGGCTGAGGCAGGAGAATGGTGTAAACCCGGGAGGCGGAGCTTGCAGTGAGCCAAGATCCGGCCACTGCACTCTAGCCTGGGCGACAGAGCGACTCCGTCTCAAAAAAAAAAAAAAAAAAAAAAAAAAAAAAAAAAACACTAATATGTCAATGCATGTCTTTTAAAATATACATTTCTAACTTTTATAAAACCATATTATTAAGCTATTCATTATCACTATACAATTTTATAACACTATATTATGAAGCTATTATAATCACTATATAATTCAGATTGGCCAGAAATATAAAATGAAGAAAATGCAGGTTTTTTTCCTTCTTAGTATCTTCCCTTTCTTTCTTAGTATCCCTTTGGGTACTTTTCTCTTTTTAAACAGAGAACTCCATTTGGACTGGTGTTTTTCCAAATTAATCAACAAATATAAATAATAAATGTTCATCAGAAACTGTATGTACTAATCAGCTCTAACATTGCTGTAAAGAAATACCTGAGACCGGGTAATTTATAAAGAAAAGAGGTTTAATTTGCTCATGGTTGTGCAGGCTGTACAGGAAGCAGAAGCTGCCAAACCTCAACACTTGCATTCTGTGCACCTGGAGGCTTAATGCTATATGGAAACCACTAAGGCTTACTTGAGCTGTACTTGGGTCCCTCTGAGCCACAGCTGGAGCTGGAGCAGCTGGGATGCAGGGAGCAGTGTCCTGAGACTGTGTAGGGCAGCAGGGGATGGGGAGTCTTGGCCATGACCCAGGAAATCATTCTGTCTTCCTAGGCCTTTGGGCCTATGATGGGAGGGGCTGCCACGAAGTTCTCTGAAATGCCTTCAAAGCCTTTTCCCCATTGTCTTAGCTATCAACACTTGCCTTCCTTTCAGTTATGCAAACTTCTGCAGGTGGCTTGAATTGCTCCCCAGAAAATGAACTTTTCTTTGCTGCCACATGGCCAGGCTGCAAAATTTTCAAACTTTTATGCTCTCCTTCCCCTTCAAATATAACTTCCAGTTTTACCTCATCTATTTGCTCATGCATATCAGCTCTTAGAAGCAGCCAGGTTAAATCTTGAACACTTTGCTGCTTAGAAATTTCTTCCCCCAGATACCCTAAATCATCACTCTCAATTTCAAAGTTCCACAGATCCTTAGGCCAGGAGCACAATGCCATCATGTTCTTTGCTAATGCATAACAAAAGTAACTTTTGCTCCAGTTCCCAGTAAATTCCTTGACTCCATCTGAGACCTCATCACCCTGGTCATTTCTGTCCATATCACTATCAGCATTTAGGTCACAGGAATTTAACAAGTCTCTAGGAAATTCCAAGCATTCCCTCATCTTCCTGTCTTTTTCTGAGCACTTCACACTCTTCCAACTTCTGCCCATTATTCAGTTCCAAAGCTGCTTCCACATTTTCAGGTATCTTTATAGCAATGTCCCACTCCTTGTTACCAATTTTCTGTATTTTTCAGTTTTCACATTGCTATAAAGAAATACCTGTGACTGGGTAACTTATAAAGAAAAAAGGTTTAATTGGCTCATGGTTCCACAGGCTATATAGGAAACATGATGCTGGCATCCACTCAGCTTCTGGGGAGGCCTCAGGAAACTTACAATCATGACAGAAGGCAAAGGGGAAACAGGCTTGTCTTACATGGCCAAAGCAGGAGGAAGTTGTGGGTAGGTGCCACACACTTTTAAACAACCAGATCTCATGAGAACTCTATAACGAGAACCACACCAAAGGGATGGTGCTAAACCATTCATGAAGGATCCATCCCCGTGATCCAATTATCTCCCACCAGGTGCTACCTGCAACATTGGAGATTATGATTTGACATGAGATTTGGGTGGGGACACAGATGCAAACCATATCACCATATAGACACAAAGCATACCACATCCTTCTAAACCTATGATTAGATCTTCCTACCTTGCCAGATGGGATGTGCCCTACACTGTGAAAGTATCTAAGTCCCATTTGATGGGAGTCTTACTTTCTCTGTGTTTCTTAGCACTTAGTACATATCTTACAACATTGATTTATACTAGATTGTATTTATACATAATTTTCTGATACATACCATTGTATCTCAATTTTCATATTGTCTTCTGTCACATCCTGGTCCCCTTATTTGGTGCATAAGTGTTTCCATTGGTTGTATAGTAAGTGCATTTCAAACTTCATCAAAGAATACTACCATCTCAATTTTAAGTTTTTAAAAATTAGGTTTTCATTGATATTATTGTCCATTGAATTTATTTACTAAGGCTGCCATAACAAAATACCACAGACTGGATGGCTTAAACAGAAATGTATTTTCTCACAGATCTGGAGGCTAGAAGTCCAAGATCAAGGTGTCAGCAGGGTTGGTTTCTCCAGAGGCCTCTGGAGAGGCTTGCAAATGGCTGCCTTCTCACTCTCTCCACATGGCCTTTCCTCTGTGAGTTTGCACTCCTGGTGTCTCTCTCTTCTTAAAAGGACATCGCTCCTATTGGATTTGGACCCTGCCCTTATGATCTTACTTAACCTTAAGTACCTCCTTAAAAGCCCTATCTCCAATTACAGTCACATTAGGGTTTAGAGCTTTCATATATGAATTTGGTGGTGCCAAGTGGGCATAATTTATTCCACAACACCTGGTGTGGTAGGTAGGATATTTATATGTCCCCTAAATTTCCTTCCCCCTGATGAGCATGCTTCCCCCTTTAAAGATGATGATTTTTTTTTTTTTTTTTTTTTTTTTTTTGACAGAGTCTCCCTCTGTCATCCAGGATGGAGTGCAGTGTTGCAATCATGGCTCACCGCAAGCTCTGCCTCCCAGGTTCATGCTATTCTCCTACCTCAGTCTCCTAGTAGCTGGGACTATAAGCGCCCACCACCATGCCTGGCTAATTTTTTTGTATTTTTGGTAGAGACAGGGTTTCACCATGTTAGCCAGGATGGTCTCAATCTCCTCACCTCATGATCCACCCACCTTGACCTCCCAGAGTGCTGGGATTACAGACATGAGCCACTGTGACTGGTCTTAAGATGATGGATTTTATACTCCTGTGACTCAGTTACACTATATGACAGACTATACCTCCAGATAGTGAGATTATCCAGGTGGGCCAAGCCTAACTCTCAAACTCTTTAAAAGCAGAGAGTTTTCTCTGGCCAGTAGCAGAAGAAAAAACCAAAGAGTCTTTATTTGATTAAAATATGATGTAAAGGAGGTTCTCTGTTGCTGAATAAAGGGGTGCCATGAGTGCTAGAGAGTGGCCTCTAGGAGCTGATACCTACCCCTGCAGAGCTGTCAAGACAATATCTACCTCAGTCCTACAGTTGCAAAGAAACAAATTCTACCTGCAACCTGAATGAATCTGGAAGTGGATTCTTCCCCAGAGACTCTAGAAGAGAACTCAGTCCAGTTGACACCTTGATTTCAGCTTTGTGATGCCTTGAGCAGAGAATCCAATCATGTCATGCAGGAATTTTGACCAACAGAATGGTGAGATAATAAGTGGCTGTTATTTTAAACTGCTAACCGCATGGAAATATGTTACATAGAAATAGAATACTTACACCTAGGTATTAACAGGTTATCTGGGCCAACCATAGAGCCATGGAAACAAGTCATCAGAGCTAACTCTTCCTCTTCTACTAACATAAAACAAAAGAAAATCCACATGTCCTCTCCTTGCTCCATTAGGGAGAAAATACAATTTTATTCTCCTCTGAGACTTCAAAAACTTGTTTGAGAGGGATCCCTGACTAAAATTTTGATCCACAATATGTTTAAGAAAATACTGTAATTTATAAGTTTCTGTGAGTTGTGTGTGTGTGTGTGTGTGTGTGTGTGTGTGTGTGTATAATACTGAAGTTGGAGGCTTTTGGATTTAGCAAAGGCCTGTCTGAGGCTTTTCAAATGCAGAACTGTTTGGGTGGGGACTAGGGAGACAGAGAGCAAAACATAATGAATGAGGAAGATTTGGGAATGCAAGGGTTGGGAAGATCAAGACTGACAGATGTAGATTGAGGACAGTGAGAGGTAAGTTACATGGCAGGTTGTCAGACACACCATGGGAAAGTCCTAGCAGGGAAATGTCTTTGGAGAAAATTTAAATTAAAGGACAATTGAATGAATATATATTAATTTGTTCTCTTGAGTGAACTCTGCTGTTCTCTCTCTCTTTGACCCCAAAACTTCGGTCAAAGGCTATGAGACCTTTATGTGAGAGGGGAATGAAGTGCAAGTCTAATAAAGAGGACTGTAATGTTTCCTAACTCAGCACTCTACTGATATCAACATGGTGGCAGCAGCATCTCAGAGACAGGATAAAATCTCAGAGCTGCAGTCAGTGAAACCAGCAGAGGCTCAGGTCCAAGCCAAGGACTGCAGACAGGACCCCGTGATAAGAGAGAAGCAGCCTGCAATGGCTGTGATGGAGAATGCCTCAACAGAAATACAAATCCCTAGGACAGGGTTTCTGAACCTTGGCACTATTGACATCTGGGGCCCAATAATTCTTGGTTGTGAGGTGCCGTCCTGAACATCATAGGATGTTAACAGCATCCCAGGTCTCTACCTCTAGCACCACTCTTCTCCCCAGTTGTAACAATCAAACATGTTTTACACTTTTGCAAATATTCTCTATGGGCAAAATCATCTGGGTTAATAACCATTGTCCTGCACCAGTCCTTTCAGAGATACTGGGAGAAGCTCTGGACATCTGCATGGAATGTTGACTTAAAGCCATAGGACTGAAGAACTCCAGGGTGAAGACAACTGAGTTACCGTAATATAAGCAGAAATGTAGAGTCAGAAATAATTTGGGAGCTGGGGTGGTTGTGCCTTTATGTTTAGATGTTTATGTTTAAAAGGAGCACTTGCTGGTCTCTAAAACACTTTTTTTTCTCCAGGAAATAAAGTTCTGAGGTTCTGTCACCATTAGCAGGCCACACCGTTTGCCCAATTCCAATATAGTTTTCCTTTTTTAAAAAAATCCTAAGTATTTAATTGAAATAACCAAAATGAAGACCCAAAATGAGTTTCTTCAATTTTGGTTTCCAACAGAAAAAGACTGTGATTTGGTTCAAGCCACTTGTGAGCCGTCTGCCTGCCACGGGTGCTGCATTTATAGCACCCTTGATTAGATGTGACATTTTCTCACTCTGAGTATTTTGCCCGTATTTGAAGAGACCCACACAAGGGACCTTATTAAAATCTGCAGAAGCCTGTGAATACGTGAGGATGCACTTATGTGAGGGGGAGGGAGAGAATGGATTTTATCTTCTGGGAATCTGGTGGTTTTATTTTATAGGGGCTTACAAAGGAATGAGCAAGAGGAAAGAAGATTCTGGTCTCACTTAAAATGGACTGCAGTATCTTCTCTGCTTGATTCAAAGAAGCCAAAGTAAGCAGAGTTGAAATTGTTTTCATGGCTCGCTAAAGTGAGAACTGCTTCTTCTGTTAAACTCTAGATTCTTCTGCTAATTATAGCAAAGAGATGTGGATGGCACCGAGCAACATATCACAATGACACCATGTTTGCTAAGATGCACACATTCAAATCTGTTCCTGCTCACAGAAGTTGTGACTTCCACTCCTCCCAGTCCTGTTTGTTCCTGATTTGGTTTTCTATTAAGCAAGTTGGGCCCCAGGAAGATAGAATGGAGATAAGGTTCCAATACAAAGCTATTAAGGAATGTGAAGTAGGGCTGGGCACAGTGGCTCACACCTGTAATCCCAGCACTTTGGGAGGCTGAGGTAGGCGGGATCACCTGACACCAAGAGTTTGAGACCAGCCTGGGCAACATGGTGAAACCTCGTCTGTATTAAAAATACAAAAAAGTAGCCAGGCACAGTGGTGCTTGCCTGTAATCCCAGCTACTTGGGAGGCTGAGGTGGGAGAATCACTTGAACCCCAGAGGTGGAGGTTTTAGTGAGCCAAGACCATGCCATTGCACTCTAGCCTGGGTGACAAGGGTGAAACTGGAAAGAAACAGAGAAGAGAAAGAAGAGAAGAGAAGAGAAAGAAGAGAAGAGAAGAGGGAAAAAAAAAAGAAAAGAAAAGAAAAGAAAAAAGAGAAAAGAAAAGAAAAAGAAAGAAAGAATGTGCAGTAGGCAAAATTTGTCTTCAATCTCCCTTTTATGTCCCCTTTTCTATCTTGGGCTGGTCCTCTCCTCCCATACTTATTCTAGTCCCTCTATATCTAATGTTATAGATTTATCGTTTTAAGTGCAGCGGCCCCTTCACAGCTCATTTGAAAACCACGTGACTCTTCTTCTATCCTGACCCAAACACACACAAACCTCTTATGACTGGATCAGGTGCAGGAACATGAATGAAGACAGCAGTTATGGCAGGAGAGAAAAGATGAGGATGAACCAGATTCATCAGAAATATCTCAGGAACTTACTTATAACAAGTGGTAAAGTATTTTGTTCCTTTTTTAGTCATTATAAATAGGATTGCTTTCCTGGCTTCCTTTTTAAGTAGTAGATGTGTAGACATAAAGACAGAATAGAGAGCCCCAAAATAAATCTACATATCCCATGTTGAACTGATCTTTGACAAGTGTGCCAAGAACACAAAATGAGGAAAGGGTAGCCTTTTTGATGAATGGTGTTGGGAAAACTGAATGTTTACAGGCAGAAAAAATGAAAATGGACCCTTATCTCACACCATATACAGAAATGAACTCAAAATGGATTAAAGACTTAAATTAAAGACCTGAAACTGTAAAACTCTAGAAAACTAGGGGAAAAGCTTTTTGGCATTGGATATCACACCAAAAGCACAGGCAACAAAAGCAAAAAAGACAAGAGGACTTATCTCTGACTAAAAGGTTTCTGAACAGCAAAGGAAACAACAGGGTAAAAGACATGGAGAAAATATTTTCAAACCATATATCTGATTAGAAATTAATATCCAAAATATAAGAAACTCATGTAGCTCAATAGAAAACAATAGAAATAGCTCAATAGAAAAACAAAACAAAACAAAAAACCCAAATCCCAAATAACTCAATTTAAAAATGAGTAAAGAACCTGAATAAACATTTCTCAAAAGAAGACATTCAAATGGTCACTAGATGTACAAAAAGATACTTCAATAATCATCAGACAAACGTGAACTACACAATGAGATATCATTTCACCTGTTAGAATGGCCATTATCAGATAGATGAAAGATAGTAAGTGTTGGGGAGGATGTGAAGAACAGAGAACCCTAGTATACTATCGATGGGAATGTAAATTGCTGTAGTCATTATGGAAAACAGTATATAAGTTCCACCAAAAAAAAAATAAAATAGAACTACCTTATAATCTAGCAATTCCACTTGTGGGTATATATGCAAAGGAAATCATATCAATATTCCAAAGAAATGAGTGCATTCCCATGTTCATTTCAGCATTATTCACAATAGACAAGCTATGGAATCAACCTAAGTGTTCATGACAGATATATATATATAATATATATATATATAATATATATATATATCATATATATATTCATATATAGATAGATATACACACACAGATACACACAAATATTTACAGAAATACATATATAACATATATATAATGGATTATATGTATTTACATAATGGACTGTGTGTGTGTGTGTGTGTGTGTGTGTGTGTGTGTGTTTTTGTGTTTGTAATGGAATATTATCCAGCCTTAAAAAAAAAAAAAAAGAAATCCTGCCATTTAGGACAACATGGTGAATGTGTAGAACAGTATGCTAAGTGAAATAAGCCAGTCACAGAAAATCAAATACTGCATTACCTTACTTACATAATCTAAAAATCTCAAACTCCATGGTGTTTACCAAGGAGAAAGAGGAGGGGACACGGGAAGACGATGGTTGTATTAGCCCATTTTTTACACTGCTAATAAAAACATACCCGAGACTAGGAAGAAAAAGAGATTTAATTAGACTTAACAGTTCCACATGGCTAGGGAGGCCTCCAAATCAAGGCAGGAGGTGAAAGGCACTTCTTACATGGCAGTGGCAAGAGAAAAATACAAAGGATGCAAAAATGAACACCCTTGATAAAACCATCAGATCTCTTAAGACTTATTCACTACCACAAGAACAGTATGGGGGAAACCGCCTCCATAATTCAAATTATCTCCCACCAGGTCCCTCCCACAACACATCAAAATTATGGAAGTACAATTCAACATGAGATTTGGGTAGGGACACAGAGTCAAACCATATTATTCTGCTCCAACCCCTCCAAATCTCATTACCTCAGATTTCAAAACCAATCATGCCTTTTCAACAGTCCCCCAAAGTTTTAACTCATTTCGGCATTAACCCAAATGTCCATAATCCAAAGTCTCATCTGAAACAAGGAAGTCCCTTCCACTCATGAGCCCAAAAAATCAAAAGCAAGCCAGTTACTTCCTAGATACAATGGGGGTACAGGTATTGGGTAAATACAGCCATTCCAAAGGGGAGAAATTGGCCAAAACAAAGAGGGTTACAGAGCCCATGCAAGTCCAAACTCCCGTGGGACAGTCAAATTTTAAAGCTTCAAAATAGGCTGGGTGCATTGGTTCATGCCTGTAGTCCCAGCACTTTGGAAGTCCGAGGTGGGCAGATCATGAGGTCAGGAGCTCGACACCAGCCTGGCCAACATGGTGAAACCCCGTCTCTACTAAAGATACAAAAAAATTAGCTGGGCATGGTGTTACTCATCTGTAATCCTGGCTCTTCAGGAGGCTGAGGCAGGAGAATTGCCCGAACCCAGGAGATGAAGGTTATAGTGAGCTGAGATTGCATCATTGCACTCCAGCCTGGGCAACAGGGTGAGACTCCATCTCAAAAAGCAAAGTTCCAAAATGATCTCCTTTGACTCCAGGTCTCACATCCAGGTCACACTGATGCAAGAAGTGAGTTCCCATGGTCTTGAGCAGCTCTGCCTCTGTGGCTTTGCAGAGTATAGCCCCGCTCCTGACTACTTTCACAGGTTAGTGTTGAGTGTCTGCGGCTTTTCCAGGCTTAAGGTGCAAGCTGTTGGTGGATCTACCATACTGGGGTCTGGAGAACAGTGACTCTCTTTTCACAGTTCCATTAGGCAGTGTCCCAGTAGCAATTCTGTGTGGGGGCTTCAACCCCACATTTCCTTTCTGCACTGCCCTAGCAGAGGTTCTCCATGAGGGCCCTGCTCCTGCAGCAAACTTTTGCCTGGACATCCAGGCATTTCCATACATTTTCAGAAATCTAGGCAGAGGTTTCCAAACCTCAATTCTTGACTTCTGTGCACCCACAAGCTCAACACTATGTGGAAGCTGCCAAGGCTTGGGGCTTGAAGCACCCTCTGAAGCAACATCCTGAGCTGTACCTTGGCCCCTTTTAGTCACAGCTAGAATGCAGGGCACCAAGTCCCTAGACTGCACACAGCACGAGTACCCTGGGCTCGGCTCACAAAACCATTTTCTCCTAGGCTTCCAAGCCTTTAATGGGAGGGGCTTCCATGAAGACCTCTGACATGCCCTGGAGACATTTTCCCCATTGTCTTGGGATTAACATTCAGCTTCTCATTACTTATGTAAATTTCTGCAGCTGGCTTGAATTTCTCCTCAAAAAGTGTGGTTTTCTTTTTTATCACGTTGTCAGACTGCAAATTTTCTAAATTTTAGGCTATGCTGCCCTTATAAAACTGAATGCTTTTAACAGAACCTAAGTCACCTCTTGAATGCTTTGTTGTTTAGAAATTTTTTCCACCAGATACCCTAAATCACCTCTCTCAAGTTCAAAGTTCCACAAATCTCTAGGGCAGGGGCAAAATGCCACCAGTCATTCTAGTAAAGCATAACGAGTCATCTTTGCTCCAGTCCCCAACAAGTTCCTCATCTCCATCTGAGACCACCTCAGCCTGTACCTTATTGTCCATATCGCTATCAGCATTTTGGGCAAAGCCATTCAACAAGTCTCTAGAAAGTTCTAGACTTTCCCATATTTTCCTGTCTTCTTCTGAGCCTTCCAAACTGTTCCAACCTCTCCTTGTTACCCAGTTCGAAAGTTGCTTCCACATTTTGGGGTATCTTTTCAGCAGTGCTCCACTCTACTGGTACCAATTTACTGTATTAGTCTGTTTTCATGGTGCTGATAAAGACATACCCAAGACTGGGAAGAAAAAGAGGTTTAATTGGACTTACAGCTCCACATAGCTAGGGAGGCCTCAGAATCGTAGCAAGAGGTGAAAAGTACTTCTTACATGGCAGCTGCAAGAGAGAATGAGAAAGATGCAAAAGCGGAAACCCCTGATAAACCCATCAGATCTCATGAGACTTATTCTCTACGACGAGAACAGTAAAGGGGGAAACCAACCCCATGATTCAAATTATCTCCCACCAGGTCCCTCTCACAACATGTGGGCATTATGGAAGTATAATTCAAGATAAGATGTGGGTGGGGACACAGAGCCAAACAATATCGATGGTCAAGAGGTACAAAGTTTCAGTTATGCAAGATAATAAAGCTCTGGAGATGTAATGTACAACAATGTGACACAATAGTTAACAATATTGTACTGTATATTTGAAATTTACTAAGAAGGTAGATATTAAGTGGTCTCAACACACACACACACACACACACACCCCAATGTAACTACGTGAGGTGATGGATACGTTAATTAGCTTGATTGTGGTGAATATTTGACAACGTATACACATATCAATTCATCCAGTTGTATAATTTAAATATATACAATTTTTAACAGGCAATTATACATCAATGAAGTTGAAAAAAAGTAGTGAAGCAACGGGTATAAACGGCAGCTGAAGCCAAGACTATGAGTCTGAGTTGGTCTGAAGAAGAGGAAGTGGAGGCGATGCCATGAGTCATAAAAAGCAGGTCACTGATTTCCTTAGCAAATATTTATTGAGCACTTACTAATGTGCCACACCCAACTTCAGGTCTGGAGACAAGTTAGTGAACAAAGTAGGCAGAGTCCCAGCTCTCATGGAGCTGACATTCCTGGAGAGTGATTAAGGCAATGAAGAGGTAAACAAATACAGAAAACAATATTAGATAATGACAAGTGCTATAAAGAAAACAAAACAGGGAGAAATGATAGTGTGACCTCCAGGGATGGGGCGGTGGTAGAGGGGCACTATGGGTTGGTGTGGTCAGGGAAGGGCCCTCTGAAGAGAGGAGACTTCAGCTGAGTCCTGAGTGACACAAAGAAATAAGCGCAGGGAGGCTCAGTAGAAAGAACATTCCACACAGAAGGTCCAGCAAACACAAAGGCCCTGAAGAGAGGGTGAGCATCGTGCACACCCAAAAGAAAGAAAGAGGATCTGTGTGACTGGAACACAAAGAGCAAGAAGAATGCCACAGAATGAAATAGAAATGTAGTAAGGGGCAAATCACCCAGGCTTTGTAGGTCAAAATGAAGAAAACTCGGGGTCTTCTCCTGAGTGAAATGGGAAGCTGTTGTAGGCAGGAAAGTGACATGAGTGGACTTACATTTGAAGTAGATAATTTGGTGAAGAACAAAGTGTAAGAAAGGCAAGAATGGAAGCAGGAGAACAGGGAGGCCACTGACACTTTAACATCCAGGTGAGTGAGGACAGAGGTTGCACAAGGGCAGGGTAGTAGGGATAGAGAGAAGCAGAGGTTGGTGTGTTGGGGGCACCTTTTAGCAGTTTGCTACGGGCAGGGCTCTCTAAGGAGGAAAAGGCTTTACCAAATATTCAAATACTTGTTGCTTTTCACAAATTTTCCCCAAAGTTATTGAGATACAGTTGACAGTTAAAAATTGTACATATTGAAGCTATACAACTGGATGAATTGATACCTGTGTTCGTTGTGAAATATTCACCACTATCAAGCTAATTAACACATCTTCCGCTTCACATAGTTATACCTTTCATGTATGCGTGTTGAGAATACTTAAGATCTACCTTCTTAGCAAATTTCAAGTATTTAGAACAATATTAACTCCTGTCACATTGTTGTGTATTAGATCTCCAGAACTTCATTATCTTGCACAACTGAATAGACCACAGGAAAAAAAATAAAAATAAATAAATAAATAAATTAATTAATTAATTTTAAAACTCAATTTCAATTTCTGTTGAGAAAGCAGTAGAGAAATGCTCACTCTCATGCATATTACACAATGGTACAAATCCTGCAGAGGAGAGGGCTTCCTGATGGATTTGATGTAGGAAGAGGACAGATGGAAAAACAAAAAATGGTGTTTAAACTTTTAGCTTGAGCAACTGGATGGTTTATGATGTTATTGACTGAGATGGAGAAGACCACACAAAGAACATGTAAGAGAATAAATGGGTAAACAGGCGATCGATTCCAACCCAGTTAGTTTAAGTTCGATTTTAGATGTGTTATATTTGAGATCTCTATTACACAGTCAAGTGACCATACCAACAGGAAATTGTATATGCAGGTTTAGAGCACAAGGCTAGAGAGGTATATTTTGAACTCAGCAGATTAGCTATGGTATCAAAATCATGGCCTAAATGGCCTTCTACGTGCTTGCTACCTCCAAAACCCTCTACAGTATACCTGAGATAGACCATAGTAGTTCTCAAACTGTGAGGCTCATAAGAATCACTGGAAGAGACTTAAAAAATCTATATTCCTAGGTCTTAGTGCTAGAGATTCTGATTATGCATGCAAGCATTGAGGTGGACCCAAGTATTGATATGGGATACATATTATAAATGAAGATTTTCTGGGGTACATATTAAAAATGAAGATTCATTCTGATGCCAGTAGTCTGAAGGTCACACTATGTGAAAGAGCCATAGAACTCTTCAGAGACCAATTAAATAACCTGGGGATACATTTTCAATTTATATAAACGATCAACATTTATACATAGATGGGCCTGGAACATTGGCTAAGTATTTTACGTTCACAAACTCACTTAATTCTTTCTTTTCCTCAATTTTTATTTTTTAAAAGGTAACAAATTCACATGGCTAAAAGTCAAAATAATATAAAAAGAGAGATATTAAACAGTATTGTTCCCACTATTCTCATCCATTTTATTTCCAGCTCTGTGTCCTGTAAGGAATACTATTTCTATTATCTTGTTTTGAGTATTAAAAATATTTCTTTCTGAAAATATAGCAAATGCAAATATATTCTCTCCCACCAACTTCTCATCTTTCTTACATAAAAGGTAACCCATAATATATAGTGTCTGCTCCTGTTTTCAGCATACATGCTAGAGATTTTTCCACGCCAGCATACAGAAAGCACCATCATTCTTTGCTTTATAGCAGCATAATATTTTGTGGTGTGCGTACATCATGGCTTATTTCATCAGTACCCTGTTAATGAGCAGTTGAATTGTTTAACTTTTGCTATTAATTAAGGATCATATTAATATGTATTTATTTTCATGTATATACATATAATCTGTAGGATACATTCCCAAAAGTGGAATTGCTGGGTCAAAGGGTAAATGCATTTGTAATTTTGATAAAGATTGCCAAATTGCCCTCTGCAGGGGTTGTACCATTTTGCACTCCTACCAGCAATGTATCAGAGTGCCCATTTCTCTGCAACCTTGCCAACAGAGTGTGTTAAACTTTTGGATTTTTGCCAATCTGATAGGTCAGAAATGTTATTCAGTGTAATTTCACTGTGCTTTGTCTCTGATGAGTGAAATAGAGCCTATATATATATATATGCCTATGTGTATATATATATATATATATATATGCCTATGTGTATATATATATATATATATATATATGCCTATGTGTATATATATATATATATATATGCCTATGTGTATATATATATATATATATATAT
>NW_016803192.1:2257140-2317432 GCF_001698545.2 Rhinopithecus bieti
TCTTTGTATTTTTTTCTATAAACTCTCTATTGATGAACTTTTGGCCTTTTCTTCTCAATTTCTTGGAGCTCTTTATATATGACAGAGATGAGCTCTTTGTGCTAAGACACAGCTATTTTCAATTTTTCTTTCATATTTGATTTGCATATCTTTAAAATATATTTAAATGGTTCCATTTTTCTTTATGTCCTCTGAATTTTGAGTAATCTTTAAATGTATCAATTTTCTCTTTTATGGCCCCTGGATTTTAAGTAATTGTTAAAAGGCCTTCTCCTGCTCCAAAGTTATAAAAGAATTCACTCATTCCCTTCATTGTTTCAACAATCCTCTAAGTAGATCTTAGTCTCCTTCTTTTATGAATGAGGAAACTGAAATTCAGGGTTTACAGTAGGTCTCTCAAAGAGTAAGAGTAAGAAAATGATTCAAAGAGTAAGAAAATGCATTTCTTTTCTCAGTGTCACTTTAAAAACATTTCGCAGGAAAACTTCTGCAAAATGTTATTTAGGTTGCTAAAGAATATGATCCTGTTATTTCTGAGGCTTTAAATAAACACAGAACAGCTCAGGTTTTGTCAACATTAATGTTTGCATTGAAACAAATACAAAAAGTCTCCCAAATCTTATAAACATCCATGCTCGAAGCCAACATGTTGAAACTGCCAGGACCTGTGCGCACCACCTACGGACGTCAGCAAATGTCCCTTTTAATTGAACGCTCAAAAGGATATCTGCAGGCAAGCAGAGAGGCCCTGCAGTGGCCACACTGGACTGCATTAAGGGACACCTGGAATTCATGGCAGCCCTTCGTCCCTGTCTCTCCCTTTCTCTCTGCCAGGACCAGCAGGGAAGGAGAGTGCTGACGTGTCTATTGAGGACTAGGAAAAATACTCGGTGTGAGAGCCAGTCCTGTGAAGGAGGATGACCCAGTTGAAGGTTTAAACCTGCAATCTCCTCTCCCTACCAAACTCCAGAACCCTGAGAGGCCAGTATCCACATAAAAAGGTTACTGAGAGATTCACCTTGCAGAAATGGCAGGAGAAATGATTTATCAAGGTCACCTTCCAGACCCAGAGTTTGTGACACATGTTCCTGAAGGATCAACTCTGATCAGTTGGTAAGCACTGCCTAGAGCATGTGGTTGAGATGAACTCAGAGGCCATGTCTAGGCACAGTGCTACAGAGTGCTGGGATTCACAAGTGATGTCAGCTGAGAACATAGTAGGAAAATAATTTGCATCCCTGCCAAGCCTCTGCCAATATTGACTGAAAACATTATAATTCATTTATAGAATCAAGAACTGACAGAAATGACTGAGACATGCTTGCCCATCAAAAATGCCAAAGTTTTAGAATGCTTGGTTCTGAAGGAGCTGCCCCAGTTCATTTTCCAGAGGGTGATATTTTATTATCTAAAAGGCTGCCTTGTGTTTGATTTTCCTTACCCTGCACTTTGCACATTCCATTACCTTCTCTAAAATCCAGTGCTTCAGGACACAACACGGTGTATTCCAACAGTAGATGTTCGATGAACACTGAACTGAATTATATCACATACAGCAGGTTTGTGATACTTTGCACATATTCACATATTCATTCAACAATGACTTGATTGAATAATTAGATATAGTCTCTAAGGTATATATTTTTCCCAAATGCATACTTTAAAAGTTTTAACTTTTGATGAAGGGCAGTGTATTAATTTTTTCATTTATAGCTCATGCTTTTTGTTAAGTCTAAAACTCTGCCTGTACTAACTGTTGAAATGTTCTTCTATTTTCTTTCCTAAAACATTTATATTAACACTAAGAGAGATGTTCCTTTTTATTGCTGGACATGGGTCAACGTTCTAGCTTTCATATTGTCTTCACTAACACCACACTGGCAGTGACCTTGCTATTTCTGGGCAATGGTGAAAGTACCGACTCAACGTGAAGCTTTCTCTGGCACCACTCTGATGAGGAGACGGAGAGGTACCTTATTATTGCAAGGTAGAGTGGAAGTATAGACTCCTGATATGATCTCCACAGACACTGTGACAGGAGGGGGCCTTGTCACTGACTGGTAGGGGTGGAAGTCCCGGCTCTCTACTTGGCCTTCTCTGACTACCCCTGCGAAGATGCAAGGGCACCTCATTTCAGCCTTGATGGTAGAAATCTAAGGTCCCCACTTGGTATTTGCTGGCATGGGGTGGGCAGGGCTAGCTCTATGTAGTCTTTTCTGTAGTGTTTGCCTGGAGTTAGAGAAAGTATTGTCTGAATGTTTTCTGTCTTGCTAGGCTGCCTCTTTCCTGATTCTTTGGCTTTTTCCCCCTCTGTGTCTATCAACATTTCTGGCTTCCCGGATGTTTTTCACACCAAGTCTGGGATATATGAAGAAAATAAATCCAGGGAACTCACCACCATGTTGTTCCTTGAATCTCAAGTTCCCTAGCCAGTCTGCCTTCTTCTTTAACATTTTTCAAGTCCTTCATGTTTATTTTACATGTAATTTCCAGAGTTTTTCGTTGTACTTGGAGGAAGGAATGGGGAAAAGTATATCTATTGCATTTTCCCAGAAGCAGAAGTCTGCCATGTGCTTTTTATGTTTTTTCTCTCTTTTGATCTTTTAGATCAAGAGTTTATCCCAGGACCTATCACTGGACTCTGCACATGAGAGATGCTCAAAAAATACATTTTTATTTTATTTCATTTTAGAACATAAGAACAAGTACATTATTATAGACGAAACTCGTCATATTATTTCTCAACCTCATCATCACTGACATTTGGGGCCAGATGATTCTTTGGGATGAAAAGTGAAGGGGGATTTTTGTGTGTGTTGTAGGATATCTAGCAGTGTCCCTGGGCTTTTCCCATTAAATGCCAGTAGCATCCACAAGTTGTGACTGTCAAAAATGTCTCGAGACATTGCCCGGTGTCCCTTTGGGGCAAAAATCACCTGTGGTTGAGGACCACTGATACAGAATCACACATCCAATTTTCTCAAAGATAGTGGGATTTTTTTAATGTACTGACCAAAAAAAAAAAAAAACTAGCTTGACAGATATACTGCCTCCTATTTGATTGTGGGGGGCGGAGGGCGGGAGGGAAACACAAGGCAGATTTTCTCTTTGAAAATTGTCACACTGACTAGAACATTGCTTCACTTAGTGCTTTTCCTGCTTGTGGGACATCTGAGGGCCCGATGGGGTCAACGAATGGCTTCAGCGTGGCAGTGCAGTGGTGGGGAAATTTGTTAGCCACATGTGCTCCCACATACTTCACAAGCAACCAGGAAGATGGGAGAATAGAAATTATATTTCACAGTTTATATTTCAGTGTTGAATTTAGAAATGGGAGGCAGCAAACTAACATTTCCAGCAAAAGCCTTCATCCTTTTGTTAAATACAAATGGAAAGATCTTTATCTACTTGTTGGGCCATGACAACTTGTTCGGAATTTGAGTTTATGATAAAACACAAAAGAGCACTTCTGTACTTTCCCTACAAAATCTCCAGAACCCCCAGAGTTGCTGAACTACAAAAGATGATTAACTGCGAAACAATGGAAGGACCCAGCTGCTCCTAACAGCTGTATAACCTTGACAAATCACCTCACCTCCTGGTGCCTGATGCTTCACCTGTGAAATGGGGATAATAATAGTAGCTACTTAATAAATGAATTAATAGATGTAAAAACCTGAGAACACTGCCCTCTGCAGAGTAAGGGATAGAGAAGGGCTTTCTATAATTATTGCTATTGTTTTTGTTGAGAGATTTTGGCTGATATCAAGAGAGAAAGTAAATGTTGTGTCTATGAAATCTCACAGGTTTCAGGCAGCACTGGGAGGTTTCAGATAAATATCTCTTATCAAATTAACAGAACCCCGTGGTGACTCTTTAGAGCCTGATATCCCAGTAAAGAGCTCCATTCAGGTAAATGGTACTAGAACCACGCCTTAGACACACAGGGCATACATAAGTTTATGACTTCAGGGTCTTGGGAGGGACAGCCATGGATTGAATTTGTTGGAATGTGTTTCACATAAATCCGTTATTTTCTCTTATTGCACTTTGTTCTCTTTCCTCGGAACACTTATGCAATCAACAATGAGATAGTAAGCCATTAATGTGTTTATTTGTTTAATATCTCTTTCATTACAAGATTATGAGTGTAATAAGGCAAGAATCATGTCTCTTTCTCTCACAATTATATTTGTAGCATCTAACACAGTGCCCAACCCATAGTTGATTCTCAAAATATATTTCTCGAGTAGATGGGAGAATGTTAGAGAATTGTCATCCAAACAGGGTTCACTGATAGCAAACAGGGTACACAGATAGCAAAAATATATATGTGTGTGTGTGTGTATATATATATAAAATATATACTTTTAAGAATTCAGTTTCTTAAGCATTTTTTAAGTTTTGCAGAGACCAAATTATGTAAAGAGCTTATTAGGAGATAGGAGGCCTGGTTCATTTTCAAAACTTATTTTAGATATTTTATATCCAGATTATATTCTTTATCCTTCCCCCTTTTAAAAACTTTACTTATTAATTCATTCACTGAATTTATTAAACAATACGTACCAGATATTGTTCTAGTGCTGGAGATATAACAGAGAATCAACGTTGTTACTCTCATGACATTTGCAAAAGAGTGAGGGAGGCAGACAAAAATAAGCACATACATTTAAACCAGTGGGTGACCTAAAGACATAAGAGAATCCCCTGCTGTTCTCTTTAAAGTCGTACATATGGATGCTTCCATCTCAGCCCAGAATTCTTTGGTAGAGTTAGCCAAGCGTACAGACCCCTCCTCCTTGCTTCCTTTCCTCCATTCATTTAATGTACGCTTAATGAACTTACTCTATGCCAGGCACTCTCCTAGACTCTGAAGACAACAGCAAATGTAGCAAAGTCCCTGAGCTCACAAGCTCACATTCTAGTGCAGAGACACAAGACAAGCAAATAAATGAACAATCATCAAAATGTCAGCTAAGGGTCAATGCCACAAAGATAAATACAGCAGGCTGAGAGGCAGAGAGGAACAGGGCAGGGATGCCGTTTTGCATAGGGAAGGTCATGGAAGGCCTCTCAAGTAAGATGACATTTGTGCTGAGACTTGAACAAAGTGAAGCCATGTCGATGTCAGGAGACAGTGATCCATCCAGGCAGAGAAGCACCTGTAGCCAGGACGTACCTGGTATGCTCCAACTACAGCAAGGAAGCCAGTGAGGCCTGGTGTAGGGCGAGGAGGTGGAGAGCGGTAAAAGCAGACATCAGAGAGGTGAATGGGACCACATTATTCCCATCTTTGCAGGCCACAGTTAAGATTTGGGATGTTTTTTTCTTTTTTCTTTCTTTCTTTTTTTTTTTTTTTTTTTTTTTTTTTTTTTTGAGATGGAGGATCGCTCTATTGCCCAGGCTGGAGTGCAGTGGGCAATCTTGGCTCACTGCAACCTTCGCCTCCCGGTTCAAGCGATTCTCCTGCTTCAGCCTCCCGAGTAGCTGGGACTACAGGCCTGTGCCACCACACCCGGCTAATTTTTTGTTTGTTTGTTTGTTTGATTTGTTTTAGTAGAGACTGAGTTTCACCAGGTTGGCCAGGCTGGTCTCGAATTCCTCACCTCAAGTGATCCGACTGCCTAGGTCTCCCATAGTGCTGGGATTACAGGCATAAGCCATCATGCCCGGCCAGGATTGGGATTTTATTTTGAGTAAGATAAGAGGGACTGAAAAACTCTGGCAGAGGAGTGACATGATACGTGCTTTAAACGACAGTTCTAGCTCCCCTCTCCAAGCATCAAAGCGCATCTTCAGTCTCCAGTTCCCACTCTCCATGCCAGTCTTCCAACCAGAAGCCCACCCTGTAAACTGTATCCTGGGGCTAGAGCCTCAGCCTGGAGACCAATCAAATCCCCAGACAACGCCAGTAAGTATAAGGTATGGAGCATCACCGCTGTATAAGACAGAATTGGATTCAGCTTGAATGACAGGAAATAAATGGGTCTGGCAGTCAGGAAACATACATAACTAACACAGTCAGGAAACCTCATAACTATGTTCCCCTGGGCCATATATTTCTACCACCTGAGGCTCAGTTTCCTCATCTGTGAAATGTGGGAGGTTGAACTCAAAGACCTCAGGGTACTTTCCGACTCTCAATCACTGTGGTCTCCTGACAGTTGATGTGTGCATAAAGGCAGCTGCCTTTGGACAGTAAGGTTGTGGGGAGAATTTGGGGGCCAACTTAATTATAACAAATAGTTCACACAGATCAGGAGCTTACTATGTGTCAGGCTTTGTGCTAAACTTGTTATGTGTGATATCTCCTTTCCACTTACAAATGGAAAAAAAGGGGTGGGGGCCTTGAAGAGATTCTAGTGAAGGCTAAACCTGGTGTCCCCTCAATGAGTTCCCTCAAAGTTCTGCTGTTCACTAGATACATCTGTGTGCGAATAAGTATCTACCTTGTGAAAAAGAACGTTTGACATAGTTATTCCCTATGTGGTTAACTCTGAAACGATAGCTGGATTTAAATTAAAGAGTCATCTTTGATTTCTGTCAAGATTATTCACAATAAATGTTTTTGTTATTCTGTTTTTTGTAAAACAAAAATCTGATTAAAATTGGTTGTGTATGTTGCTAAATATCTATGTAACATAACACTAATTTTATTGGTACAGGTTGGAACTATAAAAGGATGAACACATTACAGCATTCAACATATGTTTAAAAATAAGAGTGGAACAATGTTGCAGCTTTTGGGTGCTGATCAAATAGAAGTAAGTTAGTTATAATGTATTGAGTCTTCAAATTAATATAAAATATTTTCCAGCTAGTAGGTGAAGAATGTCTTCTTTTCTCCCTCCCTTCCTGTCTTTTCCCCCCACCCCAAACCCCTTTTCTTCCTTTGTTCCCTCTTTCTTTTTCTTGCTCTCTCTCTTATGAGTTGTTCTTCTTTTTGGAAATTTCTACTAGTGAAATATTAATGAAAATGCTCTACAGGTAAACTAACTTGTTAATTGCCCAAAGACTAAAGATGAGTGTCTATTTCCAAGACTGCTAAAATGTGCAGACTTAAAGAAGAAAAGGCCATAACCCATTCCTTAAGAATTGCATTTTTCCATGACACTTTCCTTTATTAAAGATATGAAAGATGGAAGCATATTTCCAAAGTTCCTGTGTAGTTATATGAAAGCAGTTGAATGTTGTTTGGACAAATTTAAGTTCACTTTATTGTGCAATATGAAACAAGTACAGTGATCATCAATTCTGAACTGGAGATAATGAGGCAATGAGTATGAATATCTTTTAGAACATAGAGACAAAATATTTGAAATCAGGACCATTCCACAAAGTCCAAGATGTATGCTCTCCAGGGAGATAAGCTATAGCTTTCATTGTTGTTTTAGGTTTTGTTTTCTAGTATTGCTGTAATTACATCTTTAAAATGCAGTGGGTTTTAAACTATTCTGGAAAAAGTCACTATTGTTGTTTAGATATCGCTGGAAATTATGAGTGAAAGAAAACAGGACTTAGATTCATAGGAGAGAGAAATCTTGAGGGGGGAACCTAGATCTTCAAATAAAAATATAGAACATCTGACTTTCAAACGTGGCAAATTTGCCTGGTTTGCTTGTGAAACATCAACTTTATCAAAGTTAGGAGTTTTCTGCTGAACATATGGTTTGGAATGTCTTTCAGACTAAAATGTAGACATAAGTATTTAAAATAAAATGCAGGAAATTGTAGCTATAGTGTTAAGTAAACCAAACATTCAGTGCTGTGAATAAACTATGGTTTGGGAGAGGCAACACGATATAACTAATAGAACTGATCATGATAGAACTGATCGTGTCATGCCCATGCTCAGAATGCCCCACAAGCTATCTGTCATACTTGAAACATAAAGTCCTAACATGGCTTCTAAAGTGCTTTATAATGTGACCCGTAGCTCCATCTGTAACTTCATTTTTTAGCATGTTTGCCTCACCAACCTACCTTCACTTTCAGCCAAGCACTCTGTGGTCTTTGGTTGAGTTTTTGTCATTGCCACTTGACTATTAGCTTCTTGAATGAAGAGATTATATCTCTCTCTCTCTTTTTTTAATCTCTATATTACTGTGTGAGGCCTATGGCAAGTACTCAAAAAATATTTTTGAATGAATGAACGATTAAACAACAAAACACAAAATTACATATTTGTTGACTTAAAAGTCAATTTCTTCAGTAAGAATCATGCAACCTTGGGAAGGTTGTTCAATCTCTCAGTGTCTCCGTTTCCTCATCTCAAAAATAAAAACTTTCACTTTGGGAGGCCAAGGCAGGAGGATCATGAGGTCAGGAGATTGAGACCATCCTGGTCAACATGGTGAAACCCCATCTCTACTAAAATACAAAAAAAAAAATGTATTTTTAATTTTTTTTGGCCCACGCCCGTAGTGGTGGTGGTGGCCCATGCCTGTAGTCCCAGCTACTCAGAGGGCTGAGGCAGGGGAATCACTTGAACCCAGGAGGCAGATGTTGCAGTGAGCTGAGATCGTGCCACTGCACTCTAGCCTGGCTACAGAGCAAGACTCCGTCTCAAAAAAGTAAAATAAAATAAATAAATAAATAAATAAAAGCTTTAACAAGGATGGTAAACTCTTTCTTCTTAATAATTAATAATAAAAGATGTGTTTACAAAACATTATGTTTTAAAGATAATGAAACACCATTTTCTGGCTGTGCGTGTGCCTAACATCCATTAACAATACTGCTTAAAAGCCCTGGTGCATGAGAACCTAGATGGATGGATCATCTGTGTTTTCATTTTGAAATTTGTCTTGAATTAATGATAAATATGTATATATCCACCAGTCCATGTCTTTGTATTGTTAAAGTGTATTTCATTTTCTGTCACTGGATATAAAAAAGATGGATACCCAACATTGTAATTTTTGCCATCTACATTTTGTGGTTCTCATGTAATGACAGGAACTGGTTGGAGTAATGTGGGCTTCAAAGCAAGACTGAAATGCAGTGAAACACTGAAAGCTAGATTTTAAATAGCCCCATTAAAGTTGTTGGGAAAATCCACAACCCTTAGTGTTTTATGATTTTCAGTTTGACTGGTACTCCTTTTTTCTTACAATGAACTCAAGAGGTGTTGCTTTAAAGAAAATCAAAACTAAGATTGGCATATGTAACCCAGTGATCAAAAAGCATGCTACAATTTGATGAAAAGATAAAATATAATTAAGAATTTTGTTATCTTTAAGCCTAGAACTCTATGGAGTATATTCTTAAGTAGGATCCAAAAGTTGGAACCTTTTGAACTAACTAAATATTCCCATTGTAAATGTCTTGTACACCTATTGCATTTAACTTTTCTTCTTCAGCTATATTTCATAGTAACCAACCCTCCTTCTATGATTTGGCCCCTATTTAAAATAAGCATGTACAAATAAAAATTAAGCTAATAAATAAGGAAGTAAAGTAGTGCTTAGAAGAAATCAATATAAACAATGACCTCTAACTCTTGTATTAGAATTTATAGTATTACAATAAAATCATATACACCATTCAGAGGTTTATAACATAAAATTTATGCATTAGCATTGGTGGTGAGCATCTTTAACACATATCACTCTAAAATAAACAGACCAGGGGTTGGTTAATATCTTTCTTCTCTATTCTTCAGGCTAAGGCATTCATAGACAAGTGTTATTTGTTCTTTCAAACAAACAAGATTAAATGAGAAAACCAAATAATGGCGAGAACCCAGCGCAGAGCCAGGTATGTCATTAGCTCTCAATAAATGTGTTTTCCTTCTTCTTTATGTCATACACTCTGTCACACCAGTCAATCTAATGGGTCATGTCTAACCAACTATCTAAATGTTGTGTTACTTATCACCATTGCCAGAAGGAGCATAGTAGGCCCTAAGTTCTGTGATTAGGGACTGTGTGTGCGATAGTGGAAAAATGACAATGTGAAGTCAAATTGAGGTAAGTTTGTTTTTATTTGATGCTTTAAATAAAAATAATATGTTTATATTGCTATATCTTGACATTTTCATATTTCAGGGTTTTGTTTGTATGTATGTTTGTTTTTTTAGACAGAGTCTTGCTCTGTCACCCAGACTGGAGTGCAGTGGTGCGATCTCGGTTCACTTCAACCTCCATCTCCCGGGTTCTTCTCACGCCTCAGCCTCCCAAGTAGCTGAGATTACAGGCACGTGCCACCACACCTAGCTGATTTTTGCAGTTTTTACTGGAGACAGGGTTTCACCATGTTGGCCAGGCTGGTTTCGAACTCCCGACTTCAGGTGATCTGCCTGCCTCAGCCTCCCAAAATGTTGGGATTACAGGTGTGAGCCACCGCACCCGGCCAGTTTTAAACACTCTCTATTGACTTTCCCTAACAAAGAAAAAGGTCTCGTTTTCTCTCACACTACCTCCATCCCTACCCACTCATGAGGGCTTCTCATCTTTTTATACTGTTATACTGTTGGTTATATCATTGTCAGTGTTCCTATGACTGTAAATTCCTTTCACAGCCGAGATGTGGAGTATCCTATGTTAACTTTTATTTCCTTATACATTTTTTATCTTTCCTATGATTAATTATAGTCTTCTTTGTTGTTAGTTGATTGAAAAAAAATTAATCTGATCTTCACTCACTCCATTCATCATCTAAATCTTCTCTCAAGATATTTAGATGTTTCAGGTACTTAACGATTTCTCCTTTTGATGAAAATATAGAAATGGAAGAACATTCTGACCTGCTTGTAGGGGGAGTTACTGTCCTACTCTTGCATAGCTAATAGCCTGCAGGCTCCCTTCCCCTCTCTTTCGAGCTGAATCCTCAGTTTCTTGTATCTCACACCTTTCTCTTTCTTGGCTTTATTTTGGTGGAACATATATTCCAGTTGGTTTCTAAGAAACTATTATTTTAAGGTAAATTTTTGAGAACTTACATCTGAAAATGCCTGCATTTTACCTTTATATTTGATTGACAGTTTGACTGACTATTCTGAGCTAGAAATCATTTTTCTTAAGAATGTTGAAGGCATTGCTCCCATGCCTTGTAATTATCATTGTTGCTTTTGACAATCCTAAATCAACTCTGATCTCTGATTTTTGTGTATACTAATTTTCCCTCCTCTTGATCCTCTTGAAGTCTGTAGGGTCTTCTGTGGGGCCTTTTCTTTATCCCAGAATTGAGAAATGTTGTGATTATATGCCTTGTGATGGTTGTATTTTCCTTTTTTTTTTCTTTTGCTGGGTACCAAATGGACTTTGAAACCTAGTAACACATTTATTTCCTTCCTTTTTTCCTTATTCTTACAAAAAGTATTTATTGAGTTTCTACTATAGGCAAGGTATTAGCCTAGGTACTGAAAATGCATGAGAAAATGAAATCACAACTCTCTTGGAACTGACATGCTATTAGCACTTTCAGTTCTAAGATCTTATAGTGAATTATCCTCTTTATAACTTCCTACCTTAGGCTGTTTGGACTGCTATAACGAAATACCTTAAATTAGGTGGCTTATAAACAACAGAATTTATTTCTCACAGTTCTGGAGGTTGGAGGGTCCAAGATCAAGGAGCCAGCAGGTTCGATGTCAGATGAGAATCAACTTTCTGGTTTATAGATGGCACCATTTTGCTGAGTCCTCATGTGGTGAAAGGTGATATGATATGCCCATCACAAGGCATATCATCAAAACATTTCTCAATTCTGGGATAAAGAAAGGGCCCCACAGAAGACCCTACAGACTTCAAGAGGAGGGAAAATTAGTATACACAAAAATCAGAGATCAGAATTGATTTAGAATTGTGAAAAGCAATGCTGATAATTACAAAGCATGGGAGCAATGCCTTCCCCATTCTTAAGAAAAATGATTTCTAGCTCAGAATAGTCAGTCAAACTGTCAATCAAATATAAAGGTAAAATGCAGGTGTTTTCAGATGTAAGTTGTCAAAAATTTACCTTAATTAGCCCTTCTAAAAGAGGTCCAAGAGAGTCTCCTAGCACCTTTCACCACACGAGGACTCAGCAAAATGGTGTCATCTATAAACCAGCAAGTTGGCTCTCATCTGACATCGAATCTGCTGGTTCCTTGATCTTGGACTCTCCAACCTCCAGAACTGTGAGAAATAAGTTCTGTTGTTTATAAGCCACCTAATTAAATGTATTTTACTATATCATTCACCTTTCACCACATGAGGGCTCTGCCCTCATGACCTAATTACCTCCAAAAGGCCCCACCTCCTAATACCATCACCTTGGGAATTCGAATTTCAGCGTATGAATTTTAGAGGACACAGGCATTCAGACCGCAGCACTTCCTCCCCTCCGTTGTCTCTGTTAAGATGAGATGGTCTCTAAGATCATGTCAGATTTTAGAACAGGAAGGGATCAGAAGAATACATCAATGACGAGCCTCCAGGGGCTGAAGATGTACTAAAGATCATTAATATCAAATCACCAATAAGGCCAGTTGATATGTAGAGCTTTTAAGTGACTTTTCCATTGTCACCCTGCAGGTTAGTCTTAATGTCCTCTATTAACTTTTTCTATTTTATCCTTTATAGGCTGGAAATTATTAAATTTGAAATACTAATTGATCTTTTTTTGCCTTGTGTTTTGTTCTTTTGAAAAGAATTTAATGAAGTCCATTCCTGTCTTAAGCTCATTTCCCCAGGAGAGTCAAATCTTATACTAAAACTTACTTTCGTTCTTAAACAAACAAAAAAAAAAATCCCCAAAAGAAATCCCTATTCTCTGATTGCTAGGATTTTTATTCCAGAAGATTGCCTCTAAAGAATATCAAGACTTTTTTAATCAGTTAAGTTATTTCTTATTAATTGAAAAATAAGTAAGACTTTGTTGCAAAAATTATTACTCTTCGCTCATTGGTGTCCTAGCATAGAACTGTTTCTGTTGTAATTCACTCAGCCCAAGAGACTTCATATCACTTATTCATGAAATGAGAGTGCCATTTGTTAACTGCATGTTCATTGTTAGATTAAACTTAATGGCTTATCTTATGTACCTTTTGTATTTTTCAGAATTCCCAGCCCATGCTGTACATATAATAAGTAATGCTTAAACTCTTATATAAGTGAATTACTTTCTTCCTATAACTTTCTTAGATATGTATTCATTGAAAAGTTGTGGGCTTACTCCCTATACTCAAATATATATACAGTCATATACTTGAGTTAAGGAACAAAACTCATATACAAAATTTCTTATAGGGAAGAAAAGAATAAATGAATTTATATCAATTATTTTCTAATGTAGCCTCTAAAAACCCAATTTTAATTTTCTCATGTATGAATTGTGAGGTCTTAGCCTCATTATTTTTTGTTGGAATCTTAGTGACTTTTAGTGATTTATATGAATTACACATATTGGTGATTTTAACTTTTTGTCTAAAATATTTGTCACTTTTTTTATTTTCTGTAGTTTGTATTGTGTTATTTACTTCTTAATTAATTTGACCCAGACCAGGTAGAGTGACTCACACCTGTAATCCCAGCACTCTGGGAGTCTGAGGCAGGTGGATCACCTGAGTCAGGTGTTCAAGACAAGCCTGGCCAACACGGTGAAACTCTGTCTCTGCTAAAAAAAAAAAAAAAAAAAAAAAAAAAAAAAAAAAAAAAAAAAAAAAAAAAAAAAAAAAAAAAAATTAGCTAGGTGTGGGGGCAGACGCCTGTAATCCCAGCTTCTCAGGAGGCTGAGGCAGGAGAATCACTTGAACCTGGGAGGTGGAGGTTTCAGTGAGCCGAGATCACGCCACTGCACTCCAGCCTGGGCAACAATAGCAAAACTTTGTCTCAAAAATAATAATGATAATTAATTAATTCATTAGGCCCAAAAAAGTCCAATCCATTGCTATTTTCCAATTGGTAAACTTTTCCCATGCAAGGTTTTCTAAATATTCACTTTACCCCACCCAGAGATTTTTTAAAACATTCATTTGTTTCTATTTATTTATTTATTTATTTTGAGACAAAGTCTCCTTCTGTCGCCAGGCTGGAGTACAGTAGCGCGATCTCAGCTCACTACAACCTCCGCCTCCCAGGTTCAAACAATTCTCATGCCTCAGCCTCCCCAGTAGCTGGGGCTACAGGTGCGCACCACCATCCCTGGCTAATTTTTTTCTTTGTATTTTTAGTAGGGATGGGGTTTCACCACATTACCCAGGCTGGTCTTGAACTCATGACCTCAGGTGATCTGCCTTCCTCAGCCTCCCAAAGTGCTGGGATTATAGGCATGAGCCACTGCACCTAGCCTCAACTTGTTGCATTTGTTGTTGTATTTTCTTTATTTTCAGTGGAAATACCTACATTTCTGTTATACTCCTTACTGCATTTGCCAAAAATTTCAAAGCAATGTGTAAAAAATAATCATGACACTGTTATGTGCTGCTACTTAAAGTAGCAGCTGTTAATTTTTGTCATGCTAAAAAAAAATCAACATTGAATATGAAATGTTACCATCATTTCCCTCTGTATTAGTTTCTAGTTGCTGCTGTAACAGGTTACCACAAATTTAGTGGCTCAAAACAACACAAATTTATTTTCTTAATGTCTGGAGATCAGAATCCAAAATCAGTCTCATCAGGTTTTTAAATTAAATTTAGCGTAAAGCTACCTCTTCATATATTTTAAGTTTAGGCTAAAGGTTTATCCTTATCAAGTGAATTGTAATCTAACCAAATGTGTAAACAAACTTGCTCTTCTAATAGTCACCAAGTTTTGGCCAATCACAGGCAGCCAGCTGTTCAAACCATCTTCAAATGAGGCAAACAGCAAGCTGTAACCAATCCAGCTATTTCTGTACCTTTCTTCTATTTTCCGTATGTTACTTTCCTTTCTGTGTTCATAAATATTATCTGACCATGTGGCAGCACTGGAGTCTCTTTGAACCTATTCTGGTTCCAGGTGCCGCACAACTTGTGAACCATTTTTTTTGTTCAATTAAACTCTGTTAAATTTAACTTTTCTAATATTATCATTTTAACAGGGCAAAAGGCAAGGTGTTGGCAAGACCAGTTTCTTCTGGAGATTCTGAGAAAAGAATCTGTTTTCTTGTATTTTCCAACTTTTGGAGGCCCTCTGCATTCCTCAGTTCATGACTCCTTCCCTCTCTTCAAAGCACATCATGCCAGTCTCTGCTTCCATGGTCACATGGCCTTTTCTATCTCTAACTCTACTGCCTCCCTCTTACTAGGACCTTTGTGATTACATTGGACTCACCTGGATAATTCAGGATAATCTCATTATCTCAAGATCCTTAAATTACATATTCAAAGTCCCTTTTGCCATATAAAATACATATTCATAGGTCCCAGAAATGAGGACACGGACATTTTGGGGAGGCCCATTATTCAGCCTACCACACCCTTCTATTAAGGTGATTATATGTATTTTCTTATTTGAAAGTTGGTTAGATTCAGTAAGCTATATTGACAAATTTTCTTTTCTTTTTTTTTTTTTTTGAGACAGAGTTTTGCTCTTTCACCTAGCCTGGAGTGGAGTGCAGGGGCACAATCTCGGCTCACTGCAACCTCGGACTTCCAGTTTCAAGTGATTCTCCTGCCTCAGCCTCCCGACTAGCTGGGATTACAGGCACCCACCACCACGCCTGGCTAATTTTTGTATTTTTAGTAGAGACAGGGTTTCACCATGTTGGCCAGGCTGGTCTCAAACTCCTGACCTCGGGACCCACCCACCTCAGCCTCCCAAAGTGCTGAGATTACGGACGTGAGACACCGGGACTGGTGACAAGTTTTTCTTACATTAAACCATCTTTGCATTCCTGGGATAGACTTTGGTTATGGAAGGTGTATTACTCAGAGTTCTCCAGAGAGACAGAACCAACAGAATACATATCCATAGATATAGAAGATGAGATTTCATATAGTTTGGATGTTACCTCATGCTGAATTATAATCCCTAAATTTGAAGGTGGGGCCTGGTGGGAGGTGTTTGGGTCATGGCAGTAGATCCCTCATGGCTTGGTGTTGTCCTCAAGATAGTGAGTGAGTGAGTTCTTATGATATCTGGTTGTTTAAAAGTATGTGGCATCTCCTGTCTAACTCTCTATCTTACTCCTTCTTTTGCAGTGTGATATACTGGCACCCCCTTTGCCTTCCACCATGAGTTAAAGCTCCCTGAGATTCCCCAAGAAGCCAAGCAGAAGTCAGGACCATGCTTCCTATATAGCTTACAGAACCATGAGCCAATTAAACCTTTTTTTAAAAAATAAATTACCCAGTCTCCAGTATTCCTTTATAGCAGCACAAGAATGGCCTAACACAAGATTTGTTAGGGGAATTGGCTCATGTGATTATGGAGGCTGAGAAGTCCTAACATAGTTCATCTGCAAGTGAAAGAAACAGGGAAGTGGATAGTGTGACTCAGTCCAAGCCCAAAGGCTTCACAACCAGGGAAGCCAATGATGTAACTCTCATTCTGAGGGTAACAGCCTGAGAACCTTGGGGGACTGCTAATGCAAGTCCTAGAGTCCAAAGGTCATAGAACCTGAAGTGCTGATGTCCAAGGTTAGTTGAAGAAGAGTGTCCCAGCTATAGAATACAGTGAATGAATTTGCCTTTCCTCTGCCTTTTTGTTCTATCTGAACCCTCAATGGGTTGGATGGTGTCTGCCCAGATTGGATGAGGGCAGATCTTTCTTACTCAGCCCATTGATTCAAATGCCAATCCCTTGCAGAAACATTCCCACAGACATACCCAGAAATAATGTTTTACAAGCTATGTGGCTATTCCTTAACTCAGTCAATTTGACACTTTAAGTGAACCATCACAGTGAGTCAGTCTTTTTATATACAACATTAATGTTTTTTTCCATAGTATTATTATGGTTTATTCTGTATTCATACCTGATATTAGTCAACTGTGTGTGTTTTGCTTACTTAGGTCTGGTAACTGAGTTAACCTGATATTGTAAATGGTCAGGTAATAAAAACTCAGCTCACATTAGCTGAAGTGAAAGGGAGTTTTCTTCACTTATATTGCTAGAAAAGATACTGGACTATCTGAGAAAACTGAAGGAAAAGTTGAGGGAATCAGGCTGCAGAGATTGCAAGTAGTAACCTGTGAACCCCAGAACTTTCTCTCATTCTCTCTCTCTCTCTCCCTCCAGCTGTCACTTGTATTTTGTATTAGGATAGACAGGCTCTCTCTGTGTGACAGAAAACATGGCTAACAATAGACCAGCTGAAATAAATCCAGAGTAAAGAAGACCTTCTTTCCTAGCAATGAATGTGGGAGATCCTCATCTAAGGTCATGTCCCTTCCCAGGGTGACCCACATTCAAAGACTAATTGATGTAGAAGTAAAATCTTTGAACTGTGTCATCCCAACTAAGGGCTGCTCTAGCCTCAGAGTTTCTGTAGGCCCTGCTGAGAATGTTTGGGGGCCTGTATCACAAGTCAACATCTTCCTCTTGCTGCTCCTGTTTCTCCTCTCTCTCTTTCAGAGAAATTGATCCCTAGCACACTTCTTAACAAACATCCTTCCTGCTAAACACCATATTTATTTTATTTGAGACAAGGTCTCTGTCTGTCACCCAAGCTGGAGTGCAGTGGAATGATCACAGCTCACTGCAGCCTTGATCTCCCAAGTTCAAGCAATCCTGTCACTTCAACCTCCTGAGTAGCTGGGACCCTAGGCACGTGCCACCATGCCCACTTAATATTTTTATTTTTTGCAGAAATGGGGTCTCACTTTGTTGCCCAGGCTGGTCTCGAACACCTGAGCTCCAGTGATCCTCCCGCCTTGGCCTCCTGAAGTGCTGGGTTTATGGGTATGAGCCCCTGCACCTGGCCTAAACATCATGTATGTTAGACTCTGTTTCCTAGAGAAAGCAGTGAGAATACTGTGATACTTAGGATGAAATAGTGTTCTGGGAAGACTAAACACCTGTAGCTGTTAGCAGTGGTGAATCTGCGTGGGTCTGCAGCAACCTCAATTCTTGCCTCTTCAGAAGAAAGAATTCAACTGAGGAGACATAAGGCAGAGATAGAGGCAAGTTTTAGAGCAAGAGGGAAAGTTTATTAAAAAGTTTTAGAGCAGAAACAAAAGGAAGTGACGCACACTTGCAAGAGGGCTGAGCAGGTGACTTGAGGTATTCAAGTGTGCTGTTTTGATCTTTGACTTGGGGCTTTATATGTTGGCATTCTGCATGTGCAGTGGCCTGCAAGCACTTGGGAGAAGCCGCATTTGCAGTGTGTCTACTGAAGTTGTACACATGCTGACTTGAGGCATTTTTTCCTTACCAGTTGAGCATCCCCAGAGGAAGGTGATATAGCAGTTAGACTGCCATTTTGCCTCTTAGTGAAGATGCTTGAGCTCACTCGCCCAACTCCTGAGATTTTATCAGGAAGCTGATGATAACCAGTTCCAGGTGTTTTCTGTCTATTGTCTCAGGTGCCTTTCCCTGGTTCTTGCTGCAACCAACTATTAGTTTAGAGAGACAGTTTAACAACTGCCTGACCATCACCTACCTGATGGTTGCCTGACATTTCTGGTGGTGAAGGGGGGCCTCTCCTGCCCTGCTTATGTCTGCCTAACTACCTACTCATATAACTACTACAGTCATCTTAATTTCGTCTGATACTATTATATCTAGTATTTTTTCTACTTATTCTTACATGGGGTTTGTCTATAGTATTCTTATTAGTAGGGTAGGAGGATTCTTATCCAGTTTTGTATCAGTGTTGCTATCTTTATAAGGTTAAACGGAATGAGGTTTTTTCTTCTATTTTTACAATGCTGTAGCATGGATTATTGTAACACATGTGTTTTCTATTTTTTAAATTTTAGGGAAAGATTTCCTGTAAAACCAAATGGGCCCAGAAACTTTTTTAAAGGTCATTTTTTTAATAAAGGGGGAAAACAATTGCCATGTTGTTAGATGACTGTGCCTAAGTTGAATGCAGTGCTGCATTTATGCACTTGGGCTGAAAAAAGGCAGCAGACTTACTTAATGCCCCCATCCCTTTTGTTTTTACTGCTCCAGTCCGTACATGCTGTTTTGATTTTGCTTCAGAAGGTAAAATATGGGTATTCCAGGATTTATTTCTCTGACCAATGCCATCAAAGCTATAGTTAATAACAAATATTCCCCTCTCTGTAACATATAGCCTTGTATTTTTCCACTTGAAGAATAGTTTTAGTCTCTCCCTCTCTTCTTGCATTTTCATGTACATTTTCATTGAACAATGAGAGAGAATTTATCAGGAACTGTTAGCATCCCACCAAATTGACACAGAAACCCTCATGTCTTTCTTTAAACAGAAAGAACTTCACACTAGCCTATGTTATAATTTCTCCTGCTCTCCTCACTCAAAGAACAGCTCTTGCACACTCACCCTCCACCCTCAACACCAGAGCATTGAAAGTGTTCCCTTGATTGCATTAACTGTGGATAACAACGCATACTATTAGCACTTCTGTAGTGTTTGATAAATGTGATCAGATTCAACTTGGGGCAATATGATACTGGGGAATTCTTAAGGTAGAATTTCCCTCTTGGATTCCACAGTTGTCTTGAGGAGTGGTGAAATGATAAGGTGCTTCTCCAAGGAAACTCCCTGACAACTCTTGTTTACTAAAGAAAAGTAGAAAAAAGGCGAGGAGAAAGGGAGAGAAGAGAGTAAATTTAAATTCAGTCTTCTTTTACTTCCATTCATTCAGTTGGTCATATGCATTGTTTAGCTGCAGGATTCCCTATGTGTTTATTCTCCAAGTGGTATAAACAATGCTTTATAAATCTGGCAATATGATTGTAGACCAGAATAAACCCCAATTTTCCTAAAGAGAAGTATTTTTATACTTAATAGAGAGCTTAATTCAAAATATAGGGTACTTGGTTCTGGCAACTGAAATTTTGGAGTGACCAAAACTTTTTTTAGTGCAGCCTTGACAAATGCTGTGCTAAACTAGAATAACTCCTTAGGCAGAATAGAAATAAAAGGTAATTATATTCATTCTTTTGTCTTAACTGAATCAGCATGTTGCAAATAAATTTTCATGTGAGCTGGTTTAGGTTTTGTTTTGACCCCAAATAATAATTATTGGTCCTGAATAAATAAGAATGTATGCCTACCACATATTTCTTTTTTGATTGTTTGTTTTTCTGTCCTAGACTACTTTCATGACAGGTAGGGGTTGATGAACATGTATTTATCTATGAGATTCAATTAAAATAAACATTTTGATCCCTGAAAGCTTCAACAAATTTATCTCTTTTCTTTGCTTACAGACCATAGTGCTAGAAAAGAGATAATGTTAAACTTTAATGTGCACATTATTCACTTAGGAATCTTATTAAAATCCAGATTCTAACTCAGTATGTGTGGAATGAGGTCTGAGATTCTGCATTATTAATAAACTCCTGAGTGATGCTAACACTGTTGGCCCATGAGTCACACTGTAACTAGAACAGAAAAACCCGTCCCTTCCAGTCCTAGGCCTATCACTAACTGGCTGTGTTAGTGATATTGCCAGGCATCTTAGGAACCTGGATTTCCTCTTTCACAAGGGAAAGTTATTTGCCTACCCACGTGTATGAATGCTCTTAAAGAAAATCTAACCATGGAGATTCTAAGGTATCAAAGGGTAAATCACAGACAGTATCCTCATTTTAAAAGGATTTCTTTAAATAGAAGCTTAGAATTCACAAGGGGCCATTTACAAGTATTTTTGATAAATCATTCTACTTAATTCAATGAATGTTTATTGGTCTTCTTTTAGGTGAAGTGTTTTCTCAAGTTACCTTCCAGCAATTCCAAAATAGTGACAATGTCCCTGCCCTATGGAAGTTTGTACCTTGCACGGTATTAGTAGTACTGAATACAATTTATTGTCTAATATCTCCGAAAGAATTTCATGTGGGAATGAAAAATGTGAGATTTTATTGGAATATTTATGGAAAACCTTAGGAGCTTCTTATTTTGTTTCCAGTGCGTGGACTAAAAAGAAATTAGGATACTGTGTGAGCTGTGCTTGGAAATTTGGGGGCACTTGGGATGGTAGAGGCCCAGCAATGGGAAAGTAAAGGAAAGTTCAGCAACTCCACTCAATATAAAGCATATATTTTAGAGTTTAGTATGAGAGAATAAGACTAAAATGGTGAGAGCCAGATTATGAAAAGCTTTGAATGGCAGGTGAAGGGTCTGTAATTAATCTGCCACATGGTGGCGATTCACTAACTGTTGCAAGCAGGTAAATAATATATTTGAATGTGGACATTTAGGCAAATTAACCTGTCTGTTGTGCAGATGTATGGGAAAGAAGACCAATAGGAAGAACCATGACAAAGGCAGTAGTAGTTGGAAAGAAAGACAAGGGATGGTTTGAGATTCCTTTAGAGATCAATTGGAAAGACTGGAAAACTGCTTTCATATAGAAAGTGGGATATTAAACAATCATAAGTCAACCAATAAGCAGGTGATGGGAAAGGATTGAAACTTTTAAATGTTAGCCTCTATTGTTGATGGAAAGTCATTAGAAATAGTCTCTGAACATGTAGAGTAAACTCAGTATTTCTATTTTCTCTGAAACTTTATTGCGACTTGAAACAATGTAACAAAATACCAGTCTAATGCCACATTACTGATTTTACCAGTGCTGTAATTTTAAAATAATAAATATATACTTTATTGAAAATAAACAAATAAAAGAAATAGTCTCTGAAATAATAATAAATAAACATTTAAAGCCAATTTTGTGTGAGGCCCTGCAAGGCTTTTTGGAAACATATAAGGCCAAGCCCATTCCTCTAGGAACTGATAATTGAGTAGGTCAAATAGAAGTCAATGATCAAAGATCGCTTACTTTCTCTCTACTTTCAAACCATTATCACAAGTCAGTTTGTTGACCATTTATGTTTTAGAATAAAACCTACCAATTATTTTCTTTATAAAATCTACAAAGTACTTATTTCCTTCTGTTATTTTAATCATGGAATTTGAGAACTGGGAAGAATTTAGACTTCCTCTAGTGCAAGTCATACATATTACAAACAAGAAGATTTAGGTTCTGATGAGTAAATGATTTCCTTAGGGCCACACAGCTAGTTAGCAATAGAATGATTGCAGACCTAGTTGAGAATTATCAACCATAACACTTTCAACATGGCTCATTACTAACAGAATTTTCGGTAGTTGGTCCAAAGCACTTTTTAAAAATCAAAATAACTTTGAAGTTACATACTTTCTAAAGATCAGAAACTCTCAGATCAGTGACACTTGATTTACTTTGAAACCTGGGTATTTGTTTTTTCCACACAAACAAACAAGTGGGGAGGGGGGCGCAAAACAACCCTGTTTTCAGCAGTCCTAGGAAACTATCACCAATACCCCTCATCTGCTACTTTCTAAAATTATACTCTAGGGTGTAAACTCCTGCTATTTAACCAGTTGGCATAGGGAGTCTTTTATGTTTCCTAAAATGTAGATACCATTTTGTCCAAGATACTCAAAATCCATTCAGCCATAAAAGCTCCATTTTGCTGTTTGACGTCATAGAGCATTCATTTGTCTTTTCACTAAGCATCAAGGATGGCTAACAGCACAGATCATTTGCCAATCATCTTGATTTTGTGCCATATTTATTAGTCCTTTGTGACACTATCTCCATCTACTGATACTCTTGTCCCCAAATCCTCTTTCCATTTTCTTGTGTGACACACAAGCTGATGATGGGCAGTCTTCAGCTGAAACACTGTGACCCTCCCCCTGTTTCACAGGTTTCCCCCACTTCCCTGCTGGCACAGAGCGGGCTCAGCCTCAGGAGTCTGCTTCTGATGCCACACGCTTTCTGAAATGGCTATGTCAGCTCGGTTTTCCTAGGAGATGGCAACCCTACAACTCTCCACCTTACCTATTTCAGCCAGTGCCAGGATTTTATTTTCCACCCCTTTATTAAAAAACAACATACTGTGCCATTTTGGGTGCTTCTAAAAGTGGGCCTACCCTCAATGGCTCATTAACATCATTTCTCTGTTCGACTTCATCCGCTAGTCTCTGCAGCGGTTTGACATCAGTTACATTTCTGTCTTAATTCTGACCCAATGAAAGTCATCTCTTCCCAGCTTATCTTTACCTTCTCTCAAGTGTGAATATAAGATTTATCAGTTTTTAAGCTGTTTATTTTTTTTAAAGGTATCTAGCTTTGTGTCACTGTTGATTTCACTATTTGCAAACTGACTTTGTCATTTTATTGATAGCACTTGAGTGAAGAGCTCCTTGTTAATATATGCAAACTCACAGCTCCCAACAAGCTTTCCAGCCCTGTTAATGAGAGGATTAGCAAGAGCACTGCAATGTATTTAACCTGCGGCACTAGCTCTGTTTCAATAAGACTTCAACAGCCTATTAAATGGAGTGGGGGCTCAATTAACCCACACAAAGGCCACTCTACCCAACGTGGCAGGGAGGACCACATTTAGCATCTGCCTAAGCAGCTTGTTGGAAGCTGGAAATAAAGGGGGTGACATGTTCTTGCCTGGAGCTATGATATAACTGAAATGGTGATTCTAGTTCATCTGGGCTGACTGAATAGGTGACAGCATTGAAACCCACTATCTCGCCATATGACAGTTTTTTAAAAAATCAGAGTATACTCAACGGTCACTCCACCCCCCCATGCCTTCTTCTAAGGGAGCACCCTCATTGTTCCTGGGGCAGTCAGTAGGAGTCATGGATCATGGATTTGAGGATGGAGGGTGTCAGGGTGTGACAGTTTGTATACGGGGAGGAGGAATGATGGTGTACACCAAGATGTCCCAGAAAATGCATTATGTTCACACAGCATTTCCTCATGTAATTAGAAGTTAGAACTGGCTTCTCATGTCTCATAAGCATGCTTCACCAAACAGCCAGCCAAAGGCCAGCCATTTTGTGCTGGAAATCAAAGTATAAGCAATGGCAACTCATTGAGCTGGATACTTCTACATCTTCACTTGAAGCTTGTTAGGATTATTGAGTTTTGTGGCTTATAGTGTCACCTACCTGTCAGAAAATCCAAACAAATGGTTCCAACATTTCAAGTTGAAAATGAAAGTTGACTAAGTAGACTACTATTTGCTTGCCCAGGAGGGCGCGAATCAACTATAGTGGTAAACTGAAATCTCCTCTAATTTTCCACCTGTGAATTCTCCATGTCATAAAGTCAAAGATTTTTTTGGGATCAAGAGATATGCTGGTTGATGTTTCCTCTCCAATTTTCCAGTGGAAGTTTCTCTTTTTAACAACATTTTCTCTTGAAACTCAGCCATACCTAAATATTATTATAGATTGACCATTTAACTTTCTGTGTTTATTTTTTAATTTGTCATTGTTTTTATTTTTTCCCATTGTATGCTGTATCTAGGTATTAATGAAACTTCCTATTAATGTGCCTTACTTTTTTCTCCCATTGCTTGTCACCTCCAAACATACTATATTATATACTTACTTATATGTTCATTGTTTATTATCTTATCTCCTTGCTAGAATTTACATTTAACAAAGGCCAGGGTTTGGTTTTATTTATAGATGTAATTCAAGCATCTAGAATACTGTAGTCTAGCATATAGGAATTTAATAATATTTGTGGAATAAATTAATGTAAAGAAGCAGCACAGGTTATGTTCTAATTATGGAATCATAGCCAATGGTTCATTAGACAAAACTGCCACATAAGAATAGCCCATTCCACCCTTACAAAATAAAAAAAAGCTCTAAATTCTAGGTTGACAGGCCAGGTGAAGTCACCAGAGTGAATGTATATGATGGTGCACCATTTCCTTACAACAGAGTGGTGATGGCCTGGGTGGAGGATAATTTCTTAAATTGGGTGGAACCACACAGTGTTGTGAAGTGGGCTGCATGCTTATTAGATCTGAACCTTTTCACTTACTTATTCTGGGATATGCTAAAGGCACAGGTTTATGTAGAGAAAATTAGAGACCTAAATTATTGAGGCATTGTATTCCAGATGTATACATGGGGACTGATGGAAATTCTGCATTAATGCACCATGCTCATTGCAATTTTGTACAAAGCATTAAGCTATGAATGGCTAAAAAGGAAGAACATATTGAAGACATCATACAATGCTTTTGACTATATAACTTATCATAATATAACACTAATAACCCATTTATTGTAGAAATTCATTTGCCTGTGTTTCCAGGCTTCAGGTTACCATAAAACTAGAGAGTGTTTTACACTCTTGATCATGAACTCTTCACATTAATAGCACTGACAGCTACAACTTCCATTTGTATATCTGGGTAACCTCACAGCTGACACAAATTTTTAAATTTTTTTTTCCTTTGGATGTTCATGTAAGCAGGTGGGTACCTGTGACTATTCCATGGAGGGGCTACTGGAAAGACAGCTCTAACTCCCAGTCTTGGATACACTTTTGGCCTCTTGATAGGTAAGAAAGAGCATTTTCTGTGGGTGTGCTCTCTAAAGACAAGAGCCATCTTCTGTTTGCCAACAAAAGAACCTTGTTCAATGTAGATCCCAGCTGTACCATTGCCTCTGAGGCACATGGATATGATAAAGAATGTATCATAAGAGAACATGTTTTCACTTGTTAGGCTGGAAAGACATTCTCAGGTAATGAGATCAGTGGTACTCCAGGGTACATAACTGTTCTCTAGTTGATTCTTCCATCAGTTGATGCTGAAAGATCAGAAAAAATCATGAAGAAAATTGTATTAATTGCACCCCATTCTTACTCCACTGTCTGGGCACCAAGACGTTAAATGTTTGCCCCATTCTCAAAGAAACTTGTCTGTATCTCTTTAGTTCATAAAGAAGCTTGTTTGACATTTTATGTTTAAAATGTTGACTATACAAAGAGACACAAACTAAGTCAGTAAATGTTCTAATGGTATTGCTGTCTAGAACAAAGATTTCTCTAGTTAGTATCAAAGTATAACTGAAAAGATAACTTTCAGTTAATTAGTATTTCCACTAAATCTTCCATACAATGAGTTATTATGAAATTTGACATTTGAATGAAATATCTTTAGAATAACTGGAGCAGCCACCTTATTCTGACCCCAGCTGAGTCACAAGGAGACATAATAGCCTTCATCAGCAGCCTGTCTAGGGTACTGTTCATCACTTTTATTGTCAATAAATATTTTTCCGGTTTATGAACACACTCTCCAAAGCTATGAGGTAAAATCACTGCTACTTATCTATTTTATGGAAATGATATCATGTAAGATTACTCATCTCTTTATTTACAAAACAGAAACAAAGAAACAAAATAACCCTCAAATAACCCTCAGCGATTTTTTTTTTTAATCCAAACCACAAGATGTTTTACAAAACTTATGGTGGTAGAAAAACTACTTAGAAAGCAGAAATGAGGCAATTTAGAATCTAGATAGTGCCAGATTGTTTGAATAAATTAAATTTGTCCCCGGAAACAACAAATAAACAAAATGGAATCCCCTACAAAAGCCACCGAGATGTTTAGCACAGAGTTTGAAATCATTGTTATTGATTTTGGTTATTGGTTTTTTTGGGTCCTAGTTTTAACCTGATTGGGGAATAAAAGAATGTGGAGATTTGCTGCTTAATATGGATTTATTGAAATGGGAGGAATGATACTCTATTTCATTTTATTAAGACAAGAGATGAAAATATTGAGAGCTATTTCCTGCAATAATCTTCAGTGTTACTGATGTGTCAGGTGCTGCAGATACAAAATTAAATAAAATTTAATAACTAACATCACAGAAGTTTGAAGGTACTCAAACAATTTCAATAAAATATGATAAATGCTAATATAAAGAAATACGATAAATGATAATCTCTGTTATGTGAACATGGATGGCTCATGACTGAAACTACTTCTCAAATGGATTCTGGAACTTGGGTCTCACTCTGTGATACAGCCGTCCTTCATTTTCTGTGCTGTATTTGCCATATTGTGCGGTGATAACCATCATATGAAAAGTAGATTCAAACTTGGTTGAATCTCAGTAAAATGGAAATTAAAATTCCTACTTCTTGGCTTGTTGTGCAGGTCAAACAAGATTAAAGTAGTTGCTGAGTCCAGTGGCATATGAGTAGACACTCAACAAATAATAACTGTTGTTGATACTGTTCTTGTTATTGTGGTTATCATTAGATTCTGAGAAACTCCAGTAAGCAATGTTTTTCTGTTACTGTTGTGTTAAATTGCAGCACTTTTGACTGCCTGTGGTTCACCTACTTGCTGTTGTTTGTTCCTCTCCTCCTCTCTTTTTCTCATGCCCCTAGTGTGTTTCCATTTTACCAATGAGTAACAGGCATTTCCCCTCACATTTTTCTTCCTTCCCAAATCATTCTCCTTTCAGGAAAAAGAGTGTGAGATACGAGAAATTAAGGGGTTTGGGAGTTTTCAGGGGAAAGGAGATGAGAATTAAGTAGGTGAGGACTTTTAGTTGATTCAGACACTCAAGGGCATCCCTGATAAACTTTAGGGGAGTCTAGAAACTGATGGGGGATCAATTGGCTTGTTCTGAGAACAAGGTAAGAACATTTTTCCATGTTTATCAGAATACTTGAGAGAATGTATGATATGAATACTCTGTAATATTCAGAAAGCCTAATGTAAGTAAGAGTCAAGAGAAGCCAAGAGAGGAGGAAAACGAAGCACCAAGAGTAAAGCTTTGGCAGCAAGAGACTATTCCAGAGTCAGTCCGGTGTGTGGGCATCAAAGACGACGAATTTGGAACCCAAACTGTCATTGAGCACATTTTTAAAGCTGATTTTAGTTCTGCAGTTATTAGTAACTAGTCAAAATAAACTGACAACGCCCTGTGGCTTTAGGAGATAGTGGAAGGTTAGAGAAATTCCAGAAACATAATGAACTCTGTGGAAGGTTTTAGGCATCTATTTCTTACATATCGTCAAAATAGATCTTTTCTCTTTAATTCATACTATATTTTTCTGTGCTCTTTTCCTCTCTAAGAAAAATAGTTGCAATGAAGTATAATATACCCATTGAAAAGTACACAGAAATGTTCAGGTTGGGAAATGTTTACAAAGTGAACACACTCTTGCCACCAGAATTCAGATCGTGAAACTGAACATTACTAGAACCTCCCAAACATCTCTTGTACTGCCATTTAGTCATTAACACAACCTCCCTTCCTTGCTCTGCATAATGGGTGATGATCCTAACATTTGCAGCTTAGAATAGCTTCCCTGTTTCTATAGTTTTTTAATGGAATTATACAGTATGTACTCTTTTTAATGTCTGGCTTGTTAATCTTTTTTTGTTTTTTGGTAAGATCCATCTACCTAAGGTTTTTAATATTAAATGACATTGAATATAACTGTTTCTAAATAACATATGTATGGGATTGCTATCCAAGATGTTATATATACATTTAATAAAAATTAGTAAATCTTTTATAAATTGGTTTATTCATTTATTTAACTGGCATTTATGCCATGAGAAACAAGGAAAGGAGAGATATAATCCCCGCCCTCAAAATCTTAGCATCAATGGTGAAGACCAAAATTAATTCCAAGGATGAGCATCTTCACCACTGATGCTAAGATTTTGAGAGCAGGGATTATATCTCTCCCTTTATCCCTTGGAATAAAGGATGGCATGAGTGGGAACAAAGTGGAACGCTTTGGAACTCTTAATGTATACTTAGCTTTGGTAGAGAAGTCAATGGAGTACTTAGTGAGATATTGGGAATGATACTCTCTAAACACAGGCATTGTCTGTAAAGAATTTAAAAATAATAAATCGCAACTGAAAACACTTTTTATTATGATCATGCACCAACAATTTAAAACTTATCAATGATTATTCCCCCCACACACATAACAAACTTTTTGAGATTAGGTTCTAGACAATTGCTATAAACGTAATCTTCAGATTAGCACATTTTTATTACCCTTTACCAAACAGGTAGTCTACATGGAAGTTACTCTGGAAGATTCTCAGTTTTGTGGTTGGCTTCTGACACCTGCGGACTTGACTACACGTGTTTGTTTCAGCAATGAATTCTCAATGGTTCTGAGTCATTCAAGTTTGCTTCAAGCACAGTTTGAGTCTTAAACTCCTGTGGTGGGTCCTAAATTAACAATAATAAAGATGAAGCGACATAACTCAAGTTATTTCATTTTTTCTTTTTCTTTGTGATCATTTGGAGTTTTAATTTATGTTTAAATTTAAAACAGTGAACCAGGACATGAACTGCAAGATGTAGTATTTCATTTGGTAAGTACAAATCTTAGTTTATACATAAAACATCTTAAATAATGAATATCATTTGAATAACTTAAATTTGAGTATCTTTAAAATTGATGTTTCTTCTTTAGTGTTAGTTAATTAACTAAGAAATGAGCAAAAACCTCCAATGTTAAATTAATGGTATGATTTCATAGTTACTTAAATTGAACATTTTGCATTTAATTTAAAAGTATTAATCCATTCTTCTTTTTTTAACTTTGGTATTTTATTTTATTCTATTCTTTTTTACTAACATGACTAGATACACAAAGTTCAATAAAATAACATTTTGTACTGTTTACATTTATTTTCTGATTATCATACATTTGATTTCGTGATTATTGCTGGAAATTTTGTGTACAGAGGGGAGGTGTTAAAAATGATGTACCCAGGGTACTGGGTACGCTAGGTATGCCACCAAGAGAAGAAAAGTACGAGGTATTTTAGATATACAAGATGCTGTTGCTTATGGATTTAAAAAGACAGTTATTTATCTAAATGTGTTTGAGGGAGGGCTAATTCACATCGTTCTCCAAATGAAAGTGAAAATGGAGCTTGCCTGTCATTGGGAATGCTTAGTGAGCATTAGAGTTTGGAATAAAGATGAAAGCGTTGTGCTAACACGGTGTTTGATAGGTCCACTGCAGCCTGTTCAGTTTGGGACAGAACTGACCATCTGCTAAGAGCTTTTTAAGTGTGTTTAAGCAGTCTGAGATGGTCTTTGTTGCTTTGGGTCTTTGTGTTGATGTGTATTATTATTCCAAATTGTTGGAAGCCAGTCTTGCAGGAGGTAAGGTTTTGAATTCCTGATGGTGTGTGAATTTTTGTCCCCAAGGTTTCTCTCTGGGATGAATTGATTTGCTGGCCAGAAATGAGGCTGAATTCCTCCATCAGGTTAAAGGCTGCTGACACAGGGTGTTTGGTTTAGCAGCCTGCCCCAAGCGCCTCATCTGCATACTGATAAAGCCTGCTTGCCTCCCAGCCCAAGCTTGGCAGTGGCCAGTTGCTAATGCAAGCTGTTTGGGGAACAAAGGAGAACTCAATCTAGTTTTCACCTGAATGTAAGTAGGCCAAAAGGAAAGGTTCCTCATCTTTATTAAAGTCTACTCCCTTTATTTTTAAGCGGGCAACTACCTTTAGTCACATTTCACAGACTTCTGCTGCCTCAGAAACTGAAAGAACTTCAGTTTTTCTTTATCTTCCCCTTTGCCCTAATCAGGCATCTCTTCTCCAGATTTTCTAAGACACTCTATTAATTTGTTAGGGCTGCCAAGATGAGGTACCACAGACTGGGTGACTCAATCAACAAAAACCTGTTTTCTTATGATTCGGGAGCCTAGGAGCCTATGATCAACAAGATCAAGGCATCAGCAGGGTTGGTTTCTTTTGAGGCCTCTCTTCTTGGCTTGCAGATGACCATCTTCTCTCTGTGTCTTCATTCACATGTTCTCTGTGTGCCTGCCCTAATCTCCTACTCTTATAAGGACACCAATCATATTGGATTAGGCCCAACTATATGACCTCATTTGACCTTAAATACCTCTGTAAGGCCTCATCTCCAAATACAGTCACAGTGTGAGGCACTGGGGCTTAGGATTTCACCATATGAAATTGGGGACATGAAAGGGAGGGCACAATTCATCCCATAACAGACAGGATCTTTCAGGTGCAACTTCAACCTAGGCATGACACTTCTGGTCCCAAATGATGTATTAGCCATCTTTTTTCTAGCCTTGGAAAATATTCTGGATTGAAATAAAATATTGCCTCAAGATAGGCTAGACCTACACATACATGTCTTGGCAAGTCAGTTCTCAGTGGTATAGATGGGTATTTTTTTCTGATTTTATACTTGTGAGTACTTCATTCCAGAGCTTTCAAAGATACTTGGCTGAATTTCAAAAGAATCATCATTGGGCAAGACTAATATGCTGGGGAGAGGATTGTGAAGATCTTGTTATGATTATGATTATTAGTAAATAATGTCTAAGTTCTATTAATGGAATAAATAAGTGGGTAAACATCTAGCAAGCTGGTCAATAATTTGAGGAGGATAGAATTTATTTGACATTTTCTGTATAAATGGATCCAGGTATTATTTTAACCATTGTCTTGATGGGTGAAAAGTATACGGTCACTATACTTATATAGCCTGACACTAATAAGACGTGGGGAGAAAATATCAGCTAGGACTATTTCTATATGATTCTAGCATATTTTGCTTATAACAGAGAAAGTGGGTAGCTTAGTCTGTTTCAAGGCTTGGACCTTGCCAGGAGAGAATATCTACTTTTTAAACATGTTATAACCACTGTTATTAAGTGGCCTGGAAGAAAGAAATGACTGATATAATACATATGGCTTTTTCTGACTTTATTTAAATACAGTAAATGTTAACTTTTAAAATATGTTCTTTGTTCCTACTATTTTCACTTTTTTCTTTCAATATGCCCTGTTATCAAGGATAAAATGGAGCTGCAAAGATGAAGAGTTAGAATGTGATGGGGAGGTATGGTCCAATGTGTAGCAAGGTAGAATGTCACAACAGCAATGATAAAAGTTAGCCTGCATTTTGAATTCGTTCATTCATTCATTCACTCTACACTGGACCATGTTGCAAAGAAATAAACAAGACAGCCAGAAAGTCCTGGTCTTCCAGGAAGCTGACATTTGTAATGAAAGTACTACATGGATGTGGCAGGCAATCACTAAGATAAATGATTTTCCAAAAACAAAGTTTGAGCATAGCTTATAAAAACTGAAAATATAAATTAAAACGTAACAGAAATTTTAAATTTCTCCTTAGATTTGAAGGCTGGTACTGCTCCAACATGCTAGAGTTGAGAGTCTCTAACAGGGGAAAATCAAAACATTTATTCCAAGTAGGATTAAGGGAATCTGTATATTAGCTATGAAATCAAAGAAAGCTTTTACTTAATAAGTTTGAAATTACTTGTAATTTTTCCTATGATTAACTATCACAAACACCCAGGAAATTCCGCTCAGAGCCCAAGTTATATCTGAAACAGTGTGTGCCCCAATAGTTACAGACCTGACTTTTTTCCTTTAAAAAAAAAAAAAAAAAAAAAAAAGCTCTATACCCTTGCTGTTTTCTAGGGTTACTATGTTTAGTTTAAATCAGGTGTTAGTTGTCATGCATTTTTGAGCGCCATCCATTCACTGATGTAATCATCATAAAGGTATCCATCCATCTGTCCATCCATTCATCCATCTATCCATCTGATGCCTTGGCAAGTGTCTGGCCTATTTTAGGCCTTCAGCAAATACTTGTTGAGTGAATAAATAAATCCACCCAACCTTGATTGTCTACCACGTGCAACTAATAATCTGCAGGTATAGTAGCCCAGTTATACCATTGGCTTATTACATATTCACTTGCTGTTTTTGAGAAAAGATTTTGTGTTGATTGTTATGATGGTGACAGGGGAAGTGTGAATATAATTTTTGTAACAAATAGCTTTCGAACCACAAAAATTTCCCAATAATATGTAACTTTTAGATATACATAAGATGAATTGTTAAGAAAACTAAGCATCAGATTATCAGATTAACAGTTAGAAAACTCTTGTAGGCAGTATAAAGTGTGATATTCCTGTGACTTGCTAACTTAGTGTTTGTCACTTTCTCTGAAGGGAGAATACAGTGAATCAGATTCACTTGAAAAACCCCCAGAAACTTGCTGGAATCTACCTTAATGTCTCCTTAGGGAAATTAAATCCACAGGGCCAATCAGTTCTCAAAGAATTTTTCAGTCTCCCAAGGGAAGTGGAACAACCTTTGGTGGATGGTATTAGAGGGAAGAATTCTAGAGCTGGTGGATATAGGCATATACTAAAAATGTAGCAGAACAAATTTATGCTTGATTTGTGTGCCTGACTCCTGGCTCTTGGTCATAATGAAAAAGTTTAGCAGACACCAGATGCATCATCTCAATTAACATTTTTTGTGTTTTATGGTTTGCCAGTGATTTTTTTTTTTTTTTTTTTTTTTTTTTTTTTTGAGGCGGAGTCTCGCTCTATTGCCCGGGCTGGAGTGCAGTGGCCGGATCTCAGCTCACTGCAAGCTCCGCCTCCCGGGTTTACGCCATTCTCCTGCCTCAGCCTCCGGAGTAGCTGGGACTACAGGCGCCCGCCATCTCGCCCGGCTAGTTTTTTGTATTTTTTAGTAGAGACGGGGTTTCACCGTGTTAGCCAGGATGGTCTCGATCTCCTGACCTCGTGATCCGCCCGTCTCGGCCTCCCAAAGTGCTGGGATTACAGGCTTGAGCCACCGCGCCCGGCCTTGCCAATGATTTTCTTAATGTTTTCCAAATTGTTCCTTCAAAGTACCTTAAGAGCAGAATGGAGTATATGTAATTCCATAGCATTTAAGGAGTGGCCCTGTACATCCTGGAGCAAACCAGAAATTTGCTCTGAAATGTGTGTTTTAGTATGAAACCATGTGTATTCCTTTCTATTTAAATATACCTCTGTGTTTGCTTTAATGTGGATAATACTTTAAATTAATTATGGAGTAAAATGTATTCTCAAAACAATAACTTTCACATACCATCACCCCCCTTTACTCTTCCCTCTGGGCTGTACATTCAATACTTACACTAACCATATGAAATTAATATCACCATTATTCTCTTCTTCAGAAGAGAAGTCAAGGATCATAGAGGTCAAAGTTGATAATTACCTAAATAATAGGCATTATCTCAATTAATAGCTTTATACACATTTAATTATAACAGCCACTCATCACCACCACTTCTAAAAGAAGAAAGAACAATGTTTAGAGGTTAAATAACTTGCCTTTGTTCTCAGAGTCATAAGGAATGAGACTGGATTCGAACCCAGTTTTTCTGGCTTCAAATAACCCACTGTTTTCATTATACCATTGCTCTTTTCAAATGTTCCAAATGAATTTGACATCTTAAGCAATCTGAGTAAAGTAATAAGAGGGGAATTTTTTTAAAGGAGGGACCCTGTTATCCACTAATTCTTTTAAGGGTACCAGAAGGGAATTTTTGAAGTTGTGGATTTACCACCTGGAACCTTTGAAAAACATAATAGGAAGTGACCTAGAGATACATGTTTCTTCTCTGTCAACCTGCTGAGGAGATAAAACATAGCTCCTTCCATTAGTCAGTCTGCAAGGGTCAATATGCACTATGTACTTAGCCAGCTATGGTACACATACAACCACAGTCTTGCTTTTGATGAACTCAAAATGTTGTCATACACTTTGGTGAATACCTCTGAATTAGTCCATTTTTTGCATTGCTATAAAGAAATATTTGAGACTGGGTAATTTACATAGAAAAGAGATTTAATTGGCTCACAGTTCTGTAGGCTGTATGGGAAGTATAGTGGCATCTTCTTCAGGGGAGGCCTCAGGAAGCTTACAATCATGCGGAAGTCATAGGGAGACCAGGCAGGTCACATGGCAAAAGCAGGAGCATCAGAGTGAGGAAGGATGTGCTACACATTTTTAAATGACTAGATGTTACAAGAACTCACTCACTATAATGAGGACGGTACCAAACAAGATGGTACAAAACCATTTATGAGAAATCTTCCCCCAGCATCTCATCACCTCATGTGTTAGTTCATTTTTGCACTGCTGATAAAGAATTATCCAAGACTAGGAAGAAAAAGAGGTTTAATTGGACTTACAGTCCATGTGAGCTGGGGAGGCCTCAGAATCACGGCAGGAGGCAAAATGCACTTCTTATGTGGTGGCGGCAAGAGAAAATGAGAAAGATGCAAAAGTGTAAACCCCTGATAAATCTAGCAGATTTTGTGAGACTCAGTCACTACCACAAGAATAGTATGGGGGAAACTGCCCCCATGATTCAAATTATTTCCCATCAGGTCCCTCCCACAACATGTAGAAATTATGGTGGTACAATTCAAGATGAGATTTGGGTGGCAACACAGAGCCAAACCGTATCACCTGCCACCAGCCTCACCTCCAACAGGGAGATTACATTGCAGTATGAGATTTGGGCAGGGACACACATCCAAACTGTATCAACCACTATGAAGCAATATATGATTAAGTGCCAATAAGTAGGTTAAACCTCATTACTGCAGGTATTAAGATTCGTGGAGGAGCTGTGTCACTGAAGAATGGTACAGCAGGCTTTATTTGGGAGAAGAGGATGGCAAAGCCCCATTCCATTTTACCCAAGACATTGTCGTTTTTCCTTTTCAATGCTTTACTAATATGTCAGTTCTCCAAGATATTCAGATCATTTTTTCTAGTTTTTTTGGTTCTCAGTAGCACCTGAAGAAGAAAGAAGTGACTAAACTGCCTAGGGCTTCCTGCAAGCCTTTCCTCCTCCTCCCATCAAACTCTGTGTGCACATCATCTCTCACCTCTCTCCCTGTATATGTGAGTGTCCTTATATATTCACCTAGAAAACATTCATTCATTTATGAAATATTTGTTAAAGACCTACCAGGTGCTGGTTTTGATAGTGAACAATATAGAAGTGACTACAGCCTTTAGGTGGAGATAAGAGGTAGAACAGAGAAGAAGGACCAGAGAGAGGAGATAACTATAAATGCACATATTTTCTATATTCACCTTTCTTTCTGCTATTCACCTTCTTAAAATAACTGCGCCTTTGTATAGTGAGAGAACGGGAGCTGAGAGGAGGATGTGGTCATAATTCTGTATCTTTAAGACTCATACCTTCCTGAAATAATCTTTCCAGACTCTAGCCTGAATAACACGATTTGAAACAAACTTACGCGGTGGGATGGCTCTCTCTGAATCAAACAGTCCACTTTTGGCAAGTCTTACTGACAGCTGAGAAGCAGTTGTTGGATTGCTTGTTAGCCCTAGCAATTAAATAACAATCACTTTAAAAACAGTATATGGACCAATTGGAAGCAGTATGATGCTACATGTTTGGTATAAAGTTGCCTGGACTTGCTGTGCCTGGTGTTGATAAGGTAGCAGATGGTCTAATAGACTTCATCATTGAGCAGCTAAATTGGTAAGGTCTTAGTTTAATAATCTTGTGTTCTAATGATTTAGGCGAGCGATGAAAGGCAAGGCAATTACTTGTACTTGTAATAATGCCCAGTTGGCCTGGATGGAAGGGACACTCACTCATACATAGTGTGATGTAATTAACTCCCATTCCCCAGAAACATGGCTGCATGGCTGCTTGTAGACAGGCTACCTTGATAATATACATCTCACCTTGATACTAAAACTTAAAAGCATTTTCAAGTCAAAATGACTCTTAATTACTTAAATCACTCAAGGAAAGAAAATTTAACTTTATCTATTTTTATATTTCCAAAGCATGAGTATGATGTTATTGGATTCTAAAATATGTTGCTGGGGGAATAAAAAGTACTTAAGTGATACGAAACATTTACAGATGAGATAGTCATTCAGTGGCTTGCCCGAGCCACAGAAAATATCTGGAAGGCAATTAAAATCTAGGTATTTCAAATCCTGGGTCTGCAATCTTTCCCCCGTCTTGTACTCTTTAGACTCATTTTATCCAATACTTCCTCCCTGTCTCTTTGCAGGACATCTCATCAAATCTATGGATTAAAATTTTGTCTTATAGTTTTCACGACTTGAATCTTTGCTAGAAACAAGTTGAATGGTAAGAATACAATGTAAGTAGTGATAATTACACTTTAATATTCCCCAAGATATAATGTAATTTGCCTAGAATAGACTACTAATAAATACATTGTTAAATAGGATTGATTCTTAAAAGATCAATTTACAAGATCAACATGCAAAAATCAATCCCATTTTAAAATACCAACAATGAACATGTGGAAAGCAAAATTTAAAACACAATACCATTTATAACCACTCCAAAAAAAATGATATAAACTTAACAAAACAAGCATAAATCTGAATGCTAAAAATTACAAAATATTGATGAAATAAATCACATAAGACCTAAATTCATGGAGAATATATTCTATTCATAATTGGAAGACTTAACATATTAGAGATGTCAGTTCTACCCAAACTGATATAGAGGTTTAACACAATTCCTATTAAAATTCAAGCAAGTTCTGTTGTAGGTAGAACGAGCTTATTCTAAAATGTATATGGAAAAGAACAAACCATAGAATAGCCAAAAAATATTTCACAAAGAAAAATAAAACAGAAGGAATCACTCTATCAAATATTAAGGCTTGCTATATACCTACAGTAATCAAGACTGTTTAATACTGGCAGAGAGATGGACGCATAGATCAATGGGACAGAGCAAAAAGCCAGAAAGAGACTAGAACCCACACAAATAGGCCAAAATTATTTTTTCCCCCAAAACACAGACCAATTTAATGGGGAAGATTAGCTTTTTTAGCAAGTGATGCTGGAGCAGTTGGACATCTATACACAAAATAATGAACGTTTACCTAAACCTCACACCTCATAAAAATTAACTCAAGATACATAATGAACTTAAATATACAACTGTAAAACTTCTAGGACTAAAACAGAAGAAAATCTTTGGAATCTAGGACTAAGAGGAGTTCTTAGACTTAATACCAAAAGCATAATCCAAGAAGGGAAGAAATAAATTGGACCTCATAAAAATTAATAACTTTCGCCCAGCAAAAGACTCTATTAAGAGAATGAAAAGAAAAGCTACAGTTTGGGAGAATATATTTGCCAGTCATATATCTGACAAAGGCTAGTATCTCTAACACAAATTGCTCTCAAAATTCAGCAGTAAAAACGAAAACAATTCAACTAGTACATGGGAAAAGGACATGAAGACACATTTCACCAAAGAAGATATACAGGTGGCAAATAAGCATATGAAAAGAAGCTCAGCATCATTAGCGATTAGGGAAATGCAAATTAAAACCACAATGAGATATCACTACACACCTATCAGAATGGCTAAAATAAAAAATAGTGACAATGCCAAATGGTGGTAGGATGTGGAGAAAGAAACTGAATGACTCATATACTGCTGGAGGGGATGTAAAATTGTTCAGCCACTCCAGAAAATAGTTTGGTGGTTTTGTTAAAAAAAAAGAAAAGAAAAGAAAAAAAAAGCTATTAAACATGTAACTACCATACAACCCAGCAATTGCACACATAGACAATTTTCCAGATAAATGAAGCCTGGTGTTCACATAAAAACCTGTACATGAATATAGCAGCTTTATGTGTGGTAGTCCCAAATTAGAAACAATACAGGTGTCCTTCCATGGTGGAATGGTTGAAGAAACTGTAATATGTGCATGCTATAGAGTACTACTCAGCAGTAAATAAAAATGAACTATCAAGTCACACAACAATCTAGATGAAAATCTAGAGAATTGTGCAGAGTGGGGGAAACAAGCCAATCTCAAAAGGTTACATTTCCACTTATAAATGATAAAATTATAGAAATGGAGAACAGGTTAGTGGTTGCTAGGGGAAAAGCAAGAAATGGGGCTGTTAGGGAAGTGGGTATGACTATAAAAGGATAATTTAAAAGACTCTTGTGCTGATGAAACTATGCTGTATCTTGACTGCATCAATGTCAACATCCTAATTGTGATATTGTTCCATAACTTTGCAAGTTGTTACCATTGGGGAGAACTTAGAAAAGGCTCCACAGGGTCTCACTGTACTATGTCTTATAACTGCATATGAATCTACAGTTATCTATAACTGCATATGAATCTACAATTATCTCAACAATTTTTTAAAAGCTAAAATGATTTTTTGTAACTCAGAATTATAGGCTTCATACTATTTCTACTTGAGAACATTTTGTTCAAGTCAGGTAAAGTCTCCAAATTCGTCTTTGTATGGTGCATATAATCCTTGATTATTGCTGGTTTTTACTTCATTGTTATCCAATATCATCAGCAAATCTCACATCTCACTGATTTCTCACTTTACAACTCAGTTTGCTACAAATAATGCAATTAACCTAGTAGACTTAGATTAGCATTCCACATTGTCTCATCCTATCTTCCCATTTACTATTCTCCACCATTGTTTTACTCAGGTGGGCATCACACCATAGCTAGCTACCTACCGACCTGTCAACTCTCTAGTTCCTTTTAGTTAGTGGCCTACTTTGCTTTTTAATTCTAAATATTTTCTTGCAGTGCAATTGCTGAGGGGGACACCACTACAGTGTACTGAATTCCTACTATGTATCTAAGTCCTAACCATGAGGTGATGGTGACTGTGTAACTGGTGCCTAAATAATAGAAATAAAAGAAAAATAATTGAGTGGTATTGTCCTGATGAGATACCATCTCCATCCATGAAAGTCAGGTGTATGGTAGGACCTTTTGGAGGGTTTGGGAGAAGGACCTGATATAACTTGTTGATGCTGGAGCAGCTAGACTCAACCAAATATTAAAAGGCCTAAAGCAAGGTATTTCATTTAGATATACTCACAAATTTTCTGAGTAGATCCTAACATTATCCCCATTTTACAGATAGATAGGGAAATTTAGACTTATTACTGATACGTTGTACAAGATTTAGTAAATCAGGAATCAGCATGCTGACTCATATCCACTTGATTTTGAAACTTGATTGATGTCCCCATTTGCTACTATGAGTGAGCACTGTAAAATAACTAGAGTTTTCTCTCTGTAGTCTTAGTCACTGTGTTACGAAGAGATGGACATCATAGTAATACTTATTTCTGATACAATTAAATGTCTCTAGTTCTTAAAAGGAAGACAAGGAAAATTCTATTCTTATAATCTTCCTCCATGAAAATATTCCTTTAAAGCTTGCATCCTCACTTTTTGCCCCTTTCCCCTAGGGACTCATCTTCCTCTTACCTACTTCACTAATGAGCTATTTCCACAAATCTTCGTGGTTGTTTGTTAATGCAGCAGTACTGTCGCAATAGTTAATTGACCCAGTGGGCCACTATCAGTCTCTGCCACAACATCAAACAAAAGTCCAATTGCCTTTTCCACCATTGACAAGAACCCAGTACTATCTGCCACCACGAGGTAACTAAAGATTGAGAGCCCAGGTTTCTCAGCTGAAAGTGTTGAATTTATGCTAGGGGCATCTTGTTGCCTAAAGAAATGTACTCATCCTGGGAGACAGTTTTCTTTATTTTCAAGGTCAGGAATATCCCAGAAGGAGCCTTTAATAAGAAGATGGATAAATATTCATTGATACAACAAATATTAATTGAGTGTCTCTATGTTCCAGGTACTGTCTGTATTTATTAAGCTCTATATAGGTGCCAAGCTTTATGTTAAGTGCTTTATATGCACCTCATTTAGTCTTCTAAAGTGTCAGTTATGTAATTTTGCATATCTCTTAAAGTTTGCCACATACCACATCTTACATTACTCTGCATAAATCTTATATGTCTTTTGGAATATGGCAGGTTCAAGAGTCTTCAGGTATACACAGAACCAAAGAGAGACCCCAGCTTGTTTTCCAAGGTTCATTCTTTACCCGCTTTTCTGTGTAAAAGCTGTGCAATGTAGAGGAAAGAATATATTTTCTCAGTCATGGGATCTAGGTTCTGATCTGAGTTCTGCTGCTACCAAGCTGTTGAATATTAGACAAATTAATGAACCTTCTTGTGTCTCAGTTTCCTCATTTGTAAAACAATTTCATGAACTAAATATTTTTTTAAACCTTCTCTCTTTTGAAATTGTATACATCACCATCTGATTATCTGTAGTAAGGTAATTTAATTAGAAAGTCGAGAGCAGATTTTGAAACTTAAAGCCAAATTTCTGACAATCCAAAGAATCATTGGCTGAAAGCTGAATCTGTCTCTTCCTGGGTCCTGCTTTCCAGTTGGACCTATCAGAGCATATGTCACATTGTAGGGATCTAGGCAGCCATAACAGATGTGAGTTTAATTTTTTTCCGCCAAGTACTGCAATATACCTAAGTTGATGTTAGGGTTGAGTTTCTTTTTTGTTTTCTGCTTTCATTTTTAGCCTCTTGGCTTCCAGCTCTTGTGATGCATTCATTTATTTAAAGGCAGACTGAATTATTTTCAAACTGGGAAAACCCTCCTGACAAAATTATTTTTTAAGTGTCAGAACATTTTCAACTCCAGCCTCCTTTAACCCAAATGAAAATATGCAAAGAAAAAGAGTATGTGGTTTCAAGTAAAAGAAGAAAACATAATTGAGAGTTTCCTTGCAGGTCCACAAAGGATTTTATTTTGTCTCTACCCTGTACGGCAAGAAAATACATGCCAGGACATTTGTAAAGCTGTAATATTATAGGGCTGTTGGTGAAAAACCAAAAAGCATTGAGGAAGTGGGGAGGTGGAGGTTGTCTCTTTGATTGCTAGGGAAATTATGTAGACTTAGTTTCAATTGCTTGAAAATTCCACATCAGGGAATTTGGGGTTGCCTAGTGTGGCCAGCTGGCATATAGGGGTCAAGATTGTTTCCTTTCTGTGCTTATGTGACGAAGATATAGCATGATTTTATTAGTAGTACTAATCTAACTGGCACCCACGTACTAAGTTTCTTAAGCACTTGGGAGTATTGAATTGTGTAATCTGGGGTCGGAAGATAGTGCTAGAGAGAATTATTTGGGGGAAGAGTTGCCCAAAATACTGTAATAGTGGCAGAGGTAAGCATCCCTAAGGACCTGTACAGAAAATCTCTCCGAATACATACAGAAGACATTTATAAATGGAAACAAATATTCAAGAAAAGATAGAAAATCAAGCAGACTACTAATCCAGAGAGGAAATGAAAGTTTGTCAAAGATCTATAATAAGATGCTAGGCTCGGAGTATAACTAACTCTCCAAAGACAGGCAATTTTGTGTTATTCAGACTACAAAACCAACACAATATTCACATCAGAATAAAAAAAAAAAGCATTAAAAGAAAAGTGCTAGTGAATTATCCCTTACTAATATACAAACAAAAATTTCTAAGCAAAACGTCAGTGCAGTAAAATCAAATGCAGTGAAACAATTTTTAAAATACACCATTTTCAAGGATGATTCAATATTTTAAAACCTATTAACACATTTTAGTTCCTTAGTAGATTAAATGAAAACATTATTGCATAAAGTGATGCAACAAAAATATTAGAATATCTAGGAAACTTTAAAATTGTACTGAGGGGCATGAAATAATCTCTGAAAAAATGGAGAGATATGCCATATCCTCTAATGGAAATAATAAATATGTAATTTTCAGATTAATTCACTACAAAAGCAATTGTTTTATACGTGTATTTAATTTTAACTTGACAAATTGATATTAAACCTGGGAAAATACATGAAAATAGCCAAGATAATCTGGAAAATGTATCATAATGAGGAGATTAGCACTAACAGATTAATTACAGGAGTAGAATCCAGAAAATTTCAAGAATAAGTAGAAATGTAATATTGATAGGGATAGGAGGCAGAAAAATTCTAGACAGAAAAGAGAGGGGTTCATGGTGAAGCCCCACTCTCAAGCTGAAAAGCCTGAAACCACAGCCCAAAGTGAGAATTTATATCCCCGTTTTGCCGCTCAAATGTTGCCTTTTCCTAAACCACCCATGGCTCCGCCCCACCTCATCCTCTACGTACCCCAGACTCAGTCAACAGAGAGGAAGAAGCTGCTGGATGTCAGGACAACTATGGCTGGACATTGGAAAGAAGCATCTTGACTTCAGAGGGAAAGCTTGAGGGTGTAACCTCAGAGAAGAATCCAGTCATCTCTGGCCAGACTTCTGAAGAAAATAACCTACCTCCCTGTCTCCTTTTCAGCTCCCCTTCCCACTAAGAGCCACTTTCACTGGCAATAAAATCCCCTGCATTTACCATCCTTCAATTGGTTCATGCAACCTCATTTTTCCTTGACAATAGACAAGAGCTCGGGAGCAAGTGCAGATACAAGTGCCACTGACCTGTTGGCACTTAACCATCTGCGACAGCAGAACTAAAAGAATACTGTAACATGCCCACTGGGGTTTCAGAAGTCACAGGTACCCCCGCAGATGCTGTCGTGGGGCCTGCACAGAGTTTGCTCCTGCTGGCACCCAAAAGTGCTCACCCCAGCTCCTGCACCCGCTCACCTGCACACTTCCTCCTGCGAGGAGTAGAATGCAGCAGATCCAAGTTAGTGCAGTTCGCTGCTGCTGACACTGAAGTAGCTAACTGGTTCTAGCATTGGTGTACTCCAGTTCACTCACTCCCTCCTGCAAGAAATTGAGAGTGACAGGCTGAGTAAACAGGGCACCTCTGTCAAGAGTCCCGCGAAGGGGTCAGGGAAATATCCTGTTTCAATATGTGCTAACGTAGTATTTTAAATCCCAAGGGAGATGGATTGAGGAAAATTCTGTTAAAGCAATTGGATGTTTATATAGAAGAAAATAGTTAGATGTTACTTTGTATTACATACAAAAATAAATTTAATCTGAATTAGAGATCTAAATGTAAAATAAAACAGTAAAAGCATTAAAACTAAAGATATGAAAATGGTTTTCTAAGCTTGGTATTGGGAAAGCTTAAAATTTAAACTCCCAATATAAAATTTAATAATTGTATAAATATTTTTTTAAAATTTTAATCAAAGAATACATAAAAATAAAAGTGGCTAGGAGAAAACACAATGTATTACAAATAAATGGTTAATATTCACAACACAAAATTACTTTAAATAAATTAACATGAAAACGCCAACGCAATAGACAATTAAACAATGGATCTAAACAGGCAGTTCACGCAAAATAAACACAAATGGCCAATAAACATAAAAGAGATGGAAATGCTTGGCAATAACTAAGGACCTGCAAATTTAAAAGCACTAAGAAGCCATTTTGCTTATCAGTGACAAAAATTTAAATAGCTTGCTAAGAGCCAATGCTGGAAAAAATGTTTGGAAAAGAAGAATCTCCTGTTTGCTAAGGGCTTACAAGTGTATTGTTTTGAATAAAAAATTGGTAGCAGCAAACCTAATTTTAGGAATCCATCCTGAAGTATTACAAGTACAAAAAGATCTACAAACATGCTCACTGCAGCATGTTAAAAATGTTTAAATGCCCATCCAAGTTGAGCATGGTGATGTGCACCTGTAATCCCAGCTACTCAGAAGGCTGAGGTGGGAGGATCGCTTGACCCCCAGGAGTTCAAGGCCAGCCTGGACAACATCATAAGATCCTGCCGAAAAACATAATAAAAAGCCCATCTATAACAGAATATCTGAGAATGTCTGAATAATGGTACACTAATATGATGGAACGACACCAGTACAAAATAATGTAGGAGATCAACATTTATGGAAACAGAGCCAGGAACAGAAAATGTTGTAGGACATATGTACGGTATGATGCCATTATTGTTTATAGGTTTTAATGGATGGAGTTGGTGATCTTTATCTTCATTTTGTTATTTTTAATTCTTCATTTTAGATTTGAGCTGCTTCTTAAGTTTTGCCTCCACTCTGCAACTTCTACAAATCTTCTTTAAGTTCTTGAGCTCAGGAGCAAGGCTAAAATTCAGGAGCTACACAAACCATCCTCACCCAGAACCACTTAGAGCCACTGAGGAGCACCTAGGATACTCACTTCAAATGGGAGCGCTTCAGTGCTTTAAAAATATATACGTAAATACACAAAGTATTTGTGAGTGTGTGCTTATGTGTGTGTAGTTTAAGCTTGCAACTGGAGAAAAACAAATGTTTTTCTGTTGAATAGCCATTTCAATACTGGTTGTTGGGTACATCGATAATTACATGACACAGTGCTTGTTCATGTATTCATTCAACATTCGGTCGACAAACGCTAATTCAGGGCTCAGTGTGTGCCTTGCATTATGTTAAGTGCTGGGAATCAGAAGTAAACAAAGTTCCTACTTTCATGGAATTTGCATTTTGGTTTTATCACTACGTGGAGGCCAGCTGAACCTGAATTGGCTGTCGTCTGGAGGTCCCATCTATGCTTTATCCTGAATGCCTGAGCTCACTGATCACAGCTTTCTGGCTGTGATCCTTTCAGCCTCATGTGACTAAGGAGTCTTTATTGATTTGGAAAGTGCTCCATATCCAAAATGTTTGGATTTTGGGGTTGGGAGGTGAGGAGGAATGAAAACAAAGCATGGAATTTTTCTAGTTCTTGACTTGAATTCATAGTTACCTGACCCATAAAAAAAATTCTGCATTGATGAAACTTAGAGCTTAAGATTGATTTTAATGCTGGCTTTTGGAAATCTATTAGATTTCCTGTTTCAACATAAAGTTACTTTTCTTACCTTTTTATGTGCATCATCATCATGACCACAGACTATTTAGTAATTACAATACTAAAACCTTTGCCAAAACACACTTCCCAGTAACCATAAAAAACCTCTCCCACTTCTTGATTTAATTCCATTTCCCTTTACCTCAGTTCTCAGCAAATGTTCACCTTTTATTTAATGGATAAATTAATCTCCTTCCTAAGGAGATCCCTCATCTTCCACCTTGAAACACCCTTCACATTCTCTCTAGCCTCAAAATAAGAAGGCTTTGAAATTAATTCTCTCTGCATTAATCTCCTTCAGCATCAGTCTTTTCTATCCTGGTTTCTTCTTAAAACATAAAAAGTTCTTCTCCTTTAAAAACACAAAATAAAGCAAAACTGGGCTCGACCTTGTGACCAGTCAAGCTCTGGTCTTTCTTCTTCTTGTTGCTAAACTCTTCGAGTTGTGCCTTACCTCTGCGGCTGCCTTTCCTCACTGCCAATTGCACCTGTACTCCTGGTTGTCTCGATTCTCACCACTGAAGCTGTGCTCTCAAAGCGTCCCAGGCAACTAGATGCCAAATCCAGTTGTCTTCTCTCAGTTCCTATCTGCTTTGGCTTTTAATATTTGGGGATTTAAAAAAAAAAAAAGTTTTGCTTTTGACAAATTGTCCACCCTCATTCTTAAAATCATTATCTGTTGGTCCCCTTGACCTTCGGTTTCCCCACCCGTTTGCTCATTGATCTGTCTGTCTCTTTTGCTAAATCCTCTTCTTCCAACTACAATTGAAGCTATTCACAGATGCCTAATCCATTATGAACATAACTTCCTATATCTTCTACGTATGAATATCTCCTTCATCTAATTCTGCAACCCTGGCTTCTTCCCCAAATCCTACCTCTGCATCTCTTATTGTTGACTAGACAGTTCCATTTCGGTATTGGTCTGATATATTGAATTAAAGTGTCTGAAGACAAGCCCTTTCCTTAGGAAGTCATCCTGGCCTCCCATTTTTGTGACTTTCTTCAGTCCCTCTCAGTACACGCTGACTACCTTTACTCTTTGTTTCCCACAACCAAATTCTTGGTAGCTTTTCTCATTTCCACGGTTTGTTTTCCTTTTTTACTACCACCAAGCTAGCTCTCTGTAAGTAAATCCCAATAGTCTTTCAAAACCTAATTTTCTAACAATTTCCTACGAGTAAGTATTCTGTTCAGTCAACCTAGGCAAGCTATTCTTGCAACATACCAAGTATCTTCTACATCCCAACCTTGGGTCAGCCCCTTTCCTCTTCAACCAACTTCTTACCAGTTCTGTGGAGTCTCTCAATATTTGCCTGCTCTGAATTTCTAACACTGCACATCAGAGCACTTTTGAGACAATATGTTCAGTCTACTTCTGGTGCTATTACTGTATCTCCTTACGTTTCCTTGTATTTTTATCTTCTCTTTTTAAATGATACAAGCTTCGAAGGAAAATGACCATTTTATCAGTTAGGAATTATATTTGTTTGCCAGTAACAAAACCCTGAAACAACAGTGACTTAAACAAAGTGGAATTTTCTTTTGTCTTAGTATAAAGAAATAAGAAGGTAAACAGTCAAACTGGTATCCATAAAAGGGACTCAGACTCTATTTACCTTTTTGCTTTACATTCTTTAGCCCGTGGCTATAATCATTAGAATCTCTTCATTGACACAATATATCTGTGGGAGTTTCAGTCATCAAGTTCATATTCCAGCTAGGAATGAGGAAAAAACAGGGAATCACACAATAATATGTTTCCCGGATGCATCATTCCCTTTCATAAGACTGTCCCCAAAGCCCCCTAGCTACCTAATGACTTAGGGTTAAATCAAATCAATCACTCTTAGACACAAAATACGGTGTGAATAGTATTTTAGATGGGTTTATTACTATTTTGAATCAACTCGGTGTTTTGTTAGTGAGGAGAAAGCAGAAAATTGGTTCAACAAATATTGATTGAGCATATTCTATGTGCCCAGCACTATTTAAGGTCCTAGGATTAGAACAATGTATAAAATAGACAAAGGTCCTTCCCTTATGGATCTCACAGTAATAATGTGTGAAGAGAGTAAATAGGCAAGTAAACCAGGAAACTGGTAGTCAAGAAACTCTTCACTTGTAAGATAATATTTCAGTAGCGATCTGAAAGAAGTGTCAGAGAATCTGTGCAGACATCTGAGAGAAGAACATTCTAGACAAAGAGAAGAGTAGGTGCAAAGATCCCAAGGCAGAATAGTGTCTGACATGTTGTATTAATAAGACCTGCGTGGTTGGAACAGAGAAGGGAGAGAGATCTGGGGGTGAAAAGGTTGTGATACCTTTCTTTGCCTATCATGAGAGTTTGTCTGACACTCCTATAACAGAGAACAGGTTAACAAGAGAAAAACATAACAAATTTCTTTAATCAAAGTTTTATTTTACATGAGAGGCTTCAGAAATGAAGACTCAAAGACCCAGGTCTTCATTATTACCAAAATCAAAATTTTATGTAAAGTAAAAAATACTGCCTATTTTTACATTTGGGTTCCATAAAGAATAGACAGTCATGGCCAGGCACAGTGGCGCACACCTGTAATCCCAGCAGTTTGGGAGGCCAAGGCAGGCAGATTTCCTGAGCTCAGGAGTTCAAGACCACCCTGGGCAACATGGTGAAACCTTGTTTCTACTAAAATACAAAACATTAGCTTGGCGTGGTGGCGGGCACCTGTAGTCCCAGCTACCTGGGGAGACTAAGGCAGGAGAATCGTTTGAACCCAGAAGGCAGAGGTTGCAGTGAGCTGAGATCGTGCCACTGAACCCCAGCCTGGGCAACAGAGAGAGACCCTGTTTCCAAAAAAAAAAAAAAAAAAAAAAAATAGTCATGTAGAAATGTGATTAGATATGATTTAATAGACTGAGCTGGGAGAAAGCCAGTAAGGCCTGTCTGTTTAGATTCTTGACCTCTCTGTGCAGCATTCCATCTCCCTGGATATAGGGAAGAACCCCTCTGGAAGGTTCTTATGATCTACTTTCAGGCAAGCTAGATTAGAGAATTTCTTTGTAGCCATCTCCTACACAGAAAGGCGGGGAAGGTTTCTTCTTGCTTCTGAGGCCCTCCCAATCTCTTTCACTCAAAGTACTTTGGGATAGTGTTTCTGAGCCCCAACATAGGAGATGAAGCCAGAGTAGCAGTGAGAAGCCACACAGTAAGGATACTAGGCCAGTGCCTTTTCCACTGAGTCAGATGGGAAGCCATTGGTGAAATTTAAGAGGAGTATAACATGAGGTAGCTTGATTTAAAAGAATTAATCTGGCTCTTTGTAGACAGTAGACAATAAGAATACCCTAAAGGAACTGGGAGGCCAATTAGGAGACTATTGCAATAATCCAAGTAAAAGATGTGATGACTCAGGAATTGGATTTTGTATCTATTTTAAAGTCAGGCTGACATAATTTGCTAATAGTAGAGCTAATGGTTGGAGTACAAGAAACATGATTAAAGAGATACTGAATAGGAAACTGGAAGCCTCTGCCACTGCTGTGTACATAGTTCTTTTATAATCTTCCATAGTGCCTATTACAGTGCTAGACATACAGTAAGTGTTCAATAAAATTTAGCAAATTAACAGACTAACTTTTAGAAGACCACTTGAAAATTTTTCTCTTGGCCAGGTGTGGTGGCTCATGCCTGTAATCCCAATACTTTGGGAGGCCAAGGTGTGAGGATCACTTGAGATCAGGAGTTCAAGACCAGCCTGGTCAACATGGTGAAACCCCGTCTCTACTGAAAAATACAAAAAAATTAGCCAGGCATAGTGGTGCGCACCTGTAATCCCAGCTATTCAGAAGGCTGAGGCAGGACAATCCCTTGAACCCAGGAGGTGGAGGTTGCAGTGAGCTGAGGTCATGCCACTGCACTCCAGCCTAGGTGACAGAGGGAGATTCCATCTCAAAAAAAAAAAAAAAAAAAAAAAAAAAATTTCTGTCTTGTAGTATGAGACACCCACCATTAATGATCAAACAAATTTAGGAAAAAACCTATATCCTAAAAGCATACACTGAGACTGCATTTTACTTTTGCGTCTTGTTAGTGACAGCTACTTCTAGAAGCTTGAGGAAGAAAAAATACTGGAAAGGAAATTAGTTCACATCATTATTAATAGAACATTCAGAGGAAATCTCCTATCCAACCACCATGGAATTTACCTGCTGTGTAAGTGTCTGTTCAGACGAACTTATTTTTCACACTTGTGCGTGGGGGTGGGGTCACATGAGGGCACATTTGGTGAGAAAAAAAACAATTGAACTGGTAGTTGTATGTAGGAGATGGAAAAAGGGAGGGAACAGAGATTTTTTAAAAAGACATTCCCAAACTAAGAAATAGAATAACATAGATGGAAGCAGAAATGTCACCAACATCGTGGAATCTCATGTAAAATGTTCAGTGTCATTTTCTGGCACACAAAGCTGTGAGGTGGAGATAAGCAACTGTTTCCAGCCATTTTTCTCTCATACAGTTACCCTGTAACTTCATTCTCTCAGTGTCCCTGGCCTCAAGGATTGGTGTGACATAGAATCAAAAAGCTAGAAAAGAACTCAAAGATACTTTAGGGTATATTTCAATTTTTAAATGATTGTATATTAAATGAAAGCACTTGGCTAGTAAGAAGATGGCTCTAAAAGCCCTCCTGACACAAGAATGGGGCCTTTTATTCGTCACAGCTTCGCCCCAACCACTAATGCTTATTTCTCAACTACCACCACCCACCCATGTGAATTAAATTAATGATCTCTCTAACATAGTCATCTTCATCTCACCCGCGCAAGGGGAAGCTTGGGACTCTTCATATGTGTGTTTCTGAATCTGAAAACTAAAACAAAATGAGATTCCCAGACAATTGTTACTTGGTCAAACTCAGTGTGACTTGGGCCTCAGAGAGGTAATTAGGTCCAAGCACTCTGAGCCTCCAGTGAGGTGGGGACTGCAAAGAAGTGTCCCGTTCTAGCAAATGGACATCCTGCTCTTTCAAAGAGTGAATGAAGAGAAACGTTTAGAACAAAACAGTCTGTAGTAAGCTACCATTTCCAATTCATCTTCTTCCTGTGGCTCTGGGAAGGGGAATATTTCATTAACGAAATCCCTGCCAGAACAAATTCTGTCATCATTATTGATTTTCCTCTCAGGGAGCTCACTGTGCCCTCAGCACCCGCCTCAATTTCAGTCAGTACCCTCCTTCCAAGTTCAAGATGGCTTTCTGGCTTTGGTTTTGAGGTCTTTGTGTCTTTCCATTGATCTATCTCTGTTTAAGGAAATTCAGAGAAAAAGAAAAACAACCATCAAGACTAGGAAAAATAAAAAATGAAGATGACAACAACAATGTCAACAAAAGATAAAGATTGAAAACCAGGGAGGGATAAAAGCCAAAGGGACTAAGATTTTCTTTTCAATGTTGTTATTTTTAAAAATCCGGCTCCTTCTTAGAAGTTTGAAAATAAGCTACAAACACATGAGTTTACAGGGACACAGATCAAGCCCTATCTCACACAGACTTCTTTGGAATCTTTAGTCATTATATGATCTGTATTAACTCTAGAGTTGCTGGGCTTTGTTTTGAACAGTGGAATCTGACATAATTTTTTTATGTTGTCGAGAAAGAACATCCACATACATTTCTCTATATTTAGAGTATTAGACAGAGAAGCAAGGTGGCCCTATGTATACTGTAGACATAGAATTTCTCTTTGTAGCTAGCATGCCTGGTTAAATAATTGGTTAGCCAGTTAATTACCTGGCAAAAGAAAAAAGAAAAAGTCAGGAAAAGTGCTAAAGTCAGAAAAAAAAGACTGGCAGGTTGACCAGTTTCTTAGAGAATAAGCTTTGTTTCCCCAAATGCTCTTCATTGCATGTTACCTGTCTCCTCTGCTTTTTGCTTTTCTACCTTTTAGACTGGCTATCTGTTAACAGTCCATGCCAAAAATCCCTTTCTCCTGCCTGGAGTGGCGGGGAGATAACTTGCCTCTAATGTTTAAAAGCTCTGTTGAACTCTTTCCCAGCTTTGGTTAAAAGCTAATTGGATCCTATGCGGCATCTTGTGCCACCATCTATCTAAACACATTTTATTTAAAAAGCAAATTTTGAAACCACTTATGAAAGGGAAGTAAGGTTGCAATGGAAGGGGTGGTAGCATCAGGGCCAGAAGAAACGTAATTACCAGGACATAGAAAGCTCAATTAAGAGCCTCCTAAGGTAGTCGTGGAAGTAGCCAAAGTCTTTATCCATCGAGAATCTCTAATTTTTTGAGAGCATTGAACAGGTGCTGTGGGGCATGATGGCAGAGATGCCAATAGCATTAGCAAAAGGGAGCCCGGCATTTTTTTTTCCCCAGCTTTTTTTTTTTTTTTTTTTTTTGGTCAGATTAAGGGGAAGCTAAAGATACTGCTCTGGGCCCCGGACTCCGTGCGTATTTTGAGGCTCCTAGTCTTAAGTCTCTGCAAAGAATGAGGTGGGGGTTATGAATCTGAAAAACTTATACCGACAGCATATTATTTCTAGGCTAAGGAATATACATGCTAAAATCAAGTGTGGACGAATGGGTGGGGGAAGAACCCTGTAAATCATTTTGTTCAAATGCATTGAAAAACATCCAGTTGTTACAGTCTATTTCTTTAGTTTCTGTACTTCGTTAAGCTAGTGAGTTATAAAGAATCACCACTAAAAAAAACGCAGTGGCTCACGCCTGTAATCCCAGCACTTTGGGAGGCCGAGGCGGGCGGATCACGAGGTCAGGAGATCAAGACCATCCTGGCTAACACGGTGAAACCCTGTCTCTACTAAAAATACAAAAAAATTAGCCGAGCATGGTGGCGGGCGCTACTTGGGAGGCTGAGGCAGGAGAATGGGGTGAACCCGGGAGGCGGAGCTTGCAGTGAGCCAAGATCTCGCCACTGCACTCCAGTCTGGGTGACAGAGCGAGACTCCCATCTCAAAAAAAAAAAAAAACAAAACAAAAAAAGTTTTCTCTCAGGAATTCACAGGAGCGCTGTTTTCTCAGCCTCTGGGGTGTGATCCTGTCTGCATTTTGTAAATCTTTAGTAAGTGGAAAATGTACCCATCTCAGTCTGCCTGTGGTCTGTCAGTAGAACGGGCTCTGCAGAGGAGTCAGACTTTCTGTTTTATAAACAGAAAGATAAGTGACATGCCACAGAAGACTGGAGAATTGCACGTAATCAAGTTTTATTTGTCCCTAGACATCAAGCCTGGGTCTTTAAGAAGGTGTATTTGCAAAACGAAGTTCTTGGAAATGTCAGTCATGGTTTCTACTCCATATAAAACTCTCCTCTTTACATGAAGCAGCAAACCAGCAGCCTCCACAGGGGATGCAGGAGCGATTCTGCCCGGTGATACCTACTCAATCACTCATATTATGGTCAAGCTGATTCAGACTCCACCTCTCAGAAACTGGAATATGGAAACAGTGGAAAAACTGTAAGACCTTTTAGAATCAGAAATTAAGATATGGGGGAGAGTAGGACTATAAAGACAGTAGGGAATTCCAAGTTATGAGCAGAACAGAAATGCTAGTAGCAGAAGCTAAAGAAAAAATCCAGTCTGGGGTGAGTGGGAATGCTTGCCAGTGGGTAGTGGAGAAGGTGGTGACATTATATATATGTGTGTGTGTGACACTATACACATATATATATTGAGAGAGAGTCATGTGACATAATGTATATATGTCATATAGTGGCATTTTACATACCCTATATATCATTTAGATACCATGTATCTTTTGATATATATATCTGTAGATATATATATCGAGAGATATACATATAGATATCTATATATAGATATACATATAGATATCTATATATTGAGAGAGAGAGGAAGGGAAAAAGACAGACAGAGGCTGACTCACAAAGAGATTCAGAAAGACAGCATGTGTGCTTTCTAGGATAGCTTTGATACCCGAAGATGTTCCAGTTGTAGTCCAATAAATTTCCCTCTTTCTGAAGCTGGCCTGCATGATTCTGTTTCTCTAGAAACCTAAAGTGCCCCAGAAGCACAAAATGCCTTTTGGATGACCCAAGAGACTGAGCCCAGTACAGGCAGCAGTGAGTGATCTGGGAAACTGGTGGGAGTTGTTTTTATGAGCAGACAATGATGGTGGCTTCCTTGGTGTGACTTCAGAGGGAAAAGAAAGCAGCGTCACTTTCTTGGTCCTAATTCTGTCTTTCATGAGCCCTCTAAATTACCTCTCCCACCTCACTCCACTCCCTTTTTTAACTAAAACATAAAATTAATTCATGAATATGGCTTTTTAAAAAATTGGCCTGACCGGCCGGGCGCGGTGGCTCAAGCCTGTAATCCCAGCACTTTGGGAGGCCGAGGCGGGCGGATCACGAGGTCAGAAGATCGAGACCATCCTGGCTAATACGGTGAAACCCCGTCTCTACTAAAAAATACAAAAAAATTAGCCGGGCGAGGTGGCGGGCGCCTGTAGTCCCAGCTACTCGGGAGGCTGAGGCAGGAGAATGGCGTGAACCCGGGAGGCGGAGCTTGCAGTGAGCTGAGATCCGGCCACTGCACTCCAGCCTGGGCGGCAGAGCGAGACTCCGTCTCAAAAAAAAAAAAAAAAAAAAAATTGGCCTGGCGTGGTGGCTTATGCCTGTACTCCCAACACTTTGGGAGGCTGGGGCAGGCAGATCACCTGAAGTCAGGAGTTCAACACTAGGCTGGTCAACATGGTGAAACCCTGTCTCTACTAAAAATACAAAACTCGGCTAGGCATGGTGGTTTGCACCTGTAATCCCAGCTACTTGGAGGGTGAACTGGGGGAATGGCTTGAACCCGGGAGGTAGAGGTTTCAGTGAGCCGAGATTGCACTCCAGCCTGAGCAATAGAGGAAGATTCCATCTAAAAAAATGGCCGGGCGCGGTGACTCAAGCCTATAATCCCAACACTTTGGGAGGCCAAGACGGGCAGATCACGAGGTCAGGAGATCGAGACCATCCTGGCTAACACGGTGAAACCCCGTCTCTACTAAAAAATACAAAAAACTAGCTGGGCGTGGTGGTGGGCACCTGTAGTCCCAGCTACTCGGGAGGCTGAGGCAGGAGAATGGTGTAAACCCAGGACGAGGAGCTTGCAGTGAGCTGAGATCTGGCCACTGCACTCTAGCCTGGGTGACAGAGCAAGACTCCATCTCAAAAAAAAAAAAAAAAAAAAAAAAAAAATTACCCATTACAAAAGTAACAAGTAAATCATGTCCTATTCCAAAACTCTTAGTTCCTTGAACATTCTCCTCTGTCAGAGATTATGCTATTATCTCTTTCTTTTGTAGTTTTCCAGAGATATTTTACACATGTTCTAGCATATAAATATAGTCACACATAAATAACTCTTTAACAGAAAATATAGACTGTTTTTGCACAAATATGAGTATATCTATAGGATATATTTGCAGAAATAAAAATACTGGACTCAAAAGTATGTGCCTTTTCCATTTTGACAGATAAAACCAAATTCCCACCTTCAAAATTGTATTTATTAACACTTCAACCAGTGATGCATGAGAGAAACACATACTCTTTCCTACCGTGCCTCATCAAGTCTTCAGAGCTTTGCCAAAGAGATAGGCAGGACACGCTATTCCATGGTTTTAATTTGTATTTCTTTCATTTCAAAATAAGGCTGAGGGGCTCCAAGTTTCCTTTCGATGCCTTTCTAGTCTACCCACCTTCCTTTCCCCTTTGTTCTCCTGGTACCGCACGTTTCGCTCAAAGTATTGCCCCCAAACCGGTCGCATTGGCATTACCTTGGAGCTTGTTAGAAATGTAGAATTTCATACCCTACCTCAGGCCTGCCTGATTCAAAATCAGCATCTTAACAAGACCCCAGGTAATTCACATGTACATTAAATTTCAGGAACATAGTTACAGACATTCTTCCCTGGCTTATGATGTGGAGCTCATTTCAAGTTTACAAACTTCCAAGAAGTTCGATTTGGTTCATGTGAAAGGATTCCGTGGTACTTGGCCATGGAGTGGTTACTGTCACCACCATGGTTTGACTTATCAAATCCTCTGCTTCCGTTTCTCCCCTGTCCCTGGGGTGTAGACAGCCTATTTCTAATTCACATCACTGTCATCTCTCTACATGTCACTTATTTTTTAATGGGACATACACAGCTGATGATTTATAAAAATATGCCAAACCCATGAGTGTGCTTAACCAGGACATACAATTATAGAAAATATTACCATCAGCTGAGTAATGTATTCTCTATTCTTCATCTCCAGTTAATCAGAAGCTGCACATCCTGGGCTCAGAAAGTCCATTTCGAGGTGTGAATCTGATTCACAATAAGGAATGATTTTCCTAATTCTGTAAAATGAACTGATATCATTGCTCTGTTTGTATAGTTTTAACTTGGTAAAGGTAGCCCCTTAAAAACAAACAACAATGTAAAATTGGTGTTAATAACAACACCTCTTATAGGAGAGTTATAAAGCAATGCCTATAAAACATTGAACATAGTACTGAATGCGTTGTAAGTGCTCAATAAATTTTACTGATGGAAAAAACAAAAACAAAAAACAACAAGGACCCTTCCATATACATTTGCTACGACTATCATAACAAAGTACCACAGACTGGGTAATTTGGACAAGAGAAATTGCTCACAGTATTAAAGGCTAGACCCTACAAGATCAAGGGGTCAGCGGACTTGGTTTCCTCTGAGGCCTCTTCCTTGGCTTGTGGATGGTCATTTTCTCCCTGTGTTTTCACATGGCCTCCCTCTGAACTTGTCTATGTCATAAACTTCTCTTCTTGTAAAAAGAGCAGTCATATTAGGTTAAAGCCCACCCCAATGGCCTCATTTTATGTTAGTTACCTCTTTAAAGACACTGTCTCTAAATATAGTCACATTCTGCAGTACTAGAGGTTAGGACTTCAACATGTAAATTTGGAGGAGACAATTCAGCCGGTAACACCTTCCAAATAAGATGTGATTTGAAACGTAAAGATGTAATGACTGGCTTCCTTTTGTTGTTTTAATGAATGTAGATATTGCTAGAATAGTCTACAGAAAATATACATGTGAAAAATGATCCAGTGTATGTATTTAGATAAGTTACCTCAATCTCTATATTCCAGTTTTTCTGTATAAACCAGGAAACAAATGTATACGCTATCCTGTCCAAACTTTTCCAACACACGTAATACATTGCAGCTTTAAAAACAGAACCAATCATATACACTGTAGATTCCAACTACTGTATATGACATTCTGGAAGAGGCAAAACTGTGGAGACTGTAACAAATCAGGGGTTAAGTGGAAAGAAAGAGTGAATATGTGAAGCACAGAAAACAGAGGATTTGTAGGGCAGTGAAACTACTCTGTGATACTATGATGTTAATACATGCCATTATAAATTTGTCCAAACCCATAGAATGTACAATACTAAGAGTGAACCTTAATGTAAACTATGGACTTTGGGTGATAATGATGTGTCAGTGTAAGTTCATTATGTAATAAATGTATCACTCTGATTGGGGATGGTGATAGTTGGGGAGGCTGTGCATGTGACCGGGGAGAAAGTATAAGGAAAATCTCCATACCTTCCATTCAATTTTGCTCTGAACCTAAAACTGCTCTGAAAAATTAAATCTATTAAAAAAAGAAGAAACCCAATTCTTCATGCTCCTCCAGTGAGGCATTTCAACTACATTCTAAGTAGATTACAATTTTGGTGAGCATTTTTTGAGAGAAAATAGAAGTACAAGAGGACACCATTCTGAGGCAAAAGATCTAGAAGCACAAATAATCTTAGCACTTTTCTCTAAAGCTAGTTTCCTTCTCCATAAGATTAACTAGAGTATGGCATTTTATGGTGGCTTCTGTAAGGGTGGAAATTTTAGGCATCATTCACATTATGTATCTTTAATAGCTTTCCAGGCACTGTGACTGCCTCTCACAAATGAGTCATGTTCTATGCTTTGTATGTTTCTCCTCTGCTGATAATCATTAGCTAAGTATCATTATGGCTTTTTTCCTAGGCTGGTTTTAATGCTGAGTAAAACATGACTCATAAGTTTGGTTCAAAGACTATGCCCACACATCTATTTTCTTATAATACATTTTTGCAATTTCATTTCTCTTGGATTGCTTGAATTTTACTTATTAGTTTTCCCAAACTCATTAGGTAGTATAGATGTTTATACCCCTTGTCTTACAAAAATTGTAAATATTTTTGACAGACTGTCTTTTATGTTGTATTTGCCATATGGAAGTAAGTTTTACTTTGTTTTTGTTTGTTTCTGGTGGTAAAATCTATCAAATTTTGCCTTTATGGTTTCTGTATTCCACAGTGCTTTTATTCTTGTTAAGATTACATAATAATCATTTATATTGGGGCTTGGTACTTGATTAATTTTTAAAAATACATTTCATTTTCAAATGCATCTAGAATTTTTTGTGTTTGTGATGAAACAAGAGGTATAACTGTATTTTTCTCACTGTATAATCAATTATACCAGCAATAGCTTTATGAAATTATCCATATTTTCTCCACCTTAATCATATACTCAATTCTCATCATGTGAGTGACGCTAAATGCCCATCAATGATAGACTGGATAAAGAAAATGTGCAAATTATATTATAAGGCTACAGCAAGCAAAACAGCATAGTACTGGTACAAGAACAGACACATAGACCAATGGAACAGAATAGAGAACTCAGAAAGAAAATGTGGTATGTATACACCATGGAATACTATGCAGCCATAAAAACGAATGAGATCATGTCCTTTGCAGGAGCATGGATGGGATTGGAAGCCATTGTCCTCAGCAAACTAATCCAGGAATGGAAAACCAAACACCACATGTTCTCATTTATAAGTGTGACCTGAATGAGGAGAACACATGGACCCACTGTTTTGGGGGAACAACACACACTGGGCACCTGCTGGTGGTGGGGAAGAGCATCAGAAAAATAGCTAATGGATGCTGGACTTAATATCTGGGTGATGGGGTGATCTGTGCAGTAAATCACTATGGCACAAGTTTATCTAGGTATCAGACCTGCACATCCTGTACATGTACCCCTGAACTTAAAATAAAAGTTGAAGAGAAAAAGAATGTGGGCTTTTATATCATACTTAAATTTACAGAATTTTCTGGTTTTAAAACAAATATAAGTTTTAATTTTAATCAATTCCATTTTGATTTTAGAAATGATTAAAGCGCTAAACCAAAATATAAACAATTATTATATAATTTTAGATTGATATGGAATCCAGAAAGCATAAAAGTAAAATTTGATAGATTTTACTACTAAAAGCAAACCAAAAATGATGGCAAATATATCACAAACAGAATTTTAGAAAACAGTTGATAGTGTCAAAAAATATTTGCAATATTTATTGAGCAATTTCATGCATCAAACATACAGTACTGGGAAGACCTCATTGAATAGTGCCAATTTCTGCTCTCCCGTAGAATTTACATTCTAACAAGTTGAGGCAGACAATAAATAGTCCACACAATAAATAATTATCTAGTAATTAGAAGGTAGGTACACTATGGAAAAAAGAAAAAAGCAGAAGAGTTAGCAAGGGAGTTGGTGAGGAAACCGGTTGAAATTTTGAATAAGATGAATAAGAAAATTTTGAATAAGAGTAAAAGGCTCATTGAGAAGGGGACATTTGAGCAAAACTTGAAGGTGAAGGAGTTAGCCACATGTGTAACGAGAATTATTAACTGAGATTGGTATTTAATTTATAAAATAATTTGGAGAGAGTTAAAACATCATCGATTACTGCTATCAAAGAATAAAGTATGTCTTTCAACTTATTTAGGTCTTCCTTTAATTCCTTCAGAAAATGTTTATATATTTATAGATCTTGGATATTTGTAGTTCTTCCACATTTTCAGTTATATATATTTCTTGATAATTTATGATTTTTACTTTTGCTAGGTGTCAAAAGGCAACTTTGTTATATTTTATAACTATTTATTTCTGCATTATAAAAAAAAGTATAAATTTTTGCTTATTCACCTTTTAGGCATCTGCCCAGCTTGACTCTTTTATTAGTTGTAATTTTTAAATTTATAAACATATTGCAATTTTAAACTTGCAAACCAATTATAAGCAAATTGTTTGATCATCTATAGACAACCATATTAACTAAAAATAATAATTGTTTTATCTATTTTTTGTATTTGTCCTTTTATTTTATTTACCTATCTCAAGTATTGACTAAAGCTTCAAAACAACATGGAATACTATATGTATGTTAGTTGAAATGTTTCAAATATTTTACCATTAACTATGATATTTTCTTAAGGTTTCAAATAGATCACTTTAATCAATTTAATAAAATTTAAGAATTAGAAATAGATGTTAAAATGATGAGTTTTTAAAATTATCTATTGAAATCAGTATTGTTTTCACTTTAAACAAAATGTAGTGAATTACATTAGTGAATTTTCTAATTTAAACCAATGTTAGATTATTGGTTTAAAAGAAAAAATAATGTAGACCAGGTGCAGTGGCTCACACCTATAATCCCAGCATTTTGGGAGGCCAAGGTGGGAAGATTGCTTGAGTGCAGGATTTTCAGACCAGCCTGGGCAATACAGGGAGATGCTATTACTAAAATAAAGAAGTAGCCAGCCTGGTGGCACATGCCTGTAGTTTCATCTGCTCAAGAGGCTGAAGTGAGAGGACTGCATGAGCCTAGGAGGTCAAGGCTGCAATGAGCCATGATCATGCCACTGCACTCCTGCCTGGGCAACAGGCCAAGACCTGTGAAAGAAGGGAAGGGAAGGGGAGGGGAGGGGA